>NC_054603.1:12795863-13106248 GCF_004785595.1 Juglans microcarpa x Juglans regia
ATCCAATTAGATGACACTATATATGCCAGTACTATAGACGAGACAATATGTTGATACTATATATATGTTACTTATAATTAAATCAGTATGATATTATATATTCATATATACTTCACTATAATATAATATATAATATGCTCAATTATATATTATAATATGATATTACTATGTTACTAAACTATCGTATCATCTAATATGTCTATATATATTAATATTGTTCTTTTATTTGAAGGTATAGTGTTAAAAAAATATTAATAAACATTTAACAAACCGTTCGAACTGTTAACAATAACGTTCGAACGATTAATGATCGAGCGGGAATGCATCCATTAACGTTCGAACATACTATTTATACGTTCGAACGTGAAAAGTTAGGAGGGAATTTATTCCCGCTAAATATTTTCACGTTCAAACGGTTAGTAAATAACCGTTCGAACAGGAAATCTTCTACAAATACATGACAGAACCTCACAATCTCGCTCTCCTCCCGCGCGCCACTCTCAGTCTCTTACGAAACAAATCAGCCCCTTCGCGAACCAGAGCCATTCTTCCTCAAACTAGCCCCCATACTCAAAATATTAACATCTCACTCAATTATTCTCAGATTACTACTTGTTGGGGAGCTCCTTCGCACGGCATATAATCTAATCTCCTTGTATTTTCATTTCCAAAAATTCAGGTATGCCTTTTATATTCTCATTTTGATTTGAATATAATATTTAACAATGTTAGAAATTTGTATGCTATTGATATTGTTGTTTGTGTTGCTGTGAGAAATTTGTATTCTCGGATTAATGGGGTTTTCGGTTGTTGAAGACGACTGAAATCTAGAATGAACACGTTTGAACGGGTTAGGATTACCGTTCGAACGTGTATGTTATGTTCGAACATAGTGTAGCACCATTCGAACGTAAACTATACATCAATGTATTTACAATTAGAATACAAATATATAAAGATAGTTGTAAATTATATGTACTACTAAATCTTTAAATTAAAATACAATAGTTAAGATTTAATAATACTTAAATACTTAATTCTAAATTAATAAAATGAAGTTTGTAAATTATATGTACTACTAAATCTTTAAATTAAAATACAAATAGTTAGGATTTAATAACACTTAAATAGTTAATTCTAAATTAATAAAATTAATATTTAAATTAAAATACTATTAAATCTTTAAATTAAAATAAAATAGTTAAGATTTAATAATACTTAAATACTTAATTCTAAATTAATAAAATGAAATTTGTAAATTATATGTACTACTAAATCTTTAAATTAAAATACAAATATAGTTAGGATTTAATAACCCTTAAATAGTTAATTCTAAATTAATAAAATTAATATTTAAATTAAAATACTATTAAATCTTTAAATAATACTTACTAATTATGTTTTTGTTGTATTGTTGTATAAATAATATGTTGTTATTGTTTAACATATGTTAGCATATCTTGCATTGTTTGTTCATCAAAATAAACCTTAGACCCATTCGAGAGTTATCAATCCGGATGAATGCTTGATTGATAACTCTTGAATTGTCCAGAGTGGATAGTTTGTAATTGTAAGACCATTCTCGCAAGCTATCAAACTATATCTATTGTCGTCCAACATTATGATTTTGGTAGATTCATTTCTTATTCTTCATATATGCAGTTTCGATGATGGTGCAACGACGTGTTAATCGTCAGTGCACACAACCAAACGAGCATATTTGGAGAACTATGAGGAGATACTGCTGAAATTTTGTTGGACGTGACAGATAATAGATCATAGGTTGGCGACTATGATCTTACAATCTCGAACGGGATAGGACCAACTACCCGGTGAAAGGTGGCATACTCCTTGATTGATACATGATACATGCTTGTTTGCTTATGCACACGTGATTGTTTGTAATGAATATAGTTGGCATGGATAAGAGTTGGATGAAAGTTAGCGATCGATTAGGTCAGAATTATAATGTATATGCTGAAAGTGTTAAAAAATTCTTGGAGTTCGCATTGGGTACATGCGATAGTGATGGGCGTATCAGATGCCCATGCACAGAATGCAGGAATTTGCGTTCTCATAAGATAGACTTGGTGAGAGAGCATCTGTTTGTCAAAGGTATTGATAAGGGTTATACTGATTGGGTCTTACACGGCGAACCATATCCAACTTCATTTGAGGCTCTACATGAAAAAGAAGAGATCGATGAAGATGTACAACCAGAGGTTGTTGGAGATGAATACGATGAGGATATGGAGCAAATGTTAAGTGACATCGGTGCAGGAATGTTTATGGATAAAGGTGACACGGACACATCAAGCTCAAATGATGGGGGCCATAACACTTTTGCACGATTGTGGAATGATTCACAGCGTGAGTTATATCCAAGATGCAGAAGACACAGTAAGTTATCATTTACCGTAAGATTGCTTCACATAAAATCAATGTGTTGGTTATCTATTAAGGCAGTCAATATATTACTTGAGCTGTTTAAAGAGGCACTGCTGACAGACAATACTTTACCTCGTAACTTCTATAAAGCAAAAAAGTTGAAGCTAGGACTCGGATTTAATTACAACATAATACATGCATCTAAGAATGACTGCATATTATTTTGACGAGAGAATGAGTAGTTGAACGAGTGTCCCATCTACCACGAGTCAAGATGGACATCGGACAAGCAAAATGTTCCGCAAAAGGTTGTACGTCACTTTCCATTGATACCTAAATTACAACGATTATTTATGTCACGCGCAATGGCTGTAGACATGACATGGCACTCATCAGATAGAGTAATGAACGATGATATTTGGTCACATCCTGCTGACTCCCAGGTGTGGAAGGAATTTGATCAGGAACACCCATGGTTTGCTGAAGAACCGCGTAATGTAACACTTGGGTTGGCAACAAATTGATTTAATCCGTTTGGAAACATGATTACTAGTCATAGTATTTGGCCAGTTGTACTTATGCCACATAATCTACTACCATGGAAGTGTATGAAAGATCCATATTTCATGATGAGTTTGTTCATTCCAGATCCGAGGTTACCGGGAAATGATATAGACATACACTTCAGCCATTGATTGGAGAATTGAAAGATTTGTGGGAGAATGGGATTGTCACATTTTATTCATCAACAGGCAAATCGTTCAAGATGCATGTTGCGGTGTTGTGGAAAATAAATGATTTTTCCGCTTATGAAAATTTGTTAGGTTGGAGTACTAAGGGGAAAATGGCATGTCCAATTGGTAACAAATATACCAAATCTGAATGGCTTACGTACGGGAGGAAATTATATTTCATGGGTCATCGTTGAGTTTTACTTGTTGACCATAGATGGCGTGAAAATTCTAGAATGTTTGATGGAATTGTTGAATGGGGTCAACCTCCACCATATTTGTTTGGTGAAGATGTACTCACAAAATTTATAAATGTTGGTTGTAATGAATTTGGTAAAAAATAACGAAAGAGAAAACGAGCTACGAATGCGTTGAATTGGATAAAGAAGAGTATATTTTTCAAACTCCCGTACTGGTCAAAGGTAAAATTGCAGCATAACCTTGATGTTATACATATTGAAAAAAATATATGCGAATCTGTATTGGGAACATTAATGTCAATTGAAGGAAAAACAAAGGATACAATAAACTCAAGGAAGGATTTGAAGCGGTTGGGAATAAGACGGGAAATGCAATTGCAAGAAAATGGTTCGTCTGTCTACATAGCGATTGGGTGGTATACATTGTCAAGAAACGAAAGGGATACATTTTGTGAGTGGCTAATGAAGATAAAATTACCGGACGGTTATGCCTCGAATCTAACAAGGTGTGTGAGAACAAATGATTGGAAAATAACTGGATTAAAAAGTCATGATTGTCATGTCTTCTTATAGCGTATCTTGCCTATTGGTATCTGTGGGTACTTGATGAGAGATGTGCGCGTGGCTTTGACTGAGTTGGGTGCATTTTTTAAAGACTTATGTGCTAAGACGTTGAATGTAGAAACTTTGGATCGAATGGAATGAGAAATTGCCATAATATTGTGTAAGCTAGAAAGTATTTACCCACTGTCATTCTTCGACGTCATGGTTCACCTAACCGTTCATTTGCCACGTGAGGTTCAATTTGCAGGACTAGTTCAATATAGATGGATATATCCCATTGAACGATTTATTGGAAAGTTGAAATGTACAGTGGGTAACAAGGCCTGCCTAGAAGGATCAATTGCAGAAGCATATATTGACGATGAGTGACATACCTTCTGTTCTAAATATTTCCACGGAGTTGACACTCGGTTTGATCGGCCAGAAAGAAACTTTGACATTGACCGAGCAAAACAACGACATGTGTTTTCCCAACAAGTTCGTCCAATTGGTGCAGTGCGTAGTTATGACTTGTGTGGAAGAGAAAGCTCAGTGGTACGTGCTGAACAATTATCCTGAGATAGAAAACTACTTGAAGTAAGTTATAACGTTTTCTTAATTTAAATTCGCTCATTTACTTTAAAAAAAGTCTAAGAATATAAAAGATTTGTGATAATCATCAATTTCAGTGATCATATTAACGTGCTCAAGGAACTGAGAATAAATGATATAAATCAGAAACATGAAGAGGAGTTCCCAATATGGTTTGAAGAACGAGTAATGACATTACATATGCTTTACTCAATAACCAATGAAAAAATATTGATTTAAATTTTGATATAATATATGCTTTACTCAATATGTAAGTTGTACAAATGCATGCGAATAATCCAAATGATATATCGGATGAACTGTATGCATTGGCGCGTGGCCCATCGAGACGCGCTGCTCAATATTTTGTATGTATTTATCGAGAAAGTAGGTATCACACAATGGATTGAGATTGTTATAGGAAAATCCAAAATAGTGGTGTTCTAATCGAAGTAAGTCATGATGAAGAAAATATTGATTTCTATGAGGTTATTGTCGATATAATTGGAATGAAATACTTGGGAGAGCTTGCGGTGTATCTGTTTAAGTGTGATTGGTGGGATTTAAGCAATTCTCGTAATGGAGTCCGTGATGATGAATATCTTTTTCGTGTTAATACATCAAAAAAATGGTACGAAAATGATCATTTTATTTTGGCTTCTTAAGCATCTCAAGTATTCTATTTAGATGACCTGAAGTTAGAAAATCAATAGCGAGTAGTACAAAAATATTCTCCAAGAAATATATATGATGTTATCCCTCAGCGCGGAAGGACAAGATGAAGAAGAAGATGACCTCTCTACTCAAGAAGCAAGAAAGTCAACTTGCCTTAAATTTGTTTGTGGATTTGAGTCAGTATGAGATGATTCCATTAAATAGAGAAGATATTGAGGCTGAAATTGTTGAGGTAACAGTTGAGGAAAATGTTGAATTATCTGAAGTATCTACAGATGATGAGAGCGAATTGTCAAATGAAACTGATACAGATTATGATTGACGAATTATGTGTTAACATTACACTTGATGACAAATATTTTACTTATTGAATGTATTAGTAGTTTGAAATTATTCCGCCAAAGAGGAAGGAAGTTCGCAACCCATCTCCACCTGTTCCTAGCTCTCCTTCAGACTCACCATTAGAGATTGACTCTACAAAACAAGGTAAAAATCTAATACTCATAAAAGTTATTAATTAAAGTCCTATAATAGACATATAAATGAAATTGATTACAATGTTATATTTTATAGAGTCTACAGTACAATCTCGTCAAGGTCGAGGCACCACTAGAGGGGTGACGTTGGAAAAATATCGGAAGGTGGATAAGATCAAGGTTAACATTCCTGACGAACATACCGGGGGCGAAGGACAACTAGCAGCTTGGCTTGTATCGCATGTGGGTGCTCTTACAGAAACTTATGTACCAGTTTCTGTACCTTTGGCAACGACTTCATGGAAGAAAGTCCCCCAAGATATTAAAGAGCTTATCAAGAAGCGTTGTTTGGTAATGTTTAAAATATTGATTTAGTAGAATAAATTTCTATATTTTACTTAAATTTAGAATATTATAAATGATAATGTGTTTGTGACTATTTTTTTTTAAGAATGATTTCGAATTAAATTTTTGTTGGAGAGAGGAGCGTAAGACTGTGGAAGAGCTTATGGGTAATGCATTCCGCAAATATAAGGCGAGGTGTCATGAGCATTATAATAAGTTTGAGAAGAAGGAAGATGCACGCCAACAACTTTTTCAGGATGTCCGATCTTCTGAGTGGGAAAAACTTTGTGACATGTTTGAGGATCCATCATATCAGGTATAATTAAATTTCATTATTTTACTTGTCCTATTTGTCATTTCGCTTCATAATATTTTCAATTTCTTTGCAGGAGCGAAGTTCTATAAACAAAACAAATAGATCAAAATTGAAAATTTATCATCATGCAGGCTCAAGATCTTTCCATCGTCTCTATAAGAAATTGGTATTGCTATTTTTTTTTTTATTGGATATAGTTAATTATTTGGATGAATCATAATGACTTTATATCTTAACACATTTATTGTAGCAAGATTCAGATACCAATTATGATCTGACAAGATTATATGCTGCATCGCACATTGATCGTAATGGAGAGTGGACTCATCCTGATGTCCGTGAAAATTATGTAAGTATTATAACCTTTTTTCATTAGATATATTAGAATATTTATGACGATATTAATTCTTTATCTTATATATGTCTAGGATAAAATGGTTGCCCTACGTGCTGAATCTGCGTTAGATTAAAATTCCTTAACAAGTGATATTGATATTTTTACACAAGTCTTGTGTCAACGTTCAGGATATTTGAGGGGTTTGGGTCGCTGTGTAAAGCCTTCTCCCTCTTCCTCTTCTTCTGGGAATGCATCTATGACTTCTATAGCGCTAGAGAATGCGAATTTTAGAATCGAAGAATTGACTGCAAGACAGCATGAGTTAGATGCTCAACTGGCAAAACAAGCAGATATGGAGATGCGCCTCAAACAACAAGAAGAGTTTAGAAGACAAATGCAACTCCAAATGCAGTACCTTATGCAACAGTACAGGCCTCCAAGCAACTGATAGTTTTTTGCGTATAGATTTTGGGATTATCTATTTATGTACAAACAATGCCCGTCTCACGGTTATTTATTTAGTACACACTTATTATAAAACTTTTCTGAGTGTTAAACAGTTTCTAATGTATTTTTTTAAATATTATGAATGTCTATTTAGTTTTCTATTATTGACTTTAAATAAAATAGTTATCGTTCGAACGAACAAATAACGTTCGAACTTTAGGTAACATAATATTCGAACGCAATTTATTTTCATCGAGTTCGAACGATCACATAACGTTCGAACGTCATTTATCTCCGTAGTGCTCGAACATAACTTATATCGTTCGAAGCAATATACCGTTCAATCTGACCCTTTAACGTTTGAACGCAAAGCTACATTCATGCCGTTCGAACGAATTCATGTTTGTTCGAACATATTTTGTAATCGTTCAAACATGTTACTAGTGTTCAAACGTAAAATTGTTTCCGTTCGAACGATATTCTGGGACGAATTTCAACCGTGACAAAAGAAATTTCCGTTCGAACGTGTTCGAATGGTTTCCTTCAATTCGTCTCAAAAAATATTTTTTGAGATGAAATGGTGATTTTCATCCCAATATACCTTTTGGCACATTGTTGTTGGCATGAGCTTGGGACGATTTTTTTTTCATACCAAAATATTTTTTGGGACGAAATGGCTGTCTTTTGAGACGAAAATGTTTTGGGACGAAATGGCTGTAAAACCCTTTCTGTTGTAGTGATAATACTACTCTTCTCTCTCTATTTTACCGCTCAAGTCTACCGCTTTGCTTTTTTAATTATTTTTTTAATTTTTCTTTTTACTTAATGATTAAAAAAGTATTTTTAATAATATTAGATTTTTTTAAATTTTTTAAAAAATATTTAAAAGTGTTAAATAATACATGTATAAAAAGATAAAATAAAAATAAAATAAAATCCTATAACTAACAGTAACTCTGGAGCGGCGAGTGTAGCAGCACTCCTGTCATAATCGATATACGAAATAATCAAAATGTCTTTCTCAAGTAGATATAGTTCATTATCAGGCAGCTCAGGGTTGGTTGATAGCATTAAATGACCGAGGAGTTTTTCTTAAGGGGGCCGCGGCTCAACCCCACTTGCAATGGTGATTGATATGGTCTATAATCATCGATATATGAAATAATCAAATGCTCTTTCTCAAATAGACATAGATCATTATCATGCAGCTCAAGGTTTGTTGTTAGCATTATATTAGAAAGTTTTTAAATTGTTAGGATATTGCATTAATATATATGATAATATGATTTATATTTTATTATATTTAATTTATTATATAAATTAATCAATATTAATTATAAAATATCTTTTAATATGATATTCTAACTTTGATAAATACCACATGCGTCAACATGATTAATTATAGAGGCTCGAATAATCCGCCGTTGTTGCAACTTGTATTAATGGTTCGACAGTGCCACAAAGTTTGCATCACGTGAATGATGGACTGATCTATATATCGACTTGAGTGTAAACAAGTTGAATTCAAATGAATAGTTAAGATTTATTCATTGAAGTCTTATTTAAATAAGAATTAAGTTCTAGTTTATCGTGTAGTTATAATTTATATTTAGGAACATGTGTTTTTTATATAAGCGAGTTCGAGCTTGTTTACGAGTTATTTAATTTTGACATACTAAGTTCTTGATATTATATATTCCAACTTTATCTTTAATTTTAATGATTAATAAAACCGATCGATCTCAAGTGGCTTATTGAGCAGCCTTCTTTATTTGCAATGGTAAGATAACCTATTGTACGTTGATGATTTTCAAGGCGTCGTTCACACATGAGGTGCAATAAAAAAAACAATTGCATATGAAAAATATAAATATAGATAAATGTTGAAGAGAATTTAAAAAACATTTGAGAGAGTCGGAAGAAAGAGAGCCACTCTTTGTTTTATTTTTTTAAGAATAATATTAAATACAATTATTGAATATTGTCACACAATATTTTTTTAAAAAAATTGAATTTATTATTAAAAAATTAATCTTATTTATATTGTATTTATTTATTTATTTTTAAAAAATTAATTACATAATCCTTATATATTTCATAACTATAAATATCATTTGATTTCTATGTGGGCTTGTAACGTTAAGACACTACAACAGAAAGGGTCTTTTGGGACGAAAATTTTCGTCCCAAAAGACCCCAATTTCGTCCCAAAAATTTTTTTGGGACGAAAAAAATTCGTCCCAAAGTCGTTCCAATATCACTGTGCCAAAAGGTATTTTGGGACGAAAATCACCATTTCGTCCCAAAAAATTTCTTTTGGGACGAAATTGAAGGAAACCGTTCGAATGAAAATTTTTTTTGTCACGGTTTAAATTCGTCCTAGAAAATGGTTCGAACGGAAAAAATTTTAAGTTCGAACAGTAGTGACGTGTTTGAACGATTTCGAAATATGTTCGAACACACATGAATTCGTTCGAACGTTATGAATTGTCTTTGTGTTCGAACGTTAAATGGTCAGGTCAAACGGTATATGGGTTCGAATGGTATAGGCTATGTTCGAACACGACTGAAATTATTTACGTTCGAACGTTGTGTGATCGTTCGAACTCTACGAACATAAATTTCGTTCAAACATTACGTTTACGTTCGAACGCTATTGTCGTTACATAGAGTTCGAATGTTTTACGTTCGTTCGAACGATATCTCTTTAATTTAAATCAATAATAGAAAACCAAATAGACATTCATACTATTTGAAAAAATACATTAGAAACTGTTTAACACTCACAAAAGTGTTAAAATAAGCGCAAACTAAATAAATAACAGTCGAGACGAGCATTGTTCGTACATAAATAGATAATCCCAAAATCCATCAGTTGCTTAGAGGCCTGTACTGTTGCATAAGCTGCTGCATTTGAACTCTTCTTGTTGTTCTTCATGTTGTTTGAGGCGCATCTCCATACCTGCTTGTTTTGCCAATTGAGCCTCTAACTCATGCTGTCTTGCAGTCAATTCTTCGATTCTGGAATTCGCATTCTCTAGCGCTATAGAAGTCATAGATGCATTCCCAGAAGAAGAGGAAGAGGGACCAGGCTTTACACAACGACCCAAACCCCTCAAATATCCTGAACGTTGACCCAGGACTTGTGTAAAAATCTCAATATCACTTGTTGAGGAATTTTGATCTGACGCAGATTCAGCACGTAGGACAATCATTTTATCCTAGCCATATATAAGATAAAGAATTAATATCGTCATAAATATTCTAATATATTTAATTAAAACAGGTTATAAAACTTACATAATTTTCATGGGCATCAGGATGAGTCCACTCTCCATTACGATCAGTATGCGATGCAGCATATCATTTTGTCAGATCATAATTAGTATCTGAATCTTGCTACAATAAATGTGTTAAGATATAAAGTCATTATGATTTATCCAAATAATTAACTATATCTAATAAAAAAAATAGCAATACCAATTTCTTAGAAAGGCGATGGAAAGATCTTGAGCCTGCATGATGATTAATCTTCAATTTTGATCTATTTGTTTTGTTTATAGAACTTCGCTCCTGCAAAGAAATTGAAAATATGATGAAGCGAAATGCCAGATAGGACAAGTAAAATAATTAAATTTCATTATACCTGATATGATGGATCCTCAAACATGTCACAAAGTTTTTCCCACTCAGAAGGTCGGACATCTTGGAAAGGATGTTGGCGTGCATCTTCCTTCTTCTCAAACTTATTATAATACTCATGACACCTCGCCTTATATTTACGGAATGCATTACCCATAATCTCTTCCACAGTCTTACGCTCCTCTCTCCGACCAAAATTTAATTCGAAATCATCCTTAAAAAAATAGTCACAAACACATTATCATTTATAATATTCTAAATTTAAGTAAAATATAGAAATTTATTCTACTAAATCAATGTTTTAAACATTACCAAACAACGCTTCTTGATAAGCTCTTTAACATCTTGGGGGACTTTCTTCCATGAAGTCGTTGCCAAAGGTGCGTAAGTTCGTGTAAGAGTACCCACATGTGATGCAAACCAAGCTGCTGGTTGTCCTTCGCCCCTAGTATGTTCGTCAGGAATGTTAACCTTGATCTTACCCACCTTCCGATATTTTTCCAACGTCACCCCTCTAGTGGTGCCTCGACCTTGACGAGATTGTACTGTAGATTCTATAAAATATAACATTGTAATCAATTTCATTTATATCTCTATTATAGGACCTTAATTAATAACTTTTATGAGTATTAGATTTTTACCTTGTTCTGTAAAATCAATCTCTAATGGTGACAATGAAGGAGAGCTAGGAACAGGTGGAGATGGGTTGCGAACTTCCTTCCTCTTTGGCGGCATAATTTCAAACTACTGATACATTCAATAAGTAAAATATTTGTCATCAAGTGTAATGTTAACACATAATTGGTCAATCAGAATCTGTATCAGTTTCATTTGACAATTCGCTCTCATCATCTGTAGATACTTCAGATGATTCAACATTTTCCTCAACTGTCGCATCAACAATTTCAGCCTCAATATCTTCTCTATTTAATGGAATCATCTCATACTGGCTCAAATCCACAAACAAATTTAAGGCGGGTTGACTCTCTTGGTATGCTTCTTGAGTAGAAGAGTCATCTTCTTCTTCATCTTGTCCTTCCGCCTGAGGGATAACATCATATATATTTCTTGGAGAATATTTTTGAACTACTCGCCATTGATTTCCTAACTTCGGGTCATCTAAGTAGAATACTTGAGATGCTTGAGAAGCCAAAATAAAAGGATCATCTTCATACCATTTTTTTGATGTATTAACACTCAAAAAATATTCATCATCACGGACTCCAGTACGAGGATTGCTTAAATCCCACCAATCACACTTAAACAGATACACCGCAAGCTCTCCCAAATATTTCATTCCAATTATATCGACAATAACCTCATAGAAATCAATATTTTCTCCATCATGACTTCCTTCGACTAGGACACCACTATTTTGGGTTTTCCTATAACAATCTCGATCCAGTGTGTGATACCTACTTCCCCGAGAAATACATGCAAAAAATCGAGCAGCGCGTCTCGATGGGCCACGCGCCAAAGCATACAGTTCATCAAATATATCATTTGGATTATTCGCATGCAATTGTACAACCTACATATTGAGTAAAGCGTATACTATATCAAAGTTGAAATTAATAATTTTTCATTTGTTATTGAGTAACGCATATGTAATTTAATTACCCGTTCTTCAAACCATCTTGGGAACTCCTCTTCATGTTTTTGGTTTATATCATTTACTCCTAGTTCCTTGAGCACGTTAATATGATCACTAAAATTGATGATTACCACAAATATTTTATATTTTGTATTTTTTTAAAATTAATGAGGCAATTTAAATTAAGAAAAAGTTATAACTTACTTCAAGTAGTTCTCTATCTCAGGGCAATTGTTCAGCACGTACCACTTAGCTCTCTCGAACTCTCTTCCACACAAGTCATAACCACGCACTGCACCAATTGGACGAACTTGTTGGGAAAACACAGAAAATATATTCTGTTGTCTTGCTCGGTCAACGTCAAAGTTTCTTTCTGGCCGATCAAACCGAGTGTCAACTCCATGGAAATATTTGGAACAGAAGGTATGCCACTCATCGTCAATATATGCTTCTGCAATTGATCCTTCTGGACGGGCCTTGTTACCCACTGTACGTTTCAACTTTCCAAGAAATCGTTCAATGGGATACATCCATCTATATTGAACTGGTCCTGCAAGTCGAGCCTCACGTGGCAAATGAACGGCTAGGTGAACCATGACATCGAAGAATGACGGTGGATAAATATTTTCTAGCTTACACAATATTATGACAATTTCTCGTTCCATTCGATCCAAAGCTTCTACATTCAACGTCCTAGCACATAAGTCTTTAAAAAATGCACCCAACTCAGTCAAAGCCACACGCACATCTCTGGTCAAGTACCCACGGATACCAATAGGCAAGATATGCTATAAGAAAACATGACAATCATGACTTTTTAATCCAGTTATTTTCCAATCATTTGTTCTCACACACCTTGTTAGATTCGAGGCATAACCGTCCGGTAATTTGATCTTCATAACCCTTTCATTTCTTGACAATGTATACCACTCAATCGGCATGTAGACAGACGAACCATTTTCTTGCAACTGCATTTCCCGTCTTATTCCCAACCGCTTCAAATCCTTCCTTGAGTTTATTGTATCCTTTGTTTTTCCTTCAATTGACATCAATGTTCCCAATACGGATTCGCAAATATTTTTTTCAATATGCATAACATCAAGGCTATGTCGCAATTTTAACTTCGACCAGTACGGGAGTTCGAAAAATATACTCTTCTTTGTCCAATTCAAATCATTCGTAGCTCGTTTTCTCTTTCGTTGTTTTTTACCAAATTCATTACAACCAACATTTATAAATTGTGCAAGTACATCTTCGCCAGACAAATATGGTGGAGGTTGGCCCCATTCAACAGTTTCATCAAACATTCTAGAATTTCCACGCCATCTATGGTCACCAGGTAAAAATCGACGATGACCCATGAAACATAATTTCCTCCCGTACGTAAGCCATTCAGATTTGGTATATTTGTTACAAGTTGGACATGCCATTTTCCCCTTAGTACTCCAACCTGACAAATTCCCATAAGCTGGAAAATCATTTATTGTCCACAACACCGTAGCATGCATCTTGAACGACTTGCCTGTTGACGAATCAAATGTGACAACCCCATTCTCCCACAAATCTTTCAATTCTGCAATCAATGGCTATAAGTGTATGTCTATATCATTTCCCGGTGACCTCGGACCTGGGATGAGCAAACTCATCATGAAATATGGATCTTTCATACACTTCCACGGTGGTAGATTATACGGCATAAGTACAACTGGCCAAGTACTATGACTAGTGCTCATGTTCCCAAAAGGATTAAATCCATCTGTTGCCAACCCAAGTCTTACGTTACGCGGTTCTTCAGCAAACCATGGGTGTTCTTGATCAAATTCCTTCCACACCTGGGAGTCAGCAGGATGTGACAAAATATTATCGTTCCTTACTCTGTCTGATGAGTGCCATGTCATATCTACAGCCGTTGCGCGTGACATAAATAATCGTTGTAATCTAGGTATCAATGGAAAGTGGCGTATGACCTTTTGCGGAACATTTGCCTTGTCCGATGTCCATCTTGACTCGTGGCATATAGGACACTCGTTCAACTGCTCATTCTCTCGCCAAAATAATATGCAGTCATTCTTACATGCATGTATTACGTTGTAATCAAATCCGAGTCCTCGTTTCAACTTTTTTGCTTCATAGAAGTTACGAGGTAAAGTATTGTCTGTTGGCAGTGCCTCTTTAAACAGCTCAAGTAACATATTGACTGCCTTAATAGATAATCGACACATTGATTTTATGTGAAGCAATCTTACGGTAAACGACAACTTACTATGTCTTCTGCATCCTGGATATAGCTCACGCTGTGAATCATTCCACAAGCGTGCAAAAGTGTTATGGCCCCCATCATTTGAGCTTGATGTGTCCGTGTCACCTTCATTCATAAACATTCCCGCACCGATGTCACCTAACATTTCCTCCATATCCTCATCGTAATCATCTCCAACAATCTCTGGTTGTACATCTTCATCGATCTCTTATTCTTCATGTGGAGCTTCAAATGAAGTTGGATATGGTTCACCGTGTAAGACCCAATCAGTATAACCCTTATCAATACCTTTGACAAACAGATGCTCTCTCACCAAGTCTATCTTATGAGAACGCAAATTCCTGCATTCTCTGCATGGGCATCTGATACGCCCATCACTATCACATGTACCCAATGCAAACTCCAAGAATTTTTTAACACCTTTAGCATATACATTGTAATTCTGACCCAATCGATCGCTAACTCTCATCCAACTCTTATCCATGCCTAACTATATTCATTACAAACAATATTGTAATGCATCAGCAAACAACTATGTATCATGTACCAATTAATGAGTATGCCACCTTTCACCGGGTAGTTGGTCCTATCCCGTTCGGTATTGTAAGATCATAGTCGCCAACCTATGATCTATTATCTGTCACGTCCAACAAAATTTCGGCAGCATCTCCCCATAGTTCTCCAAATATGCTCGTTTGGTTGTGTGCACTGACGATTAACACGTCGCTGCACCATCACCGAAACTGCATATCCAGAGAACAATGGATGAATCTACCAAAATCATAATGTTGGACGACAACAGATATAGTTCTATAGTTTGCGAGAATGATCTTACAATCCCAAACTGTCCACTCTGGACAATTCAAGAGTTATCAATCAAGCATTCATCCGGATTGATAATTCTCGAACGGGTCTAAGGTTTATTTTGATGAACAAACAATGCAAAATATGCTAATATATGTCAAACAATAACAACATATTATTTATACAACAATACAACAAAAACTTAATTAGTAGGTATTATTAAATCTTAACTATTTATATTTTAATTTAAAGATTTAGTAGTATTTTAATTTGAATATTAATTTTATTAATTTATATTTAAGTATTTAAGTATTATTAAATCTTAACTATTTATATTTTAATTTAAAGATTTAGTAGTATTTTAATTTGAATATTAATTTTATTAATTTATATTTAAGTATTTAAGTATTATTAAATCTTAATTATTTATATTTTAATTTAAATATTTAGTAGTATTTTAATTTGAATATTAATTTTATTAATTTATCTTTAAGTATTTAAGTATTATTAAATCTTAACTATTTCTATTTTAATTTAAAGATTTAGTAGTATTTTAATTTGAATATTAATTTTATTAATTTATATTTAAGTATTTAAGTATTATTAAATCTTAATTATTTATATTTTAATTTAAAGATTTAGTAGTATTTTAATTTGAATATTAATTTTATTAATTTATCTTTAAGTATTTAAGTATTATTAAATCTTAACTATTTCTATTTTAATTTAAAGATTTAGTAGTATTTTAATTTGAATATTAATTTTATTAATTTATCTTTAAGTATTTAAGTATTATTAAATCTTAACTATTTCTATTTTAATTTAAAGATTTAGTAGTATTTTAATTTGAATATTAATTTTATTAATTTATCTTTAAGTATTTAAGTATTATTAAATCTTAACTATTTCTATTTTAATTTAAAGATTTAGTAGTATTTTAATTTGAATATTAAACTTATTAATTTATCTTTAAGTATTTAAGTATTATTAAATCTTAACTATTTCTATTTTAATTTAAAGATTTAGTAGTATTTTAATTTGAATATTAAACTTATTAATTTATCTTTAAGTATTTAAGTATTATTAAATCTTAACTATTTCTATTTTAATTTAAAGAGTTAGTAGTATTTTAATTTGAATATTAATTTTATTTATTTAGAATTAACAATATTAAATGGTAGTTGGTCCTAATTATTTGTGATTTAGTAGTACATATAATTTATAACCATACCAAACCTAACGTATTCTGTATACGTTATTGATGTAATGTCATTATCCGTTCGAACTATGAGAACCTATGTTCGAACAAAATGAGTACGTTCGAACGGTAATCCGAACCCGTTCGAACGTATTCATTCCAGATTCCAGTCGCCTTCAACAACGCCGAAAACTCCATTAATCCCAAACTCTAACAAACACAAACAACAATCTCAAAGCATACAACTTTCTAACATTGCAAAATATAAAGTTCAAACCATACATTTCTATTTTAAAAGAAATACCTGAATTTTTGAAGATGAAAAGGAAATAATCCGAAAATAATCCGAGAATAATCACAAACTATCCTACAAGTAATAATCCGAGAATAATGGAGTGAGATGAACAATTTTTTTGAGCTTAAGGGCTAGTTTGAGAAAGAATACCTCTGATATGCGAAGGGGTAATCTTCGGGCGACCACACGGAGCGACAGCAGGAGGAGAGAAACAAAATTGTGAGGTTCTGTCGTGTTTTTGAAGAACATTTCATGTTCGAACGGTTATTTACTAACCGTTCGAACGTGAAAATATTAAGCGGGAGAAAATTCCCTCCTAATTTTCACGTTCGAACGTTAACATATGTGTTCGAACGTTATTGATTTATTACCGCTCGAAAATTAACAGTTCGAACTTTAATTTCTAACTGTTCAAACGGTATTGTAAATGTTTATTTATATTTTTTTTTCATTACACCTTTTGAATAAAAGAACAACATTAATATATATAGACATATTAGATGATACTATAGTTTAATTGACGAGATATTTTCCCACCACTGCAATAATCCGTTCGAACTATAACAAATTACGTTCGAACGGTAATCCAGCTGTCTTGTTTTTGGCGGGATGTTTTCCCGCCATTTGCCTTGTCCGTTCGAATGTTTTTTTACGTTCAAACGTTAACATATGTGTTCGAACGGTTTACGAGTACCGTTCGAACACATATCCTTTATGTTTAAATATAACTTTTTTCATCATTAAATGAAAAGTACTATAACATCATATGTATTAGTTATATATACTATCATATATAATGTAATATATACTATCATATATATAGTAATCTATACTAAATATATAGTATATATATATAGTAATATATATTATCATATATGTAGTGACCTATACTATCATATATATTATTAAGATCATATGTATTAGTAATATATACTCACATATATATAGCCTCAAATATACTAAGGTCACATAATAAAGTGTAGAGAAATTTATAAGATGATAGTATATTAGTAAGCTATACTCTATATATATATGTTCTATAATGTCATATATACATGCTATTATGTGGTACTATATACATATTAATATCTCATATATAACACTTTGATAGTAAAGTATTATGATATATTACTATTATACTATAAAAAAATATTTTATAAGTTATTATGCTTTCATTTAAAGTATTCTACTATCATAATATATATTATAATATTACATATATATTACAGTATATATAATCTACTATAATAGTATATATATTATAACAATTTATAGGAATATAAATATAGTATACATTTAATATATTTTTTAATAAACTTACAAAATTTCTGTTCGAACGTGAAATAGTAACGGTCGAACGGTTTTATATTAACGTTCGAACTTTAACTATTAACGTTCGAACGGTTATGCACGTATAAGTTATCGCAGGCAGCTCCTTCTCTCACGCCGCCGTCCCCACAGTTTGAAAAAGCGAGAAAACGTTTGAACGCACTACATTCACCGCCGTCTGCCGTCGTGATCAGCACATACGTCAATCACTTTTCCTCCCAACTAAAGGTATGTATTTTCAAACTCGTTTTACCGTTTATTTTATAATTTTATGGTTTTATTTGTTTTTTTTTTAAATTGTATTTTTTCATCAATAATTACCGTAGAACATCATAAATCTATCGTAGGATGTTTAGAAATGAAGAGTACTTTGTTTTTAGTCGAAGAAACCACGGAATCGATTAATTTTTGAGTATTTTCATGGCCACTGAGTTGACTCAGCCATGGCCGAGTTAGATCTGTTTTACATTCGAACGGTATTAACCAGTCCGTTCGAACTTGATCGACACGTTCGAACGTTATTAATTGTCCGTTCGACCATATATTTAGACGTTCGAACGCTAATTATTAAATTCATTCCATTAACATTTTATTAGCTTATTAAATTGTTTTCATCGTTTAATTGATTATATGTTCTATCAATTAATTTATTAAATTGCTATTAGTATATAATTTTGTAAATCTTTTAGTCGTAATTAGATTTTATCACTAATCTTGAATGTATATTTTATTTTTAAAATTTCAGGATCATAATAATGTCTTATCGGAGCCGTAAACGTGTAGATCAGGAGAACCTTCCATCCAAACAGTTCGAGAGCGGACCGTTTTACTTGAGCGACAGGTAAAACTGTCTGATTTTGTCGCTCTTATATGGGAGGGTCATTCCCTCCCATCAGTATTCAATGATCGTGGTTGGGCACCAATCTTAGATCAGCGAGAAGAAGGAATGGAGCTCGTTTCCTTCATTGAGATCGTTACTGAGTTCTATAAAGAGCTCGGTGCTGCTAGCCCAGACGATGGAGGGGCATATAGGATCTGTGTCCGAGGAGCTCCTGTTATATTTTCAGCAGACGGACTCGCTGTATATCTGGGTATTCCTAGGCTTCTTGATGCCTATCCAAACCTGCCGCCTAGAGAGGCTGGTCCTTCAGGTGATGCAGCTATGTATCAGGACGAGGGACTAGATTACACAGATGAGATCGATACACTTGCTGATCACGAGATCAGAGACTTGATTGTTGGTCCAGATGCTCCAGTGTACGATGGCTCCAAGAGTATTAGGCAGGCAAATTTATCTTCATTCTTCAAAATTATGAAGTTGATCATTGCCAATAATATTGACCCACGGCAGCACAAGACGGAGGTCGGCATGGATCGAGCGAGATTTATGATACGGGTCGCTCGTGGCATCCCGATCGACTTCGTTGGTTATATATTTGAGAGAATCCGATCAGAGGCACGGTTCATTACGACAGATATACTTCCGTTTGGGATCCTCATCACTCGATTTTTGCTACATGCCGGGATTGTGTCCGAACCTGCCGAGCGTTCCCGATTTCCGATGGCACCGATCAACAGCACCACCCTATCACGGAGCACGGGACACTCTAGATTTCGTTTTCGTGGGGCTGTTCCTGACAGGGCTGAGATTCAGAGAGATGCGCAGCCGGGAGATACTGGAGTATCGGCTGGTGAGACATCTACACAGGCTGAGACATCACGCACATATATTCGCGAGGAGATGGCTGACATATTGCGTGCTGAGATCAGCGTACACACATCAGCAGTGATTGATGCAGTGCATACTGCAGTGCATACTGCCATGTCTGAGTTGCGTACAGAGATTATGGCTACCGTCTCTGGGTTACGTACAGAGGTTAATGAGTTACGTACAGTGATTAATGCCAATAATGCAACTCAGGTCACAGTTAGTACTCGACTGACACAGGTAGAGACACAATTAGCTGCAGTCGAGGATGTGTGTAGAGACCTCGCATCACAATAGTTTTTATCTTTTATTTATATTTTCTTTTGTTGTAATTATGAACAATATATATGGCATTTTGATAATTTGCTTTATTTGGTTGATTAATATATATGTGGTTGATAATATTTATTTAACTAAAAATCTTATTTAACGTAAAAGAAATTATTAAAATATTTTAAAATTAATTACATAAAATTAATTAATGAATTTGTATATATGATATATATTTTTTATATTTTGAGTTTCGTACCGAGATTAATATTATACCTTCGAATGTATAAATGTGGTGCTTGAATATGTTCTAACTAAATATATTCCGTTCGAAAGGTTTAGAAACCTTTCCGCCAGGATTTACCATCAAATATTTTCCGTTCGAACACAACAAATTCTCGTTTGAACGTTTTTGAACTTTCCCCGCCATAATAAAGTAATTATCCGCCAAATTTTACTGTTCGAACGTATTTTTTCACTTTCGAACGGAAAAATTTTTTTGAGACGATTTAATTCGTCATAGAAAATACTGTTCGAACGGTTATTTTGACGTTCGAACGATTTTCTAAATTCATCGATTTTTTGGGACGAAATTTAAATTTCGTCTTAAAAAATGACTTTTAAGGATGAAAAAAATTTTATCCCTAAATAATTTCGTTCTAAAATCTTAAATTTGTTGTAGTGAGAGCACCGGTAGATTTTTGGGTTTGTTCCGGATTTGCACAAATTATATAATTTTTTCATTATTTTTAATGTATTATTCTTATTTTTATTTATGCATTATTTGTGAAATGAATAGTCATAAAAATTCGTACAAACCCAATGAATTTCTCTCGTGTCCCGAGGCGCATCTTCTATATAATTACTCAATTATCTTTTATATATTTTTTTAAATGAATAACTTTAAACTGCTCTGGCCGGTTTGGAATTTAGAGATAGACTGAAATGAATTAATATTATTTATAAATAATAAAATAATATATTATTAAAATATTATATTTTAATATTATTAT
Source organism: Juglans microcarpa x Juglans regia (assembly GCF_004785595.1). Lineage (NCBI taxonomy): Eukaryota > Viridiplantae > Streptophyta > Magnoliopsida > Fagales > Juglandaceae > Juglans > Juglans microcarpa x Juglans regia. The sequence goes on from NC_054603.1 coordinate 12,817,026, forward strand.
TATTTTAAAATTTAAAAAAATTGAATTATTGATTATATTTTATATAAAAATTTAAAAAAATTATAATAATTTTAAGATAAAATAAGATGAAATATTTTTCGAATTCAAATCGGACCTTAGTGATATAATTTTAGTGACTTAAAAAATAATATTGTTTTCAGTAGAAGGATGCTCTTCATCCCTTATTTTAATTCATGTCCTTTTGACTGACATGTTTTAAATGATTGATATTTATTACCAATTAACGCGCTACATTTATAAATGATCTGGACTATTTTTTAAACCACTTTATGCATCGATCTCTATTAAGCCTATAGATTTTTGTACACCAAAAAAACAGAAGGTTTATTAAGCCAATACTATAATTTAGTGTAGTATAAGAAAACTTTTACATAAATATCACATGTAATCCACCTAATTTGCACATTAAGGATCATATGGATTTATACGTAGTTCATGGTATTGAATATTAGTACTCACGATTAATTAATATAAATATTATTATTAAATATATGAGTGTAATCCACCTATTATGTCTATCTCAATTCAAATTGTAAAAAATACTCGAATAATAAATCTCCGTTTGCCGTAACTTTTATTCAAAACATGAATTTCTTTACCAGCAACTTTGCCAAATGGATCCATTCCAACAATGGTAGAGCATTTCGACAGAATCTACCGCCACATTTTCTTGTACTTGACGTGTAAAAAAGGAAAGAATATGATAATTAAGAACCTTAGTATAATCAGCTTGTACAAAATCTATTTATTAGATGAAGTTCTTTTTAGATTACTGTAGCAATTAGATTGTTGACAGATAAAAACATGAGATAGATTTTTTAAATACAAATTATATTATATAGTACTACTGCACTAGCTACATCTCATTCTTCGTATCACTTAATGAACGTCACATTATTTATCAATTTTTATATGAATATTTAAAATAAATTAGTGGATAATGTTGCTTCATTAATTATAATTAGCTAAATCGACTCATATTGCTATATTGGAAAATGTTAAATATACTTAAGAAAAATTTATAAAAAATTTATTTCTCTACATATATGTTAATTTATTGATATGTTGAAAATCATGAAATTTGAAATTAAAAAAAAAAAACTAACAAAATTAATCTTGCAAGTAAAGGTATAATATATAGCCTTGCCTTCTCAATAATAATATCATCCATATCAATTTTTAATTTCAAGTATTATGAATTCCAACTCAACGTGTAATATTTGCTTATTTTTAATAACAGTATTTGTTTATAATTGAATAATACAAAAATTACTTTTAGGATTAGTTTAATTATATAAAATCAAACTATTTTATTATTATAATTATTTTAAAATTTTATATAAAATATAATAAATAATTAACTTTTTTAAATTTTAAAATAAAAATTATATTATAATAATAATTTATTTAATTTTTAATAACATATATTATTTCATCTCATTTAAACAGTATAAATAATTGATGCTTAACTGCACGCCACACTCCAATTATCATGCAGATGTCAGGTCATTTTTTTTTATTAAAAATAACCACATGTGAATAATTAAAATTAGATCTATTCCCTGTCTTAAATTCCACACTCTCCCAAAATCCAAAGTCGTCGTCCCCAAATCCCAGTCTCCCTCAAATACGATCTCCATTCTTCTAACTATTTCTTCAACTCCATTTCTCCTATCTATCTCACTAAATGAAGTTTGAAATGTGCAGGGATAGAGAGCTTTAAACTAGTACCAGAGGCTGAAAGCTTGCAAATGGACGAAAGACCAAGGAGAGTAGAGTTGGGATGGTGGTGGAAGAGAACACCATTGGAAAACGTACGAAAAAACCAGAGGGGAGGGAGGAGAGAACATAGTAGGAAAAGTGAACGGGGAAAAGAACAGCGTTGGGAGAGAAGTCTCCGAGGCCTTTTTTTACTTTTTCTTAGGATATGGGTGAATGGATGTTCGACGCGTATTAAACCGGTGTGTGTGAGATATCAAACCCGCTTGGAATAGATGTTCACTTCTCCTAATTCAACGCACAAACAACCCCAAGGCCCGAACTCTCTTTTCTTTCCTGTTTTCCAAAAAATAAAAAATAAAACAAAACTCTCCTCTCCTAATCTAAATTTCGGACCCCACAACCTCTTTAAATATCAGCCTCAGCTGCTCTTCGTTTGAGTACAAGTACTGCAACACAAATCGAGTACCTCAATCCACTTACAAAGTCATGGCCAACCCGCGAGCAGCTTGTTTTCTCATCCTCCACTCTATTACGTTATTTTTGGTACAGTCTTGCATGATTAACTTTGCTAATTCTGCAATTCTCAACGTTACCACCGATCAATCTGCTCTTTTGGCCTTGAAATCTCATGTTTCTTATGGTCCTCATCATGTTTTAACAAACAATTGGTCCACCTCTACTTCTGTCTGCAATTGGGTCGGTGTCACTTGTGGTTCTAAACATCTCCGAGTCAAAGCTTTAAACCTTTCTTTCATGGGCCTTGTTGGTATCATTCCTCCGCATATCGGAAACCTTTCATTTCTTGTGAGCCTAAGCATCCAAAACAACAGTTTTCATGGCTCATTGCCGACTGAGTTCTCGCGTCTTTATCGGTTGGAATCCTTAAACTTTCGATACAATGAATTGGGTGGAGAAATTCCATCTTGGATTGGGTTGCTAACAAAACTTCAATTTTTGGATCTTTCTCGTAACAAATTCGGAGGTACCATTCCACCATCTCTATCTAACATAACTTCGTTGCTAGAATTTTCTCTTGCATATAACCAACTTTCAGGATCCATACCTTCGTCTATATTCAACATAGTGGGCTTGCAGAAAATTATTCTCAGCAGAAACAAACTTACGGGTCCGATGCCATCCATCTTGGTCAACATGTCTTCGTTGCAATACATTTATCTAACCGATAACATGTTGGTTGGTACACTACCAATGTACATCTTTGATCATCTTCCTAACTTACAAGTTATCTCTTTGAGTAGGAATCATTTTCATGGTCAACTTCCGTCCACTTTGTACAAGTGTAAACAGTTACAAGCTTTATCCCTTTCCGTGAATAATTTCAATGGAAGGATATCTCCTGAAATAGGGAATTTATCCATGCATACAGAGTTATATCTTGGCCAGAACAACTTTGAAGGTATGATTAGTTTTGTTTCAGTCAATTATATATATATATATATGTATATATGAATACGTGTACCATTGTTTTAGTAAATATGTTCTATGATAATATCTGATTAATTAGCTAGGCACAAATTCGTTGTCAACCACGTGGAAACTCGAAGATTTTAGTTAGTCTAATATTCGAAAAAATTGTGGAGGATGGGAAAAAATCAATTAACAATGAAAAAGTATTTCCTATAGTCTATAATATTCTTTAAGTTGGCGTGCCTATAAGTTTTCTGGATTTTTTAGGGTAAGTTGTCATTTGAATCCACATAAAAAAAATATAATTCCAGTAAAAATTCTAGCTATCATTCCACTAATTTGAGTTCACCGGCCTCGGTATAAGGCGCGCTTAAATTGATTCTGTTTGATTCACTTCTTCCATTACATGTTTCCATCTTTTTTGAGGTTTGAGGGTCATGGTTATAGCTAGAGATTATGGAGCATTACTTTTTGTTTTGGAAAATATTGCTAGTTAACCAACCTTTTTACCACCCGTTTCATCACTCCAATGTTTTTATTTTTCGTATTTTTTAATTTTTTCTTTTTAGATTGTTCTGATAGTATCATATATAAATTAAGAAGATATATGTTCTGATAGTATCAATTTGCTACAATAGAAACTAAGTTGATAGCTATAATGATATACTCCAAGATGCTTGCAATAAATTATAACAAAGCTAGGTATAAATTTAGTTAATCGTTTATGAGTACATGCTATAACTGGATTAACGTAGTTGTGGAATTATTAATTATAGTTAGAAGTAATTAAGTATATTTCCAATATATATTATATAGCATACATCTAATAATGTTGGAGGCCAAGGTAGAGTCGGAGTTTGGCCTTGTCAAAATCTAAGGAATGGTCACCCAAGTCCCTGTCAAAATCTAAGCAGTACTCTTGGCCAATTCCTAATAATTGTTGGCCAGAAGTAGATAATAAGAGATGTTATCTAATGACAAGTTATAGAAACATAAAAGGATCTTACTAAAATAAATTCATCAAATTAAAGCAGCTTGTGGGTTTGAGGGGGTTTTGAACCTTGTAGTATGAAGTGCCCGTAGCCATTTGTAAAGCCATTTTTGGAGGAGACTTCCCATGTTGAAGTGATTCCTTATGGACATTGAAACAAGAGCCAAAGTTATTATTAGAACTATAGTGAAAGGGATTTGAGTTTGTTTGGAAGGTAGGAGTGGGTTTGGAAAGATCTGATTAGGAGACGGAGATCGATGGGGGAGGATTTTGTCAAGACATGTTGTTCAATTGTTATAGAGAATGCAAAGCTCGACTGTTGGAGGGGTTTCTGTTGTGCCGAGTAGTTGGAAGAGTTGGGTGGAGAAGGCGACAACGGATAGTGAAGGTGTTTCAGTGGTAAGGTGGCAGTGGGTGGATTTGAGGGAAGGAGGTCGATTCAAGTGGCGTTGGTTTTCAGTTCAGGGGCATCACGAGGTGGCCATGACTTCAGGGCCAAGTTGTGGAGTGCAGCGAATTTTCCTTATTAGGGCTTGGATTATTAGTGGGTTGGATGAGTCAAGTGGGTGGATTGGGAAAGGGCTTTTACAAGGCTTGTCTAAGTAGTTACTGTGTTAAAATGATTAATTGTGTTGATTGCGAGAGAAGTGGGGGTTGTTGGTCTGTTTGGAGGGAGGTGTGGGCTGTGTTTATTTCTGTTGGAATGTGCATCAGAGAATTACAAGAGTAGGGCAAGAACTCTCTTGGAGAGTGTTGCATTGTGTATCAATGAAAGAATACGATTAGGCAAGAAAAAAAAGCACCAAAGATTTTTGCGAACAATATTACTCTCCTCTTCAGCACGGGTAGGATTTATATGGAAATAATTCAAGTATTATAGGTAATTAGGGTTCTTTATGTACATCAAGAAAAATATAATGCTCACAAATGCTTTGAATAGAAGGGAACTTGTTGAGATTATGCATCACAGTGACAAATCATTCACTACAACTAATAACACCTCCATGGCCCACATAACAAAATAGTAAGCGGTAACTCAATCAGTAAGTACTCTGCCATCTACATGGTCTTTGAGGTCTTGGTTTTCTTACTACTAACTTGTGTATGTTTAATTATTAAAATCACTACTTTTCTTTTCTTCTTTTTGTTCTAATAGATGTACATATAATTTCATATTTTGACAGGTCCAATACCAAGTGAAATTGGTAATCTCCAGAATCTCGAGTTTATTACCACCTCAGAAAATGGTTTTGTTGGCCCAATTCCATTCGAGATCTTCAATATCTCAATGATACAAACTATTTCAATGGGGTTTAACAAATTTTCAGGCCATCTTCCATCAGATATGGGCCTCTTCCTTCCAAAGCTCAAAATACTCGGTCTTCCAGAAACTAAATTGAGTGGAAGAATTCCCAATTCCATCTCCAATGCTTCACAGCTCACTCGCCTAGACTTGAGTCGTAACTCATTGTCGGGCATAATTCCTGAAACAATTGGTAATTTAAGGTTCCTCGAGTGGCTCAACCTGGAATTTAATAATTTGACCATGGGAAGTCAAGAATTGAGTCTTTTGATCTTTTACTTATCGAATTGCAAAAATCTTAGACAAATATCTTTTTCATCAAATCCCCTTCATAGCTTCCTTCCCAATTCCGTTGGTAACCTTTCTCTCTCTCTTCAAGGACTTGACCTATCTTCTTGCCATATTAAGGGAAGCATTCCGTCAGAGCTTGGGAATCTAAGTAGTTTGATTACTTTGGATTTATCCAACAACGAATTGAAAGGACCCATTCCAACTACATTAGGAAGATTGCGCATGTTACAAGCTTTGTCTCTTGGAGCTAATAAACTAGAGGGTCATATCCCGTCTGATCTTTCTCATCTAAAGAGCTTGTATATCTTGTCTCTAGATAGCAATAAGCTTTATGGACATATTCCAACATGCATAAGCAATCTAACTTCCCTAAGATATCTCTACTTAGGTTTCAACCAATTAACTTCCACGATTCCTTTGAGCTTTTGGAGGCTTACAAATCTCTTGGAGGTTGACCTGTCATCCAATTCGTTAACTGGCATACTTTCATTAGAGATTGGAGATATGAAAGTCTTAAGGATATTGAATCTATCAAGAAATCAACTATCAGGGAATATCCCAATAACAATTGGTGGCCTCATAGATCTAACTAATCTCTCTTTAGCAGTCAACCAACTAGAAGGTTCAATTCCAGAGTCTTTTGGTGCACTCTTAAGCTTGGAGATCTTAGATCTTTCCTACAACAATTTATCTGGAAGAATTCCCAAGTCCTTAGAAGCACTTTTGTACCTCAAGTATCTAAATGTCTCTTTCAATAATCTACGAGGGAAAATTCCTACGGGAGGGCCATTTGTACACTTCTGGTCTGCTTTGTTTATCTCAAATGATGCGCTTTGTGGTGCTTCTCGATTACAAGTTCCTCCATGCCAAGAAGGTTCTCCTCGCAGAAAAAAGGCCATAGTATCGCATCTACTAAAGTATCTATTACCCACAATTGGGTTAGTGATGCTTGTAGTGGTTTCTTCATTAGCCTATAAAATATGTAAAAAAGAGAATCCTAAGTTTCCACAACAGACAGATTCATACAATTTACCTACATGGAGAAGAATTTCTCACCAAGAACTGGTACTAGCAACAGAAAGATTCAGTTTAAACAACTTACTTGGTGAAGGGAGTCTTGGATCAGTATACAAGGGAACACTTTCCGATGGGATGAATATTGCTGTAAAAGTTATAAACTTGCGAGTAGAAGGGGCACTTAAGTGTTTTGATGCAGAGTGCGAGGTATTACGGAATGCTCGTCATCGCAATTTGGTCAAAATCATTAGCGTTTGTAGCAACATCGACTTCAAGGCCCTTGTATTGGAATACATGCCAAATGAGAACTTAGAGAAGTGGTTATACTCTCATGATCGTTGTTTGAATTTCTTACAAAGGCTGAAGATAATGATTGATGTCGCATCAGCATTGGAATACCTTCATTATGGTTACTCAGCAGTTATTGTTCATTGTGACTTGAAGCCAAGCAATGTCTTATTAGATGTGGATATGGTTGCACATGTTGCTGATTTTGGCATCGCCAAACTCTTAGGTGATGAGGATTCTATGATGCGGACCATGACTCTTGCTACTTTGGGATATATGGCACCGGGTGATTTTTTTAATTTACTACTAAAACTCTCTTATTCATTATTTTACTTGTACACAATTAAGTCTTATCATATGATAGAACATTCATCTACACAATTTATCAATTTTGCTTTGATTTTTTTTTTCACTACTATCAAATATTGAAGTAAGTTCTAACAATAAGTTGTAATGTTATGCACAGAGTATGGATTAGGAGGAGTTGTTTCTACAAGAGGAGATGTGTATAGTTATGGCATTCTACTCATTGAGACTTTTACAAGAAAAAAACCTACAGATGACATGTTTGTAGGAGAAATGAGCTTGAAGCATTGGGTAAATGAAGCATTGCCCATTTCAACGATTGATATTGTTGATGCTAGATTGTTGGGAAACGAAAGATATTCTATTGCCTTGGAGGAGTGCATATCTTCAATTATGAGATTGGCTTTAGATTGTTCTGCAGAGTTGCCTGAACAAAGAACTAACATGAAAATTGTTTTAGCCACTCTAAAGAAGATCAAAACAAAGTCTTTAAGAGATGTCGAAGGGCATGACTAACATCAGCCTTGTGTTTGCTTAAATGTTTCATTATGTCTTTCTTAATGATAAAACGGTATTGAGATTGCGGAGAAGAGACAACTTATACGGTTGAAGTTACTGGTAATGGTATATAATTATTATATGGTTATTGAGAATTAATGGAATACTTCATGATTATATTGACTAAAATGTTTCCAGGCAATGGGTATAAAAAATAAATATAAATATGCTGAAGTCAATAAAAATTATGGGTACTACTACGTACTTACCATACCAAATATATATATGACCGAATTTATGCTAAATATTTTATGTAATTGTTTTTCACTTTTCATCATTTTTCACTTTTTCATAAGTTAATAAATAATTTCATTTATATACAATGATAATAATATATATAAGAGTCGAAACACTTGGAGACGATGACGGTTGATCCACTCATAGGATCTCTCCAAGCCCATGAAGAAAGACTCAAGAAGAAGAAGGAAGAACATATTAAGTAGGTTCTCACCACAAAGCTCTCTGTAAAAGAGAAGGAAGGAGAGCATGATAAAAGTCAACGAGAAAGAGAACGCGGACATGGGCAAGGAAGAGGAAGAAGAGGACTAGGACGAGGAAGAGGTGAACAAAACAATCAAAACACCAACAATGAAGAGACACGTCAATCCTCAAGAGATCGTGTGTAACACCCGAGACCAGCATCGAGCCACTTTCTAAAATGTTTAGATTTATATGTATGGAAAGTCAGTTGATTTGTCGAATATTTTTATAGGACGATATTTTTTTCAAGAGACAAGTTGGAATATTGCAGAATTTGGTTTGAGGCCCAAAACTTAGGGAATAGCTCATTTATTTTTTATTCACAACCAGTCTTGGACCCAACTTTTTGAAGTGGGCTCTACCCGATCACCCCAAGGCCCACGTCCATTTTTAATAAACTAAGAAACCCAACGGCAGTTTGTTTTTTTCTTAGAAACTCCCCACCTTTACACATCTCTTTCCGTTAGTCCTAAGCATGCATGTCTCTAATGTATTTATCCACTCACACGCACATTCACGTCTCCCTCATCCCTTTAGGGTTTGTTTTTATTCTTCGCTCGCCTATATATATAATCCTTCGTGCATGAAGAAAACTCAATAATAGAGTTGTCATCTCTTTCCACCTCAGCTCCCTCATGCGCACGTCCCATGCAAGTAGAATATTTTCCTCATTACTGTCGACCCTCTTGTGCCACCAAGCTTCACGCCACTGCCAAGCTCCTCCAAGCCATACCAGCGTTGCAACCACTAGAAAACGACCCCGCCACCTTCCCAACACACCTAGCTTGCATCTCCGTAAACTGCCGTTAACTTTTCAGCCTTCCGCCGCTGCAGTTTGACATACAAAACGAGAGAAAGCCACGACTCACCCACGTCCATCGTTTGCGCCGTAACACCTTTGCTTAGTCGATGCTCAGCCTCACGAAACCAAGAGCCAGCCCCCACCTCACAGAAAGTCCCTGTTTCCCGTACCAAAAATAGAGCACTTACTAATCTCTACCGTGAGCCACTGCAAACCACTACCTTTCACACCGAAAACCACCGTAAAAGCAACAGAAACCGCCAATCGTAACCTCCCCATCACCCTGTGCCGATCAGTGAGCCCACTGACTCTCCTCCGTATTCGTTCCCTCGCGGTTGCTCTCTCTATGTCATCTCTCACTCTTCGTGCTCTCTCTCTCTCTCTCTCTCTCTCTCTCTCTGTGTCTCATCTCGCACCACCATAGACCACCGCCCAGCTCACTGTCCGTCGTGCCTCTCCTTCTCTCTTGGTAAAAATATTTTTCCTTCCAACGTCAAGCACTTCTCTGGTTTTATTCTTTCTCCAGAAATGTATGTTGTTTTGTAAAAATTATCTGGGCTGGTTTTATCTTAAATCATAGGCTGTTTACGTATTGGTTTCCTTTTGGAGTGGGGTTTTGTTAATGGGATTAGGTTTATAAAACTTAATTTTTCTTAAAAAAAGAAAAAAAAAAGTATATAACTTAAATATATATAAAGTATAATATATACATACAATAATTATAATTAATAATTACTTATTAAATATAAATAACTCACTCAATTAAGAATAACAATTAAAATGATACATTAGGAATAAGATGAGTATAAAACTTAATTTTAAAAAAAGAAAAAAAAAAGTATATAACTTAACTATATATAAAGTATCATATATACATACAATAACTATAATTAATAATTACTTATTAAATATAAATAACTCACTCAATTAAGAATAACAATTAAAATGAAACATTAGGAATAAGATGAGTATAAAACTTAATTTTAAAAAAAGGAAAAAAATGGTATATAACTTAACTATATATAAAGTATCATATATACATACAATAACTATAATTAGTAATTACTTATTATAACCTTTGAAGAAATTATATATAATAATTATAATAACAATTATATAATAAGAATTAAAATTACATAGGTATCAATTAACAATGTCCTAATATATATAATAACAATTAAATTATAATTGTGATGCATCCGAGATCAAAAAATTAATAATTCGTAAAGGATAGCCCCAACCAATCCAAAATCACTATAAAAAAATTTGTTGCCTGTTGAAAAATCTGAAGTTTCAATTCCATAACTATTAATTTTTATTTTATTTTATAAGTATAACAGTGTCACGTTCGTATTGTGCTATATTGTTAAATTGTTAAACTAGAAAGAGATAAAAGAATATGTGAATAAGTTTCGTGTCTTGTAGACAACGAGGGAGTATGATCTTGAATAAATGTTGGAATTTTAGTTTAATTCCTTGACTGTCATAGTCTCTTCGGCCTTGAGAGTTGTCAAGGTCGGACAGTTTGTGACGGTTAAGTATTTGGACAAAAATTTAGACATTTCTTCAAAATCATTCTCCCTCGTTGTGTACAAGACACGAAACTTGTTCACATAATCTTCCATCTCTCTTTAGTTTAACAATATAACACTACTTGAAGGTGATCCCGGATAATTTAAACAACATGGAGATATTATTTGTAGGATTTTTTGATAGATGCGTGTGACATTGCATAAATACCTTTAGACTCGTTTGGAAATCAGTGTACATTTATGTGTCCACTAATTTCTGAATTGTCCAGTGTGGACATTTGGGATTATATTATCTGTATTGCACATTTTTGTTACTCATACTTTCCACGTTTAATATGAAGTTTCGGTGTTTCCCTCTACTGTTCTTCGGGTATACTGTTCGCAGGGTCACAATCCCTCTATTTGAACATGTATACTTGGAGAACTATGGAGAGGTGCTGCAGAAATTTCTACTAACGTGGAAAGTAGTAGAGTGACGAGATTTGTTCAATATGGATAATATAATCTCGAGTGGGATAGGACCAACTACCTTATGAAAAAAGTAACTTCGTATTGGAGCATGACATGCATGTGAATTTTCTATGTACGTACTATTAATAGATAGATGTTTTTAGAAATGGACAAAAATTGGATGCATCTGAGCGATAGACTTGGAAAGGATTACGTACCCTATGCGCGTGGAGTAAGAACCTTCATTGATTTTGCACGGGCTTCTGCTGATAGTCGTGGTTACATTAAGTGTCTATGTTGAGGGTGTAAAATTTTGTGTGCGATAGGGTTGAATGAAGTTGAAAGTTATATATTTGTGAATGGTATGGATCTGGGGTATACCCCATGGGTATTGCATGGTGAGCCATATGAATAGTCAGCAGATGTATTGGTCGATCATCACAATTATTTGTGGCACATGGATGATGACTATGAGTAGGATGAGATGGAGGAGATGTTGGGTGACATTGGAGCGGGGATATTTATGGATGAGGTTGACGACAATGCCTCAAGTGGCGGAGGGACTGATTGTGAAAATTTCACTTCTATGTGGGAAGATGCAAAGCGCGAGCTTTATCCAAGCTCTACAAAAAATTCCAAAATGTCGTTTATTGTGCGGTTGCTTCACATTAAGTCATTGTGTGGGATGTCGACGAAAGAAATAAACATGGTATTTGACTTATTTAACAAGGTGCTTCCGGAAGAGTCTGCATTGTCCAAGAACTTTTATGAAGCGAAACAGTTGAGAAAAGGATTAGGATTTGAGTACAAGTCCATACATGCATACAATAATGATTGTGTTCTGTTCTGGAAGGAGAATGAGGAGAAACAAGCATGTCCTGTATGCAGAGAGTCGAGGTGGAAGGGTACGAAAAATGTGCCGGTTAAGGTATTGCGGTATTTTCCCTTGAGACCTAGGTTGCAAAGACTATATATGTGTAAGAAAATAGCTCACGATATGAGGTGTCACGAAGAGAAAAGAGTTAAGGACGACGCATATATGAGGCACCCAGCTGATTCACTTGCGTGGTAGTCTTTCGATAATCAATACCCAGAGTTTGGGATAGAAGCTCGGAACGTGCGCCTGGGACTGACAACCGATGGATTCAACCCTTTTGAAAATATGAGTACAAGTTATAGCACTTGGCCCGTAGTGTTGATTTCGTACAATCTTCCACCATAGAGGTGCATGAAGGCGCCCAACTTTTTGTTTACTATACTTATCCCTAGCCCGAGATCACCTGGGAATGACATTGACGTATTCATGCAGCCGTTGATTGAAGAGCTGAAAGAGTTATGGGAAACAGGCGTTAGAACTTATGATGCATCCACGTCGACATCTTTTCAGATACATGCTACGGTAATGTGGACCATAAATGACTTTCCAGCATATGGGAATCTTTCCGGTTGGAGTACGAAAGGGAAGTTAGCGTGTCCGACGTGTAATAAAGAAACTACTAGTGAGTGGTTAAAATATTCTCAGAAGTTGTGTTTCATGGGTCATCGACGTTATCTACCAACAAATCATGCATGGAGAAGAGAATGTGCTAAGCTTGATGGAGAATAGAGGATAGAATTGCACAAAAAGAGTTTTCTGGGGAAGAGATAGTGGAACAACTGATATATGTTAGAGCGAACAATTTTGGCAAAGGTCGGGGAAAGAACAAGAGAAAACGAGGCACAACAGAATTGAATTGGACAAAGCGTAGTATTTTTTTTTTACTTGCCGTATTGGTCGTCCTGTATGTTGCGACATAGTTTAGATGTAATGCACATAGAAAAGAATATTTGTGATAATATACTGGGTACATTGATGAACATTAACAAAAAGACGAAGGACACGATCAAGACGAGGAAAGATCTTGAGAGAATGGAAATTAAACATAATCTACATTTGCGGGTAGAAGGCAATAGGGTGGTCATGCTACATGCATGATTTACGATGACGAGTGAGGAGAGGATGGACTTCTGCAACTAGTTGCAAGGTGTGAAGTTGCCAAATGGTTATGCTTCAAATATTGGTAGATACATGAGTCCTGATGACTGGAAAATCAGTGGATTGAAAAGTCATGATTGTCACGTATTTTTGCAAAAGTTATTGCCTGTGGAAATTTGTGGGAAGCTAACATCTAATGTACGTGTCGCCATATCTGAACTATGTATGTTTTTTAAGGATTTGTGCGCTCGGGTAGTAAATCGAGATGTGTTGCAGAAATTGGAAGAAGATATTGCTACTATACTATGTAAATTTGAGCAGATCTTTCCACCATCATTTTTTGATGTCATGGTCCATTTAGCAATACATTTACCGCTAGAGGTACTGTTGGGCGGACCGGTGTAGTTTCGTTGGATGTATCCAGTTGAAAGATATTTGGGTCGACTGAAGCACACTGTTGGGAATAAAGCCAAAGCTGAGGGTTCAACAGCAGAGGCTTATATACACGATGAATGGTTACCATTTTACTCTCTATATCTTCATGGTGTTAAGACACAATTTAATTGTCAAGAGCGAAATGCTGATCTTGATGCTCCGCCTCCTCGTGAGCTATCAGTGTTTTTCCAGAATGTACGACCCTTAGGTGCACAAACGGGTTACGATTTAATTGATGGAAAGTTGGGTAAAGTTCGATGGTATGTGCTAAATAACTGCCGGGAGATTGATGATTATCTCAGGTATGTCGTTCCATAGTTTGTATAATTCTAGTTTTTTTCAAGTTTAACTATAACTGTTGTGGTCAAAATATACATCTTTTGCATTTATCTATAACAGTGAGCACATGGACAAACTTAGGATGGAAGACATAGAAAATATAGAGGCAAGACACGAGGAGGAATTTCCCCGATGGTTTGAAGAACATGTATAAACTAAAATTATATATATGTTATATTTTGAAACTTTTAACTCTGGGTAACTCTTAAATATTATATACTATTTTCGTTGTTAGATTTTGGAACAACGTGTTCGTGATCCCGGATCAATTTCTTCTGAATTATATGCACTAGCCCGTGGTCCCTCAAATAGAGCACTTCGATACACTGCATGCATGGTTCGAGGTTATAGATTTCATACTCTAGACTATGAACGTAATAGAAAGACTCAAAACTCTGGTGTATTGGTCGAGGGGAATCATGGAACATATGATATTGACTATTATGGTGTCATACGTGATATTATCAGATTGAAATATCTGGACGGGTCTGTAACATGTCTTTAAATCTGATTGGTGGGATCTAGGCGGTGGTCGGGTTTTGATACATAGGGATAATCACTTTACGAGTGTCAACACTGCATCTAAATGGTACGAAGATGATCCATTCGTATTGGCTTGTCAAGCTACTCAAGTCTATTACTTGATTGATCCAATGAAAAGTGCTGATGAAGGTAGTGGAGAGATAACCTGGCGAGTCGTACAAAAATTTGTCCCTCGAGATATATATGAAGCAGAAACGAGTGCAGAGTATGAGAATAGTAGAGATGAAGATGAAACTCCGATTGTGGAGGCATACCATGAAGATGGAGAGAGTATTAACTTGTTTGTTGACCTCGGTGCACTCGAGTTGCTCCCCTTGTGTAGAGATGATGTCCCACCCGTCCATCTCGACCCGTCCGTATTAAATGATCATTCAATTCAAGTAAGTGAGGAGGAAGAAGAAGAAGAAGTGTCAGAAGATAAAGACGAATCAGAATCCGGCCAGGAGGTGGATAAGGAGGATGAAGAAGAGGTGCGTGATGATGATGAAGATGTTATTGAGGGAGATTTTGAAACAAGCATTGAAAATACATCTGAAGATGAAGAATAAAAGTACTAAATATTTTACTCATATAGGTGACTATAAAATATCTTCAATTTTCATAATTTCTTCTAATTAATTTCTTTGATATTATTAATTCTTTTCAAGAATGCCGCCAAAATGACAACGAAGAAACGTGCCTTCGCCAAGCCCAAGTCCCGAACCCATTGAGGACTCCTCACTCGAGGAATCTGCTCCTGAAGATTAAGTTAACACGGAAGAGAGTAACAGTCAATCGACACCTACCAGTAAGGAAATATTGTCGTTGATAATTAATTATATAGTTAATATTTTTGTCTCAATAACTATATAACTATAATTATGTTATCTATTATCATGTAGTTGATGCATCTGCACGTTGCGGTCGTGGTTATACACGTGGCATCTCTCTTGAGAAAAGTAGAAAGCACGGAAAACTCAAGATCACCATTCCGGAAAATTCCACTGGAGGAGTGGATGATAGTGCAGCAGCGCTTTCCTCCTATATTGGCACAGTAGTTCGAGCTTATGCTCCATTTTATGTGCGCTCATAGCGAGATGTTCCAAATGAGATTAAGGAACACATTCGAAGTCATGTGCTGGTGAGTTTACTTTGAGAGTACATTTTTTTTCACCTAGATTAGTATATCATATTTTTGACCTGATTCACTTGTTAGGATGAATTCGACCTTGACTTTGGCCGTACCGAGGATTTGAGAACTGTGAATGAATTGATGGCTACACTATTCTGGCGTCACAAGGGACGATGTCATGACCACTTTAAGAAGTTTGAGACGTTGGAAGAGGCTGTGCAGTCTCCTTTCCAGCATATGAAGTTAGATGATTTGAGAAAATGTTGTGATCTTTTTACATCTCCAGATTATCAGGTATTTTACATTTATATTCGTTCTATATATTATATGTATATATATTACAATTTACATTCTTAATATATTTTGTAGCATTTGAGTTCTACAAATGCACAGAATAGATCCGCTCTGACTGTCCACCATCATGCAAGTTCAAGGTCATTCCACCGTCTTACTGAAAAAATAGTAATTAAAAAAATTATAGAATTCATTTATTTTTCTGATATTCTTTAATTTAAGTACTAACATTATCTTTTTAAAATTGCGTATGTCGCTTTGTTAGAAACGTGATGATCCTGAAAACTTTTCTCTCATTCATGTCTATACTGATGCTCACACTAATGAGCATAATGAGTGGATGGATCCTGTCGCTGTAGATAATTTTGTAAGCAGTGTTAATTTTGTTAAATAAATTATGTAACATGTGAATAATTTATTTTTTATTTCTATTTCTTTTAATACGTTACTTATTAACGATCATTACCTTTAAAATTGCAGGAAAAAATGATGGAGATGCAATCAGCTTCTGGGGAATCCTCCCCCAGTGACATAGAAATATTCATGCAAGTGCTCGGGCCGCAGTCTAGTATGGCAAGTGGTTTGGGATGATCTATTAAGCATAGATGTTCATCCTCCTCAACCTCATCGACTTCACAAATTAATAATCTTACCAAAGATTTA
The DNA here is from genome assembly GCF_004785595.1 of Juglans microcarpa x Juglans regia. Classification (NCBI taxonomy): domain Eukaryota; kingdom Viridiplantae; phylum Streptophyta; class Magnoliopsida; order Fagales; family Juglandaceae; genus Juglans; species Juglans microcarpa x Juglans regia. The sequence goes on from NC_054603.1 coordinate 12,833,575, forward strand.
GAAGCTACACGGCGTGAGAATAAGTATATGAGGTCGAGACAATAAGAGTTAGAGTCTCTCTTAGAACAACAGTCTGATTTAGAGACGCGTTTGCAGGACCAACATATAGACCAAGAGGAAAGAATAAGCAATGAAGTTCAAGAACAAGTACAACGAGAGATGATGGTGCAAATGGAGTGTGTTATGTCGTTGCAACAGAATCGTGATGGGCAAGGGAAAAAGAAGAAATAAATTTTATCAGTATTTGTGGCTAGTTTTCATATCTAATTTTAATATTTTATAACACATTGTTACTTGTTAATTGATGGTATGTAATATGATACAATTGATATATTTTTAAACTTTATGAAATTAGTATTTCAAATCTGTACGTTCGAATGTAAATTTAAATCGTTTGAACGTTGGTTCACATTCGAACCAACGTTCGAACGTGAATACATAAAATTGCATAGTAACATTCGAACGTAGGCATATACGTTCGAACGTACTCACACTCAAATGAACAAACCGTTCGAACGATTAAGCGATTAACGTTCGAACAAAGCTCAGAACGTACCACTTGCATTCGAACACTCATTCGTTTACATTCGAAATAACATCCAAACGTTACACTCGTTACGTTTGAACATTGATCCGTTAACGTTCAAATGAAAATTTGAAAGTTTATTACAGTGAATGTTCGGACGCATAAACATTCGAACGTAAATATGATACGTTCGAACTATAATCAACGAACGTTAAATTCTCTCATTCGAACGCCAATCAGTCGGGTTGCCGTTCGAACGTTCAATTTGACATTCGAACATTACTTTCTGTGATAGTTCTCAACCGTCACAAAAAAATGTAACGTTCGAACGTCAACCAAACGGAACACCTCCAACCGTCACTAAAAATATTTTTAGATTTTAGTGACGGTTCAACAGTAAACCGTCACCAATTGTTTTCTCTGACGCACATTAGGTGACGGTCGTGGTGACGTTTTTGTAATTTTTGGTGACAGTTTCCTCTGTCACAAAAGATAAATTGTGTTGTAGTGCATATCTTCTTGCCATATTAAGGGAAGCATTCCAGCAGAGCTTGGGAATATAAGTAGTTTGATTATTTTGCACCTATCCAACAACGAATTGGAAGGACCTATTCCAACTACATTAGGAAGATTGCACATGCTACAAAGTTTGTACCTTGGAGCTAATAAACAAGAGGGTCGTATCCTATCTGATCTTTTTCATCTAATGAGTTTGTATGCCTTGTCTCTAGATAACAATAAGCTTTTTGGACATATTCCATCATGCATAAGCAATCTAACTTCCCTAAGCTATCTCTACTTAGGTTTCAACCAATTAACTTCCACGATTCCTTTGATCTTTTGGAGCCTTACAAATCTCTTGGAGGTTGACCTGTCATCCAATTTGTTAACTGGCATTCTTTCATTAGAGATTGGAGATATGAAAGTATCTATTACTGCCAATTGGGTTAGCGATGCTTGTAGTGGTTTCTTCATTAGCCTTTAAAATATGTAAAAAAGAGAATCCTGAATTTCCACAACAGGCAGACTTGTACAATTTACCTACATGGAGAAGAATTTCTCACCAAGAACTTGTACTAGCAACAAAATGATATAATATAAACAACTTACTTGATGAAGGGAGTCTTGGATCAGTATACAAGGGAACACTTTTAGATGGGATGGATATTGCTGTAAAAGTTATAAAGTTGCTTGTAGAAGGGGCACTTAAGTGTTTTGATGCAGAGTACGAGGTATTACGGAATGCTCGTCATCGCAATTTGGTCAATACTCTCATGATCGTTGTTTGAATTTCTTACAAAGGCTGAAGATAATGATTGATGTCGCATCAGCATTGAAATACCTTCATTATGGTTACTCAGCAGTTATTGTTCATTGTGACTTGAAGCCAAGCAATGTCTTATTAGATGTGGATATGGTTGCACATGTTGCTAATTTTGGCATCGCCAAACTCTTAGGTGATGCGGATTCTACGATGCAGACCATGACTCTTGCTACTTTGCGGTATATGGCACCAGGTATTTTTTTTAATTTACCACTAAAACTCTTTTATTCATTATTTTACTCATACACAATTAAGTCTTATCATATGATAGAACATTCATCTACTCAATTTAACAATTGTGCTTTGATTTTTTTTTCACTTCTATCAAATATTGAAGTAAGTTCTAAGAATAAGTTGTAATGTTATGCATAGAGTGTGGATTAGGAGGAGTTGTTTCTACAGAAGGAGATGTGTATAGTTATGGCATTCTACTCATTGAGACTTTTACAAGAAAAAAACCTACAGATGACATGTTTGTAGGAGAAATGAGCTTGAAGCATTGGGTAAATGAAGCATTGCCTATTTCAACGATTGATATTGTTGATGCCAAGTTGTTGGGAAACAAAAGATATTCTATTGCCTTGGAGGAGTACATATCTTCAATTATGAGATTGGCTTTAGATTGTTGTGCAGAGTTGCCTGAACAAAGAACTAACATGAAAATTGTTTTAGCCACATTAAAGAAGATCAAGACAAAGTCTTTAAGAGATGTCGAAGGACACTGACATGAGCCTTGTGGTTGTTTAAAAGTTTTCATTATATTTCTTTCCTAATAATAAAACGGTATTGAGATTGCGTAGAAGAGACAACTTGTACGTTTCTGGTTATGGTATATAATTATTATCTAGTCATTGAGAGTTAATGGAATGCTTCATGATTATATTGAAGACCCGTTTGGAAGGTGAGATGAGATGAGATGAGTTAAAATGACTTTAGATAAAAGTTAAAAGTTGAATAAATATTAGTTTTTAATAATATTGAACAAGTTGAATTGTTTATGATATTTGTGTGTAGATTTGAAAAAGTTGTAATGATGAGATGAGATCATTTGGGTCTAGTTAAGAATAACAGCTCTATTATTGGTTTCATGTATTTTGAATGTCTGAGGCCGCTCAAATTATGTGACAGCATTGTGGTCTGAAACGCGAGATTATATTAGGTTTTTGTCAACGGTTCAAAACATTGAATTATTTTTATTTCTTTTTTTTTTTGGTTGAGAACTTGTATGTATGATACACTAATGAGTTTATCTTGGTTATACTAATTGCATTAAAACACCTAATGAAAGAGCATATAGATAAAACACTGGTGTGTCACTCTCTCTGTAGTTGGAATCGAAATGATATCACAACATGATGAGAATTTCCTAGAGCATCCTGGCTTCTAAGGTGTTTCTTGCAAATGTTTCTTTACACCTTGAATTACCTTCCTTAGAGATGCATCAATGAGTAAAGTTTCAAATATTCACAATTTCAAATTCATACTGCTTTTTGTATTATATATCCTCATTTCGCCAATCTACTTGTATATAACATCCAATATTGGATTTTGGTTGTAAACTTATTAGCATGACTGAACTCAGCACAGTTTGTGGGGGTTAGTGAAGCGATATGGAGATCCAAAATTATTGGGGAAATAAGGTTGGTTACTCCCACAAATCTGCCTATATCAGTGGAGAGACATTGGGGGATGAAGGAGTTTCAATGCCAACAAATTCTACCCAAGATGGTAGTTCAACAGATAAGGAAACTCCAACAACATACAAAACGAGTATGTCGGATCCAAGTCAATCAAATCACCCTTGGTGCGTTTGAAATAAGGCAAACAACAATATTAAGAGCATATTGTTGAGTATATCGCCAACATATTTTATGGCAATCAGTTGTTGCATTTTATGTTTAAATAAAAGTCCTCTGTATTGCCTTATGTTCACATTTTCAATCAATAGGAAAATACACAGTATTCATTCAAATATCTTCATCTTTCTCAAATTTCCTTCTTGGTATCGAAGCCTATGTGAGCACACGACACAACCTAGCTCTTCCCTGCAACCATGACTTAACTATCTGTCAATGTTGGCAACTTCATTACACTCAAACTCAGTCCTACAAATTATCCCTTGTGGCGTGAACAAGCCTTGGCTCTTGCAAAAAGCAGAGAATTGGTCAGCCATCTTACTAATGACGATCCTGCCCCTACCAAATACACCACACCAAATTCAAACAACACCAAGATGCAAAAAATTATGTTCCAAGATTAACCAAAGCCTTCATTGTGTTGCAAAAGGTGGATTGTCTTCTTCATGGGTGGATAATCGGAACACTCTTTGAAGAAATGCTCGCCCTCGTTGTTGGCTTAGGCACAACCCATGTGGTTTGGGAAGCACTCACGAATGAATATGCAGAAGATTCACAAGAATGCAAATTCACACTCTGTCAATAGGTAACATATCTTCTTAAAAACGATGACAAAACCATTAGAGAACACATTCGCACCTTCATAGGTTTATGTGACAATCTAGCAGCTATTGGGAAACTTGTCCCAGACAAAGAAAAAGTTTTCTGTCTTCTCAGTAGTCTTGGCCCTCAATATGAAACCTTCACGACTACCATGCTAAAGACTTCGCTAAAGATGGTCTGTCTGTGCGTGATGAAGGTACAAGCATCATGCTGCTAGGCAAAGCGGTGAAGTGTTGCACCCTAGATGGGAGACTGACATGTATGGTTTTTAGGGGGATCTGGTCAAAAGACTGGCCGGTGCGAACCCCCTACTGCACTGACCGACTTGACTACGTGCGAAGTGATAAGTGTGATAAGTATGATTTTTATGTGATTTTATTACTATTTTATTTATGAAAAATGTCAGTTTTCCATCAATACTATTGATTTTATTTTATTTCTATATATTTTTCTTTATTTTCTAGGATTTGAAGGAACGAGAAGATTTAGTGCGAAAGGAGAGCATTTTGATACAAAAAAAGAGACTACGGATCTAGACTGACAAGAGGCAATGAGATCTAAAAGAGTTGATGAGATTTGGGCGAGGAGCTTTGTTCTGTGGGAAGCAAAGAGTTTTATCGCACCCAAAGATGAGAATAGTTGTTCTTCTTGGTAGGCGAGAAAACTTGGCGACAAGGCTCTGAGCTATTAGATTGGGCGACCAGTCTAAACGACCAACTTAAAGGACCAACCTAAACGACATCGTGGGCAACAACTAGCAAAGGTGAGCAGCTTTACCGCTCGGTAGGTTGGCGAGAAGAATCTTTCATCTCGGTCAGGAACCTTACATCTTGGCCATTAAACGAGGAGACCAGTTATATTCAGCACACACGGCATCTACTCGATAGGACCTTTTCAAGTTCCGCAATCAATCTGCTGACCCCCAAATCCTCCCGACGTCCGAGCATCGAGCCGCCTATTACTGAATCTTCTATTTTAGATAATTTCATTATTCTTAGGATAATTTTATATGTTAACATTTATCTTTAGAAACTATTTTCTAGATCTTTAGGCTAGATTGTAACTGCATTTATTTTGTTTCCAAATTTGAATTTTGACATCTATTTAATCCTGGCGTGTGGGATGAATATAGAGGAGAGTATGAATAGAGAAGAGAGTCTGAATAGAGAGGAGTCTGCATTTTAGAGTCTGAGTTTCCAATTAGTTAAATTTACATAGAGATATAGAGTTTTTAAGTAGAGATATTTTTAGTATTATTCGAGAGAAAATATTAAATAATTAAGAAATTTTTATCATCAACGTGACAAAATTCGAATTGTATAACAAAAATTATATTGAATTTAATAGGTAAAATCAAACGCGCTAATTCAATTAGTATCATTCTATAAGAGTCTTGTGTACCGGAGCGGCTCCAAGTTCCAAGTCAATAATAAACTCGACATCACCTAATGCCTCCGGAGCTATATTCAGGTCTGCGTCCAAACGTACCATCACCTTAGACTGATTGAATATATATGTCTTTCTGGGATTTGTTATATTTATGAGGTAGGCCCCTCCTAAAAGTAATATTAAATTTCAAGACACAGATACATATATACATGGTCTAACTCCATCCTACCATAGCCTTCATACTTATGGATACATAACTCGATTCCCACGTCATGATTTGTGTGAATTCATTAGTTCATCAAAACATAAAGAGAATGATAAGAAAAACAAAAACAAAAAAGTTTTCGGGCTTCCGAATCTCCGATTCCGTTCTTGTCTTTTTTCTACACCGTGATTTATGCAATGATTTTAAAGAATTTTTGTTTATTTTTTAAGAAATTCATAATTTTCGTTTATTCATACTATACTACAACTTACACAAAATAATAAATAAAAATTTTATTTAATACATATTAATATATTAATATATAATAAAAATAATAAATACTTATATAAAAAAAAAATTTGGATGCGGTGTGGGGGACGAGACTGGCCCCGCTGGGCCATACCGCCCCCGTCAGATCTTGTCCTGCACGGCGGAGCGAACGTGCCCACCCCTACAGTACCAACTTTTACATGGCCAATGAGCCATGTATTCTTCCTTGACTTTGTTTTTCATACAGTACTTCGTCTTTTTCACACCGTGATTTATGCAACGATTTTAAACATTTTTCCTTCGTTCTCTTGAAAATCCATACCCGGTTTTTCTTTTTTCTTTTTTTGTCTCTTTCTTCAACTTACTGCCAGCTTTTACATGGCCCATGGGCTATGTATTCATACTCGACTCTCTTTTTTTTTTTTTTCTCACTTTATTTTTCTTTTTCTTTCAATTCCTCTCATTTGTAATTTATTTTTTGATTTTGAAAATTAATATTAAGACATTTTATTTTACTGTACAGGTTAACAGTTTTATATACAAGCTGCGAAGGTCATAGTTAGATAAATCAGGTTTTATATGTTCTATGTTAATACTTATTTTATTCTAAAATATTAATAGGCATAGCAAGATTTAGATAATATATATTAAATATTGTTATTTTCTACTAAAAAATATGCATGATCTGGATATGAGATACTTAGAAAAACAAAAGAGAAGAATAGAAAAAAATTGATTGAATCCAAAAAGGATATTTAAATAAATTTGTTACTAATAGTAAATAAAATAAAATAAAAAATTTAGGTGATATATTTATAGATGATCAAGAAATATATCGAAAAGGACCAAAAGATAAAAAAAAAATAAAAAAAAATAATATTAGATACAATCATTTGTTGTGTAAGTATCACGCATTCATTTAATAAAAAAAATTATTTAATAAAAAATTAATTTTTTATATAAATTTTATATTTACTCATTACTTTTAAAAAAAAAATACGCGACTAATTAAAGACAGATGACAAGCTGTCATGACCTGGACAATATATTTTTTATAATCTTATAATTTAGATATTTTGAAAGATTCGAAAAGAATAGATAATAAGTAGTTCATGACATTGAATATTAGTACTCATAAATAATATGAATTTCAAGATTAAATATAGTGTGGTCAATCCATAAATATATTATATCTGTCTCGATTAAAGTTATAGAAAATCGGCCTTAAGTAACAAATCTCTGTTTTCTGTACCTCGTTTGTAGATTTCTTAATATTCAACGGGGAATTTAATGGATAATGCAACATCGTTATAAGTGAATTAGAGTGAGATGAATGTCTTGTATATATTAATCCTTTTTGGTAAAGCAACTCCTGAAAATCGTTTCTTTAATTATTATACTTGCTATTTATTAGATGGAGTTCTTATCAGATTACTGTAGCAATTAGATTGTTGACAGGAGATAAAAACGTACATGAGATAGATTTTTTAAATACGAATTATGTTATATAGTACTACCCTAGCTACATCTCATACTTCATATCACTTAATGAACGTGACATTATTTATAAATTTGTATATGAATATTTAAAATAAAATAGTGGCCGGATAATGTCGCTTCATTATAATTAGATAAATCGAATCATATTGCTATAATATATAGCCTTGTCGTCTCAATAGTAATGTCATCCATTTAAATTTATAATTTCGAGTATTATGAATTTGTATGTATAGTCTTTGTTATTGGTTGCAGTTTTTCTCTTCTTTTCTTGTATTTTGTTTTCTCCCTTCCATTGGTTCTTATTTGATATACCTTCCATGCATGAGATCTCTTGGTCAAATTTTGGGTACTAGTTTTTTGACTTTACCCTTGTTCAACGGGGAATTTAATGGATAATGCAACATCATTATAATTGAATTAGAGTGAGATGAATGTCCTGTATATATTAATCCTTTTTGGTAAAGCTACTCTTGAAAATCGTTTCTTTAATTATTATAGTACTTGCTATTCACAAAGAAGATGATGATAGGAGAGGGCTGCCTTGGAGCCGAGGAGTCTCCGATGCTTAAGTTAATGAATGCTTTCTTGGAAGTTTGTAAATAATGAGTGAGAGTGTAGAGAGTTTCATCGTACCTGGAGATTGCTATTTATATTGGTAGTCAGGGGCGAACATATCGTACCTGCTCCTGTGGGGCCCACGTCCTGGCTTACTGTTCCTTTTGCCAGTGTCTTTAATGCGGCATGCCTCAGCGACGGCACCATTCATGTGGCGTATGGCTTCCTGATTGTTTTTACCTTGAATTTCCCATCTGCCATCCATTCATGCTCCCGTGTCAGAAGATCAATAGCTCTTCCGCTCTTCCCACTTCGCTGAGTTCAATTTCCCAAGAGTGGGTGCGGCCAAGCTGCGTCAGATCGGCTCGTCCCATCAATTCCTTCGTCACTTTCCTTAGCTTGTAAGTTGGCATCTTTTGTGAGGGCCCTGGGCTCTTTAACGGCTACAGTTTGGGCTTGTTACTTTAGGCCGAGCGTCTACTAGGCCTCTATAAAGGGAAAAGTCTCCTTACAGTTACCCCGCTAATTCCTATCACACAGGTTTGATGGGAATTCTTTTCTTTCTTTCTGCGGCCTCGAAGCCTTGTTCTTCTCGGGAGGAGAACCGAGAACTCCTGGACGCATGTGCCTAGTCATTTCTGAGTAGTCCTTTTGTTTTTTTTTTCAATTTTTGGCAATGGTTCATCTTCATCTTTATGGCCATGCCTCGATGGTTCATATTAAATGGCATCTCTTCAATCTCTTTCTTATTATTCGCATCAAGTGGTTACATATTCCTTACGTTGTTGCGTCACTGGACACGCACTGTGGGAATCGCATCGGTCGTGGGATTCTAGTGATGCGTGGGGCACGTGTGTTACTTCTGCCTCGAGATACGAACCTTTTCTTTTTCCTATATATGGTCCCTCCTCCATTCGTGATGAACCATTCTGCCTCCTTTGTCTTTCTGAACTTCTTGCGCTCCTTCTTCCTTGACAATTCTTTGTTCTATCATCTTTGATCTTCAAGTCCTTTTTCCTCATAGTTGACCAATGGCTCCCAAGAAAACCCAACACCTTCCTCGCCCGTTGATTCTCTTGTCCCTCCACGGCATGATGATGACATTTCAAAGGAGTTTGCTGGCCACCGGTGGCGCTTGAAGTTGAAATCAGGCGAGCTGGAGTCGCTGAGGGAGACCTACGGGATTACTCATGTTGTTGAACTCAAGGTGCCACTTCCTAATGAGGGGGTAATAGATTCTAAGGGCTTTGCCTCCAAGGTGGTAGTGTATCTTGCCATGTTTTCTGGTGGCCTCTGGCTGCCCTTCTGCTATCCTGTACGTGAGGTTATGGATTTACTTCAGCTGGTGCCCGTGCCCGCCCAGCTCACTCTTGGCGCGTGGAGGATCCTTGTATATTACTACATTATTTGGCGTCGTGCTTTGGAAGTGGCCAAGGCGGATTACTCGGACCTTACGATGCTCGAGTTCCTCCTCACACACAAACTTCGATGGCAACCTCGCCACCTTTGCAGCTTCAAACCACTCCTACCGTTGGTTTAGGTGGAGGTGCAATTCAGCTAGGCCAGGAGCTGGGGGTGTCAATTCTTCTTCCTATCCGGTAAAGGATGGGAGTTCCCCGTGGGCTAGGTCAACCATCACGCATTCCCCGTCTGTGCCATATGGGGTGCCGTAGGCGACAGCGAAGGCTTCCACATTACCCCGACCCCGAAAAAGGCTTTGAGGATTACGGTAGTTTGTGCTTGGGTGGGTGCTCATCCGGACAAGGTCCTGTTGGAGGCTCTACTAGCAGAGGAAAGCCTTCATTGGTACTTGGCTCCTCTTGACAACATGCGTTCTAATGTGGCCTTTCCACTGAGGGATGTTGAACCTCAAGTTTGAAGCAGCCCTCCAAGTCTGCCAATTGAGGGGAGAATGAAGAAGCCCCGGGTGCCATCTCCCATCAGGGCCAACTCTGATGACTTCCTAATCCCCTCAGGGGGCCTTTCTTTGGAGATCCTCATTATTCGGCAGGAGTTGTCTAGGCCGTGGGGACAGATGGTGACCCGGATCTTCCTCGCAATGTGTGGCCAGCCCGGGAAGCTGCAAGAGCTATTGGAGCTGTCCTTGTGAATTCGCTGAGCCCTCTAGGTGTGGGCGAGTCTTCTGCTGCCCCTCTACCAGAGGTGCACCATGCCAAGGTCGATATCTATTCCACTAGCGACAAGGTGGTGGGGGTTGAAGATGGCTCGAAGGAGGTGATTGATGTGGTCTCAGCGGACCGAAAGATCGACGGTTTCAGAGAGTTGTGAGGACCGCATTCGCAAGACTGACTGTCGGCTTAAGAAGCTCTTTGCTGAGGTAAGTTCCCTTTCATAAGCTTCCTGTGCCCTCTGTTGGCTTTTTATCGACTTTAACTTGGTGTTCATTGCAGAGCTTAAAGTGCTTGGCCGCAGTCATTGTGGATAGCTAAGAGGAAGTGGCGAGCGAGACTAGGGCACTTCGCTCACTCACCCGGCTGGCCTTGCGCTGTGCAGCGGAGGAAAGGGAAAAGAGAGAGGAAGCTGAGGCAGCCCTAGCTGACACATCGAAGTCCTGTAGTGAGGCTGCCCTCTTTCGCCTTGATGTGGCGTGGGTTTCCTAGGTCAAAGAAGGGCTAGAAAAATCCCTCGACGACAGCCAGCAAGAGCTCGATTGGTTGCGGGCCGACCTCTCTCGACTGCGCGGATAGTAGGAGACTGGGGAGTGCCAATACAAGTGGATGTCTGGATAATTTAACCAACTCTCCATGTCCCTGATAAGGAAGAGGAATGCCCTGAATGACAAGTGAAAGCGGAGGAAGGTCTTGAAGGTCGAGGTAGACAAGGCTAGACGCGCTTTGGAGGCTGGAGATGCTATTGTCAAAGGTTTGTGGGAGGAGTTGTTGTATGTCCGGGGAGTCCGCAATGACGCCTGGTACTTTGGTTATATCGATGGTATGGAAAGGATGAAGGCTTACATCCTTTAGAACCCTCGGTGCGACTTAAGATCCCTAGGAGTGCAGGAGGTTCCCTCGGATGAGACATCCTGAGCCCGGTCCGCTCTCCTTGGGAGGGATATGATCCCGAGGGCCCTCAAGGGCAACTCCGCTGGTGATAATCCTACTCACTGACTATGGACTCTCCTCGGCCATCGGTTGTATGCCTCTTCTTGTTCTTTTCTGCAATTGTTGTGAGGCTCAGGCACTAATCCCCTCCTCTTCCAAAGCTCAACCTCGATGTCAGCCTTCATCTTCACACACTCTAGCACACAATGCTTCTTCCCGCAATCTTGGACCGCCCTATTGTCTTTATCTCGCCTTCCTGTCTTCAGCTCCTCCAACAGTTTCTTATACCTCTCCGCAGTCAGCGCGAGGCCCCTGGAGGTTGCCGCGCCCGGCACGGCTCGCGCTTTTGCCTCATTGCATCCCTATTGATTTTCTTAGAGGTAACCTCGAGCATTATCAGCACATCGTAGTGATAGAGATCTCTGTCGGCAGTTGCTGATGGGGCATAATTTGCTCGGACTCTGCTTATGCTCTTGAGACCCAGTATTAGTCAGTTTATCCTACTTATGGTTTTATGTTATGGTTTGCTGCTTCTTGTTGTAACTTGTTTATTGTAAGCTTGTTGCCTTATGTTGTGACTTGTCGCTTTCCATTGTAATTTGTTTATTGTAAGCTTGTCACCTTATGTTGTGATTTGTCACTTTCTGTTGTAACTTGTTTATTAATAAAATTCCTTTATGCTTGCGGAGCTAGTTTTGAATGTTCTTCCTTTGTGCTTTCTCCCTTTTCTCTTTTTGGCCGGGGGGACAGAGGGAATTATAGGGGGTCCGCGTTAGCCTGGGGGATTGTCATCTTCCTGAGCTTTATGGTTCACCCTGCCAGTGCTGAACCCCTTGATCCCCTATGACCCCACTGGCCGTCAGCTCTCTGCTTGTAGTGTCCTTACTAGTTAGTTGCCTTCTTGGTGCCCTTCATGACATTTTGTCATTGGTCTTTAGAATGTGTTCTACCCCGCCTGTTCCTTTCCTTTTGTATTCTGTGTTGCTGAGTTCTAGGCCCTTTGGCCTGTGGTGATATGTGCTTGTCACCTCTCATTGTGGTGCTGATGTCTTCGTTCTTAGGTGTGATGTTTGGGTGGTCGATGGACCGGGCCCGCACTCCATCAGGGAGAGGCCGGGATGCTTCAAGCCATCCCTCCTCTCTGGTTTCCCCAAGGAGGTAACTCTGGCAGGGGTGTGGCTACCTCTCTCCATTGTTGAGATAGGGGTGGGGTAAGTTTTCAGGCAGCCTTGGGGCTATACCCGTTCTCTATCACAGGGGGACAGGGCGGCTATTGGCTCAACCCTTCCCCTTGGTCTACGGGGAGGTAAGTTGTTCAAGCAGTCCAAGATTGAACCCGCTCCCGCCCATTGACATTGCCCATTTAGTCCCTGTCTGAAACATAAGCATGTTATCGTGATTTTATCCTTAGCTTCATGAGAGATCAGACTTTGCAAACCTGGGCCCTTCAACCTGCAATAAGACATGCTTGTCACTTCTCGTTGTGGTCCTAATGTTCGGACAGTAGATGGACTAGGCCCACACTTTGTTGGGAGGGGTGAAGATGCCTCAAGCCACCCAGCCTTTCTAGTTCCCCCAAGGAGGTAATTCGGGCAGCGATGCAGCTGCTCGGCTCCTTCGCCATGATAGGGGTCGGGGTAAATTGTCGGGCAGTCGCGGTGCTGTATCCACTCTCCACCTCAGGGAGACAAGGTGGCCATCGGATCAACCATTCTCCTTGGTCTATGGAGAGGTATGTCATTCGGGCATTTTGTTACTGTACCAGCTCTCCAACCCGTCTCCTTGGGCTGCTGGAAGGTAGGTCATTCAGGCAGTCTATAGCTAGACCCGCTCTCACCTGTTGACACTCACGAGGAAGGTAAGTCTTCGTTTTTGAGTGGCTGATGACCCCTTGCACTCCGTCAAGGAGGGGCTGGGATGCCTTAAGCCAAACTGCCTATTTAGCCCCTAAGGAGGTAATTCTGATAGCGATGCGGTTGGTCTTCTCCTTCACCGCAATAGGGGTCGGGGTAAGTCTTCGGGTAGCCTTGGGGCTGGACCCCCTCTCCATCGTGAGAGGGATTAGGCAGCCTTTGGCTCGACCCATCTCTTTGTTCCTTGCAGAAGGTAGGTTGTTTGGGTAGTCTGTAACTATACCTGCTCCCACCATTTGACATCGTAGGGAAGAGTAAGCTTTGGGTCAGGCCGGTGCTAATCCCACAATTCATCGTAGCAGAGGTCGAGATAAGTTGTTCTTGTCCGCTCCTTTGCCACAATGGGGATTGGGGTAAGATCTTCGGGCCGCCAGGGGGCTAGACCCTCTTTTCTAGATGAGGAGGTTGAGCCTCCCATTCACCTATCATCCTTCGTGGGGAGGTAAGTGGTTTGGGTAGTTTGTTACTGGACCTGCTCCCACTCGTTGACATCGCAGGAAATTGTAAGTTTGGGTTAGGCTGTTGCTGATCCCACTCTTCATCGTGGTGGAGGTCTGGGTAAGTTTTCGGGTATCCGACTAGACCCGCTCTCCATCATGGGAGGGATAGGGTGGCCTTTGGCTCAACCTGCCCCTTGGGCCCCGTGGGACGTACGTTGTTTGGGCAGTTTGTAATTGTACCCGCTCCTACCTGTTGACACTCACAAGGATGGTAAGTTTGTCATCAGATGGCCGATGGCCAACCCGCACTCCTCTGCGAGAAGGAAAAAGTAGGGTTTGGCATGACTCACCCCCTTTGGAGAGGTAAGTAGTCGATATAGATTATGCTAATGGAGATTTTGTTGATGGAGATTACGTTGATGGAGATTATGTTATGTTCCTGAAATTCGACATCATAACACACACCTCTTTCATTAGGATTCGCAATGTTTTCATGAAAACACAAACTTACCATAACTAAGTCAGTTTTAACAATAAAATTTTCACAGGTGCTCAGCATTCCAGGGATGCTGAGTCTTGAAGTCTGTAGGAGTCCGGATGATTGGTGGCGGTGCCTACATATGGGCCTTCCCACCAGGGACCCAGCATTCCTTCATCTCGTATTATTGTTCCCGTTTCTTTGAGCACCATGTCTCCAACCGCAAATGCTCTCGGACACATTCGTTTGTTGAAGCACCGTTCTGCCCTTCTGTTGTTGGCGGCAACCCTTATCTCGACCTCCAACCTGACTTCTTCCAACAGGTCAAGCTGCTCTTCAAACCTCCTGTCCTTGGAATTCTAATCGAAATGTTGTACTATGTACGTGGGGATCCCGATCTCTACTGTTGGCATTACTTCGTGACCGTACGCAAGGGTGAAAGGAATTTCTCCTGTTGGTGTCTTTACCGTGACTCAATATGCCCACAGCATGTCGGGAAGTTACTCTACCCAAGTGCCCTTCTGATCATCAAGCGCTGCTTGAGCATTCCCATCAGTGTCTTATTGGTGGCTTCTACTACGCCATTAGACTGGGGGTACCGGAACTCAATCCCCAACCCCGGCACCAGTTATGGTAATGTTCAGAATCCAACTATCTCTCGTTATCTAATATGATGGTGCGCGGGATGCCAAAGCGGTAGACCACTGTTTTCCACAGAAACCGCGTGATGATGTTTGCCATGATGGTCGCTAGGGCTTCAGGCTCAACCCACTTGGGGGAAGCAGCCAGACCATATCAATTCCCCATTGGCGAAGGGCCATGGCAAGGTAATAAACATTAGCTCTTCTAGCGAGCAGTGGGGCACCTTGGCATACTCTTGACACTTTCAACATTTTCGTGCGTACTCCTCGGCATCTCGCAGGGCATGGGGTCAGTAGTATCCCACCCTCATCACCTCTCCTGCCAAGGCCCTTCCTCCCGAATGATTACTGCAAATTCCCTCATGTATTTCTGCCAACCAGTTATGGGCTTCCTCTTGGGAGATGCACCTCAAGGGAGGCACCACATCTCCTCTCCGATACAGGACTCCTTTGATCAATGTGTACTTTGCCGCTCGGCTTCTAACCTTCCGGGCTTCTTGTCTACGTTGAGTAATTTGCTACCGTCCAAATACTTGAGGGTGTCCCTTGCCCAGTCGAGGGCTTTAAGTTGTATTTCCATCAACTCAATGCCTTCCATAGGCACTTCAACGGTTTGAGTCACCACTTGTTCTAGTATAGGGAAGCCTTTCTATCTGGACGCCACACAAGTGTGGCGCCCTCAGGCCCCGCTTGGGATTGGACAGTGACTGAAATGTCGGGACATGTAACACAAGGCTACACACCCCTCGTACATGATAGATAACATGATGTGCACCTAAGTACACTAATAGTATGCAATAACATAGCAGCGAAAAAATAGTAAAAGTCAAGTATTCAAGTGATAAGCAATTACAAAGCACATGACACCGTACTAACAAAATACCCAACATTGTCCAAAACCATAAACATGTATCATAAAGATATAGCATCCCAAAAGCATAGAGTAAAGTTTAATCTCCCAAAACACAGGACCTCCTCAAAACATTGTTCCTCAAAAGTTGAGGTCTATACCATAAGTTCTTTCTCTTTTTTCTTTTTTCTTACGCAAAATAACTTAGGTTCCCCTGTTCTTTAAGAGGGCATGGGCTTCACACGCTTCTCTAAGGTCCTATATTTGTCCCGATTGTTATGCATTCTGAATTACAAAATAAACTCAAGTATTCTAGAGATCTCCAGGTCGATGGCCTCGAATCGCTCCAGGATGGAGGGCTCAGATCGACTTGTAGCCATCTTAGGCACAATCCTCTCCGTAGGAGGAGGTGTCATTCTTTTCCTCTTTGTCTTGAGTGTCGTTTTCTATTCCTGTAACAACTTCTACCATTCCGGTTGGGGAATAGTAGTGGAAACTACCAAAATGAGATTTCGAGAAATCTTAGCAAGTGATCACACAACAAGCAATAGTTAGCACAAGCGTACCGGAGGTATATCATGAAATGCGTGCATGGACATGTACTTGACACATTACTGAACCATTTTCAAAAGACTTACAACAGAGACTTTAACTTTTCAGAGAAAGACTTCTTCACTTTCTTATTCACGTGATTTTAATCTGAACTTTCCTTATCAGAACATATCACATGATCTGCATCGAGTGATCCATATCATACCACGACATTTTCATCAAGTGATCCTTATCTTATGAGCTCTTATCTTTATTCAGAGGGTGGACACAACACGGTTCCCTTTTGCACCGCATGTTCCTGCTAGTTATCGCACCATCAACGGTCCGTGCACCATGATGAATACGTCATAAACAAAGATTCACATTAACTCGACCTTACTTCGTTAGGTTACTTGCTTTATGCACCCACTAGCGTTAGGAGCTTCCTCACTCCGGCATTCTTTGAAAATAATCCATCTGAGACTCGTTGATGATACTTTGTCGACCCAGGGGTTACCACTCTATTCTTAAGCACTCCATAGTGGACGAAAGAGTTCCACTAGGACATTGCCCCGTCCTAACACTCGGGGTCATGATAAAACTTTTAAACCCTTTTCTTTGTAAACATTTTTTTAAAACACTTTTGCCCAAATGCATGTGACATGAGACTTAAGACATGCGTACTTATACTTGACATATGATATATAAAATGTCGTGCATGAAATAGTCTTCCTAGGTTCCTTTTGTCCCTTGATTCTTCTTGAAGGTTTCTAGCATGTTGACAAGTGGCAAATTCTCTAGGGTAGGCGTGTAAGTCACCTCTTGGTGTTTTTCCTACACTTCTCTCTCCCCCTTGTCCCACTATCAAGGCCAGATTCATAGTGCATCACATGCATGACACATAGCACTAGTGACTAAGATTTGGGTCATGGACCTAAAGCCATCGGGCCTGGGTTTCTAAATGGAGCCAAAAAATACATGGCATTCTAGGGTTACTCCCCTCTTGGGCTCAAGTTGTTAATTCAAAGACTCTAAGGCCTTCCAAAATAACTAAAGCTCATAAAATGCCATGGAAACTAAGAATAAAATCTATGGGCCATGTTAGGGAAGCTCGGGTCATCACATCCTCCTCTGCTTAGAAAAAGATTTCGTCCTCAAAATCGGCACAACAACCATCAATCGAAATATTCGTAAGAAGAAATACTGAGCTGCTACCTCTTCCATATGCTATCGTAGGCTTCTCGGATGATGTTGATGATGAGGGTACTTCATTTGCCTCTTTTGTCACTGAATCTTGTGAAAAGTAGAATATTGCTTCCAGGTCGTAATCAAAGTACATATTGACCCGCATGTCATTCAACCTATGCTCTATCTCGAGCTCCGTATCCTCGATTGGTTGACGTTCTTCATGGAAAAGAATACAACCCATAGATGTGTCCTAGGTCTCACAGGGTATAAACCTACTCGCGCGTTATTCAGCTGTGCGACTCGATTCTGCTACTGGATCAAAATTACGTAGATTTCTTCTTTCTGCTTCCTTCGAGCTACACCACGCTACAACTCCTCATGTGGTAACGCTCGTCGAAATTGAAGCCTTTCTCGAGAATCCGCATCCATCACATGGGTGCGATGATGCTCAAATATCTCCATCTGTCTAGATTGTTCTGCTATCACCTGTTGCTTTCTACTGAGGCGATCTCTTATATGACGTTCTCTTTGTTCTCTCAATTGCACCACTGAAGAAATAGACATACATGGGGTTGGTAGGTGTACACAAGGTTACCACGCTTAAACTAACCAATAGGGAACAAACAAATTTCACATAGAACAAAACATTCACACATATATGTATAAAAAAATTTCAGGCATACATCAAGAGTTGTAAGATACAAACAAATGAGGGTATTCACTTCTCAATGTATCCTCCCATTCCCAAGTTGTTTCTTCAAAATCTTGGTTATTCTAGAGTACTTTCACAATAGGTATCTTCCGATTCCTCAACTCTTGTTCCTTGTGATCCACAATCTGCACTGGCCATTCTTTATAAGACAAGTTGGGTTGAAGCGATATCTCACCAGGCTTCATTACCACTAGCCGTCTTTCTCCAAAACTTTTCTTTAAGGTTGACACATGAAACACATTATGTATTCCCTTCATCTCTGCTGGCAAATCCAATATGTAAGCTACGGGGCCAACTTTTTCAATTACCTAATAGGGTCCTACATATCGTGGACTCAACTTTCCCTTTCTACCGAAACGTATGACTCCTTTCATGGGTGATACTTTGAGATATACCCAATCTCTTACTGTAAACTCCATATTCCTCCGTCGGTTATCGGCATAGCTCTTCTGCCTATTCTGGGCTGCTTTGATTCCTTCTTGAATCATGGTCACTTGTTTTTGAACTTCCTATAAATACTCGGGTCCTATCATTTTTCTTTCACCCACTTCATCCCAATACAACGGGGATCTACATTTTCTTCCGTATAATGCCTCATAGGGTGCCATCTGAATGGTAGCCTAAAAGCTATTATTGTAGGCAAACTCCACCAAAGGTAGGTGACTTTCCCAATCGCCACTTAGTTCCATAACGCATGCTCACAGCATGTCTTCCAAAGTCTGGATTGTACATTCCATTTGTCCGTCTGTCTAGATATGCGCTGCTAAAATCCGGACGAGTGCCTAACAGCTTTTGCAAGCTCTGTCAAAGTCACGAAGTAAAACAGGTATCTCGGTCCAATACTATGGCCTTAGGTACTTCATGCAGTCGGACAATTTCCTTAACATAAACTCGAGAGAGTTTTTCCATAGAATCTATGTTAGCTATGAGTAGAAAATGTGCACTCTTAGTCAATCGGTCGACAATAACCCATATCGAATTCTTTCCTAACAACGTCCTTGGCAGACCTATTATGAAATCCATTGACACATCTTCCCATTTCCACTCTGGGATAGGCAATGATTGTAGTCCACCTGTTGGCCTCTGATGTTCAGTTTTTATCAATTGACAAACAGAGCATTTTGCCATGAGCTCAGCAACTTCCTTCTTAATTTCATCCCACCAAAATTGACCTTTCAAATCTTGATATATCTTTGTACTGCCAGGGGCGCTGTGTAAGGGGTGCAATGAGCCTTCCTTAGTATCTTTTCCTTCAGCTTGGCAATGTTAGGAATCACGTTCCTCTTCTTATAAAATAGCATCTCATTCCTTCCAATAGAGAAATGTTGTGGTCCTTCTAATTTCAGAATCTTCTGCCGGAGCTTCTCCAGTTTGTCATCATTTCGCCGACTTTCCAGAACTTCTTCTTCAATCATGGATATAAACTCTTGTACTACTACAAAAATAGCATCCCGTGGTGGATCTCCAACCATCAAATTCCTTAATCTTGCTAAAACAGATGTCAAGTCTACCTGAGCTTTGTGGCTAAGTGTGTCAGCTACAACGTTAGCCTTGCCGAGATGATGTTTGATCTCACACTGATAATCACTAATGGTTTCCACCCATCGCTGTTGCCTCATTCAAATTTTTTTCTGACTGAACAAGTACTTGAGACTTTTGTGGTCCGTGTACACTTCGCATTTCTCCCTGTACAAATAGTGCCTCCAAATCTTTAGTGCAAAAACTACCGCTATCAACTCCAAGTTGTGGGTAGGATAATTATGCTCATGATCCTTGAGCTGTCGTGAAGCATAAGCGACAACTCTTCCTTCTTGCATTAGAATGCATCCCAAACCCATCTTAGAGGCATCACAGTAGAGCACGTAGGGCTTGTGAGGTTATGGTAATGCCAATACTGAGGCCGAAGTCAACCTCTTCTTCAACTATTGAATACTCTTCTCACATTGCTTAGTCCAGACATATCTAGCATTCTTCCTTGTTAATGCTGTTAGAGGATTAGAAAGTCTAGAAAACCCTTATACAAACCTTCGGTAGTATCCTGCTAAGCTAAGGAAAGTACGTACTTCATGGGCATTAGTTGGCCTTTGCCATTTTGTTATAGCATTAATCTTAGCAGAGTCCACTGCCACTCCTTTACTAGAAATGACATGTCCTAAAAATTTCACTTCTTGGAGCCAAAACTCACACTTACTAAGTTTGGTATAAAGCTGATGTTCTTGCAGTGGTTCTAGTACAATCCTTAAGTGCCTCTTATGCTCTTCCTCATCATGTGAATGGATCAAAATGTCATCTACAAACACCACTACAAAACTGTTCAAGTATTGCCGGAAAATCTGATTCATCAGTTCCATAAATGTTGTAGGGGCATTTGCCAATCCGAAAGGCATAACTAGGAACTCGAAGTTTCCATAGCGAGTTCGAAAAGCGGTCTTAGATATGCCTTGCTCCCTTATTCTGAGTTGGTGATATCCGGATTGTAGATCAATCTTTAAGAAAACCGCAACTCCTTGCAATTGATCTAACAGATCGTCTATCCTTGGCAAGGGATATTTATTATTGACAGCCATCTTGTTCAAATCCCTATAATCGATACACATCTTGAGAGTCTCATCCTTCTTTTTGACAAACAAAACTGGTGCTCCCCATGGCGATGAGCTAGGTCGAATAAAACCCTTCGCTAGAAGTTCTTTGATTTGCACCTTAAGCTCTTTCAACTCTGATGGGGCCATTCGATAGGGTGCCTTATGCACTAGGGTTGTGGCCGGTTCAAGCTCAATTGCAAATTCTGTCTCTCAATTCGAGGGTAATCCATGTAGTTCATCGTAAAAAACCATAGGAAAATCCTCAATCACAGGAATTCCTTGGATTTATTTAGGTTCTTCTGTTATGTTTGTCATCATCACTAGATAAACGATGTCCCCATTCATCAAACTCTTCTCGACTTGTTCAGCCGTTACCACAGATGGATCAAGCCGAATAGTCTCACCCATATAACAGATCCTTTCTTGAGCAGGTAGATCGAATACCACTTCCCGCCTTTGACAATCTATCTTGGCATAATGCCTAGACAACCAGTTCATTCCTAGGATTAGGTTGAATTCCATCAAATGGAAGACAATCAAATCCGCGGTCAAAACTAAGTTTGTGATTTCCAACGGGCCATTCTTAACTACACTTGTGCAACCAATTACTTTCCCGTCTAGAATAGCTACTAAGACTTTTTGAGACATCGGCTCAGCCTCGAGCTCACACGATCGCACGCATCTACTAGAGATAAAAGACCTTGATGCCCCGAAATCAAACAAAGCACAGACCACGTACTGCTTCAATCTAACTTTACCTAAAGATGTAACTATAATTACTCAAGATTTCCAAATACAAGCTATCTATGACTTAAGGCAAGGTTTGGAAATATTACCAGTAATTACTCTCACATCTGCAGTTTCGTCAGCTTCTAGGTCTACCTCTCCTGGCGTAATAGCATAAACCTTAGCTTTCGCAGCAATCTTGGGTTTAGCGCTTGGCGTTGATGCTCCTCCAGGTGTAATCTGCGGACAATCTTGGATCATATGGCTGATCTGACCACATTTGAAACACGCTCCTGTAGCCTTACGACTTTCTCCATTATGCCTTTTCCTGCATCAGCGACAAGGTGGTGGAGTGGTGGGTGCTGCATTCCCAACTACCACACCCTTTTCCTTTGCTTGAAGTTATAAGGGCCTTTCGTTTCCCCATACTACCTCTTGGTGAGTAAGGAAATCCTCTTTTCCTATCCGCTTGAGCCTGTGCAATTAGTCTCCATTACTCCGCCTCTGCTATCGAAGCTACATTGACCAATTCTTGGAAATTTTCTATTTGTAGACATGCTACTTGTTTTCGGATACATGGTTGCAAACAGTCCTAGAACTTTCTTGCTTGCATTCTCTCAATACTGATCAAATGATGTGTGACCCTCCCCATCTCCATAAAACGAGTAGCATACTAATCGACCATCATATTCTCTTGGGTAAAACTTGCAAACTCCAAAGCTTTTTGCTGCTTGGTCATTTCTGGAAAGAAACGAATATCGAACTCAGTCTTAAATCGAATCCAGGTGAGTGTAGTCAAATTTCCCAATTCTCAAGCCAAAAGTTTCTGTTTAGTGTCCCCCCAGATTCCAGCTTCTCCTTAAAGCATGTGACCCGCGCACTGGACCTCTTGCTCTTCCAAGCATCCACTAACTTTAAAAGTTCTTTCTAGATCCATAAACCCTCTTGGCGGTACTTGTCTAGCGTTATGCCCTTGTTCCATCTGATTATGTACCACCTCAGTGAAGGATATCTAGTCTCTTGATCCCCACCTCTCGGAGATGTGTTCTCGCGTCGGTTTCAAACCATGATTTCTTTCTCCTAAAAATGCACAAAACCAGCGTGGGCCAGTCCTTTCCTTAGAGAAGGATAACCTTTCTTCTCTTGAACTCGCAATCTTACGGGTCTCTTGAACTCGCAATCTTACGAGTGTATCTTCTTCTTCCTCTAGATTGAAGCCTATAGCTATAAGATCCAAGCCTACAACTACAGATCTCAAACCTAGTTAAAGGTACCATGCATTTCGAGGACAATGTGTGGGTTTACCCAGAGACATAATTGCTCTGATACCATGCTCTCTGTTACCCTCAGCCCTCACTTAGGATTGGATGGTGACTGAAATGCCGGGACATATAACACATGGCTACACACCCCTCGTCCATGACAGATAACATGCTATGCACCTAAGTACACTACCAGTATGCAATAACATAGCAGTGAAAAAATAGTAAAAGTCGGGTATTCTAAGCAATGCGATAAGCAATTGTAAAGCACATGACACCGTACTAACAAAATATCCCAACATTGTCCAAAACTATAAACATGTATCATAAAGATATAGAATCCCAAAAGCATAGAGTAAAGTTTAATCTCCCAAAACACGGGACCTCCTCAAAACATTGTTCCTCAAAAGTTGAGGTCTAAACCAAAAGTTCCCTTTTTTTTTCCCTTACACAAAATAACTTAGGTTCCCGTTTTCTTTAAGAGGGCTCGGGCTTCACGTCCTTCTCTAAGGTCCTATCTTTGTCCCGATTGTTACGCCATTTGAATTCCGCAATGAACTCAAGTATTCCAAAGCTCTCCCAGTCGATGGCCTTGAATCGCTCCAAGATAGAGGGCTCAAGCTAACTTGTAACCATCATAGGCACAATCCTCTCTGGAGGAGGAGGTGCCGTTCTTTTCCTCTTGGACATGGGTGTCATCTTCTATACCTGTAACAACTTCTACCATTCCGGTTGGGGAATGGTAGTGAAAACTACTACAATGAGATTTCGAGAAATCTCAACAAGTAACCACACAACTTACAATAGTTAGCATAAGCATACAAGAGGTATATCATGAAATGCTTGCATGGACATGTACTTGACACATGACCATTTTCAAAAGACTTATAACAGAGACTTTAACTTTTCAGAAAAGACTTCTTCACTTTCTTATTCATATGATCTTAATCAGAACTTGTCTTTTCAGAACATATCACAAGATTTGCATCGAGTGATCCTTATCATATCACGAGATTTTCATCAAGTGATCCTTATCTTATGAGCTCTTATCCTTGTTAAGAGGGTCGATACAACACGGTTCCCCTTTGCATCACATGTTCCTGCTAGTTACAGCACTATCAACGGTCCGTGCACTGTGATGAATACGTCATAAACAGAGATTCATATTAACTCGACCTTACTTCGTCGGGCTACATGCCTTATGCATCCACTAGCATTAGGCGCTTCCTCGCTCCGGCATTCTTGGAAAAGAATATATTTGATGCTCGTCGACGATACTTTGTCGACCCAAAGGTTACAACTCTATTCTTAAGCACTCCAGAGTGGACAAAGGAGTTTTACTAGGACATTCTCTCGTCCTAGCACTTGCGGTTGTGATAAAACTTTTAAATCATTTTCTTTGAAAACACTTTTTGAAAACGCTTTTCCTCAAATGCATGTGACATGAGACTTAGGACATGCATACTTATACTTGACATATGACATATTAAATGCCGTGCATGAAATAACCAAGCGTAGCATGTTCAATTCATGGCATGATAACATAAATCATATGAGATATAAAAACACATACATGGAACCATGAAAACTTATCACTTGAACATGCTTCTTCTTCATACATCTTTGCTTAGAAATCAAGGCATAATGAAACGAAACAAGAAATCATGGTATTTGGCCAAGATCTGAAACTTCCAAAACATGGTATAGCCATATCATCAAACATCACAAATTAACAACAAAGTTTTCCTTAGTACCAAAACATGCTAAGGACATTCTTTCCATTTTCATCTTAAAACCCAATCATACCATTCATGTAATATTCATATTCAAAGATCATATAAGCATATTCAAACAAAAAAACAAGAAATAGCAAATGAAGCAAACATAACAATGAAAGGATTTACACAAATATATACAAGTATTAACCAAGAGTAAGTTGAGTGTATACTTACAAAAATCCATGTAAGGAAATACTAGCAAGCTGTAAATCCGACTGTGCTTCATTAGAACGTGTCAAGAAAAGTCCTATTTCGTGTTCTTGAGTGTGTGAGGGTTTCTAGGGCATCACTTGATCTTAAACCATTCGGCCTTTAGGGTTTTTAGGTCAACACCCCCTTCATTTCACTTATGTAGTAAGGCAAAACTTGAAACAAGAAGAATACACGTGGTAATTGGAAACATGGAGGATATACATCCCCCAACATTCAGGTTCAAGGGTTCCTTGAAAACCCTAAAACCTTTTTCCACAAGAACGGGTCAAAGTGTGTGTATTTCACCATTCTCGAAATCCTTATGAGATTCAAACCTGATTTTGAGTTGAGAATGTGACTTTTGCGTGTATGAGACTAGAGAAAACCGGTCCTTACCTTGTCTATTCTTGATGGTGGTGAAATCCTATCTTGAAAAGGAATCCCCTTGTTTGGTTGGAAAGAAAGTGAGAGAAAGTATGAGAATCTTCAAGTGAAGGTGTGAGACGAATGTGGAGAAGATGAGAACACATGCAAAACTCAAAAATTGACAAGAAGAAAAGTCTTGGGTGTGTGGCTCTCTTCCTTTTTATAGAACTTTCCTCAATCTCTCATTGGTTGCTTAAAGTCCATTGCATGTAAGTCAAGTGGCATTTCCCTCTTCCTTCTCCTCTAGCCGAAAATGACCCTTGGTGTTCCCCATCATTGGATTGCATTGGGAAGATAAAAGGCTTGTGGGTGGCGTGTGGATCTTCCTTTAGCTGAATCCCTCTCTTCCAACTATGCCCCTTTCAATTCTCAACTAAGTGCATTGTACATTAGGGCAAAGAGGTAAAACAACTTCATGTCTCTTCCTTTTCCAAGAGATGAACTTTGCATAAGTGACACATGGCATAGGCGTGTGCCATGCCCTAGCCATCCACTCCCTCTTCCACTTCCCAAGTTGATGCTTCAACTCCTAGTGCTACTTCCGTAGGTGATTCCTCATGTGCCATTGGTCTAAAGGTACCTTAAGTGACAAGTGGCAAGTGAAGAGATGCATTGGAAATGTGGTAGCCGAAATTCTGGGGGCATATTTTTCCTTTGATACAAGAGTCCTTTCATCTAATCTTCTAGGAGCTTAGTGCATGCTTGACACTTGGCAAAAATCTGACAAAATTCAAAATCTCATGTGCCTCTTTTCAATTTCCCATGCATCTTTTCTAGAAAAACTTCCTCCATCTTCCCTAGGTTTCCCTTTCCAAGAAAATCTATCTTGGAACTTGAAATAAGGCCAGAACTATGGGTTTAGGTGTGTGGGAGTTGGTTGGCCAAAAATTCTTTAGTCTTCCTAGGTTCCTTTTGTCTCTTGATTCTTCTAGAATGTTTCTTGCACGTTGACAAGTGGCAAATTCTCTAGGGTAGGCATGTAAGCCACCTCTTGGTGTTTTTCCTACACTTCTCTCTCCCCCTTATCCCACTATAAAGTCCAGATTCATAGTACAACACATGCATGACATATAGCACTAGTAACTAAGATTTGGGTCAGGGGCCTAAAGCCATCGGGCCTAGGTTTCTAAATAGGGTCAAAAATTACAAGGCATTCTAGGGTTACTCCCCTCTTGGGCTCAAGTTGCTAATTCAAAGACTCTAAGGCCTTCCAAAATAACTAAAACTCATAAAATGCCATGGCAACTAAGAATAAAATCTATGGGCCATGCTTAGGCAAGCTCGGGTCATCACAACACGCCAGCTTGTTTGCTTTCTGGTTTTCAGCCCTCAGTACTTATTGGATTGGGAAGTACCTGAAATGGGAGCATTTGGTTCTCACCATCGCCAAGTATTTTCCCAACTTTTCGCTCTTCATAGCGAATTCTCCTCGCACCTGGTTGACCACTACCTGGGAGTCGACACATACCTCTACCTCTGCGGTGCCTAAAGCTCTAGCTACCGTCAGCCCCAGCAGTGAAGCTTTGTACTCAGCCTCATTGTTTATGGTTTTGAACGCCAACATGATGGCATAATTGTGCTCCTCTCCCTCGAATGTGACGATATGCACCTCCAAACATGGGTTCGAATCCCACAGATGGTGCCATTGTTAACGTTATATTTCGTACGCCTTTGGGCTAAGTTCCAACAACTCAGGTCTTCAGAGCTATGCTTGCAAAATAGAGAAGATGAAGATAGGAGAGGGCGGCCTTGGAGTCGGTGAGTCTTCGATACTTGAGTTAGTGAATGCTTTCTTGGAAGTTTGTAAATAATGACTGTGAGTGAAGAGAGCTTCATCGTACCTAGGGACTGCTATTTATACTGGTAGTCATGGGGGAATAGATCATACCTGCTCCTGTGGAACCCATGTCCTAGCTTACAGTTCCCTTTGCTAGTGTCTTTAATGCGGCGTGCCAATGCGACAACGCCGTTAATGTGGCGTATGGCTTCTTGATTGCGTCAGGTCAGCCCGTCCCGTCAATTCCTTCGCCACCTTCCTTAGCTTGTAAGTTGGCATCTTTGGAGAGGGTCCTGGGCACTTTAAGGGCTACTGTTTGGGCCTGCTACCTTAGGCCGAGCATCTATTGGGCCTCTGTAAAGGGAGAAGTCCCCTTACATACATAGTTCTTCTATACTCATAACTGTCTCTAATATTATTCTTTTAAATTTGCCTGGAAAGCCATTGATGGTATTTTTTTCAAAAAGATTGTTAATTTTTTCTTTTAGTTTCTTTTTTTCACTGGGCAATTCTTGAGGGACCTGACCATTTAGCCCAGTTTAACCACTAGCAGTGGTGTAGTCATTAGGTATCAAATAGCCGTCTGAGCTTTTAACTACGGCAGCGAAATATACATGAAGATGAATAGCAATTTAGGCATTTACTTTTTAAGCTTATTTTCTCTCTCTCTGAACAGTCTTTTTTTTTATTATTATTATTATCCTGATTTCTCTCGTTCGTTGCGTAAAATTGATCAATGCATTTACAAGTTCTTCACTTTTCTTCCCCTATCCTCCAATCCAAACCTGAATAAAATATGTTTTTAGATTTTATGGAATGGTTTGCATTAGAAATATAAGCAAAAAGTAATAATTTAATTAAAATGAAAGACATAATCGTTACATTATAAAACTATCATTATAAA
This sequence comes from Juglans microcarpa x Juglans regia, assembly GCF_004785595.1. Taxonomy (NCBI): domain Eukaryota; kingdom Viridiplantae; phylum Streptophyta; class Magnoliopsida; order Fagales; family Juglandaceae; genus Juglans; species Juglans microcarpa x Juglans regia. The sequence continues at coordinate 12,861,265 of NC_054603.1, forward strand.
TTAGAATAATTAGAATAAGATAAATTTTATTTGATAAGTAAATATAACTACTAGATATGAAATTTGATTTGTTTTTTTAAGATAATATAAAATTTAAAAATAGATAATATTTTATTATTAGATAGATGTTAGATGAATAGTTCAATGTGCAATTAAATTTCAAGTGGGATAGATAGAAGAAAATGTGTGATATAGGCAAAATTTGTGTAATGAGATAGCCAATCCAATGTTAAGTTGTTGACGTTGACGCTCTTAAGGGGATTTGAACCACCGAGCTTAAGGCCTCATGATCCCATAAGGACTAGGGTGGTTGGCAGTTGAGAGCTACAAGTCATTGGCAGAAAGCTTGTTCAATTAATTGCTCCTATTGTATGGTATTATTCTAGGGGTGGGCTCGAATGGAGTCAGAAATCCCACCACCTAACTCTGACTGGAATTGGAGGTGATTTTGGATTCCAATTTTGACTCCAATCGGACTTAGGCCGGTCCAAGGCTCAATTTCTGTTGACTTTTGGTCCATTTCTAAAAATCTTGTTAAAAATTAAAAAAGAAAATACTAAAAACCAATATCAGCCCAGTGGGCTTCAATTTTAGCCCATTGCAAAAAAATATAGTAAACAAAACATAGTTATGGCCCATTGCAAAAAAATATTGTAAAAAAAAACTTAAAAAAAAATAAACACAATGAAGAAATTACATACATTACAAAATAGAAGAGGAAAGAATTCACAATTACAATCACAATTACAATCACAATCACTAAAAGAGGAAATTACCTACATTACATCCTTGAACAACATTCATGATCACAACTTAAACTAAAAATGCAACATTCCAACAAGACAATCACAACCAAATGCAACATTACACCCATGCACAGCAACTCATTACAGATACCTACATTAAAGTCCACCACAATCATAACCAAAAGTCACCAACCTCACCAAAGTTTGAACACCTTACACCCTTGTAAAGTCCACCACCAAAGTCACCAAACATTACACCCCTTTAGTGTCACCAAACTCACTAGTAAACTCCTCAACCAATTAACAATGTCTCGGTTTGAAAAGAAAAAAAAAAGTTATAGTATATCAGAATTAAAAAAAAAAAAAACTACAATGTATAAAAAACAAAGTTACAATAAATAACTCAAGGCACCAAAATCCTCCAACTCCAAGCATCCTGCATTAATCTCGAAATTTAAAAAAAATTAGGCATTACACTACTTTGCCAAATTAAACATACTAACAGTAAAGTCCCTCACATGAAAGTTAATGATCTACCGGATTCCCAGCCATAATGCGTCCATCTCAATCCTCCACAATTATTTTGGGGTTCATAGCTAAGTCTCCAAAAACATAAAAATTACAAGTTAAATAATTAAAACAAGAAAAATATCTACTTAGTTATTTAAAAATGAAGGCTAAGCATAAAGTTATAGGACTTAAGTCTATATCTCTCGGCATCGTCATTAGTATCTAGTCCAATAGGTATAGACCTTAGCTAGCTTTGTGTGCAAATGAGGGCCTCCATGGTGCTGAGAGCCAATGAATTTCGATAAGCATCCAACACGCGATCTCTGGTGCTAAACGCTGACTCAGAGGCAACTGTAGTGATTAGAATGACCAACACATCCAAGGCTACTGGAGAAAGGACTAGAAACTTGTTGGAATGAAACTTCCACCAAATTAATATATGAAATGTATCAATAGGAGCCTCGACATCCTCCATAAACTAATATTCAACCTCAGACTTACACTGCATAATATTCCTTGAGGCTCAGATTTGATGATACCTTCGCATCAATTAGATTTAGGAAAATCATATAACACAATTGATTAGATTTAAGAAAATCATATGGCACAATTGATTAGATTTAAGAAAATCATATAGCACAATTAACCCATAATTAATTAGGTATGATATATGATTTAATAATATGAAAAATAAGTAAACCCATTAATTAATTACTAAAAAAATTAATTTGAAGAATAATATGTAAAATAAGTTAACATCTTAATACCACCAAGGTGGTATCCCAATTGGTACGAGCTGGTATTTCATGGCTTCGAGGTTAGGAGTTCGATTCAGGATATAAGTTAAAATCACTTGTGGTAGTAAAGCTTGACTTTTGGGCAATGAGATGAGCTTTGGACTAGCTGGATACCTTGGAGGTGCTGTGGTGACGGGCTCGCCCATGGGGTAGTAGCTATGGCTCAAACCGGACATTCCGCAGTTAGGAATGGCTCCTATTGTCACGCCCAAGGAGGGTTGCTATGCTGGTCGCCCATGCCTCCCCTTTTGTTGAGAAAAAAAAAGTTAACACCTTAGTTTTTTTAATAGAAAACACTATATGTAAAACTAAAAATATTTAAAAGAATAATATTTTTTAAAATGCCTAAAGAACCTAATTCACCTTAATTAATCATATAGCAAAATCGGCTGCAAAAAAATAATACCTGAATTATATAATTATTTGTTGTTTGATATATTCTTGTATCCAGAACTACTGTTGTGTATTACTCTCGTGTCTTGTATGTGCATCAAAATAAACCTTAGACTCGTTCAAGAGTTATCAATCCCATTGAACGGTTGATTGATAACTTTTGAATTATCCAGAATGGATAGTTTGGGATTATAAGATCATTCTCTCAAACTATTCATACAGCCCGACAAGAAATCCTCCATAAAGTCATTACAGTCATCTAGTTGATCAAAATAAGAAAATAAATAGTCCATCCACTACAGCAGAAATAAACTCCAGGTCATCACCCCTCAGGTGGTGTCGGTCCATCATGCTCAAACCCGTCCTTTGCATCAAAATCTACGGTTCCATGAAACCAAACCATAGCTGGGAATACCACAACATGTATGTTTATATGCTTATATAAACATACATGTTGTAGTCATAAACAACCACTACAACATACATGTTGTAGTCATAAAAGACTTTCCCAAAATACCCATTTAGAGACCTTCCAAGAATAAATGATTTAATAATAGCCACTCACTCTAAAACCCCCAGTTCTACTGAATTTACAACTATTTATTCCGGTGTACACCATGGACTTCCCTTGGGACCATCCACACACTCTGGTTCTCTTTGTCACACCACGGGTAACGACTGCACGTGTGACTTCATAATTAGCGATGCCTAGCTCCACGCCCAATGCTTAGGTAACCAAACATCCTCTAATGCCTGCCAACAGAGGAGCCACCAGTATCAAGATCGTTACCTTCTTGGCCGAGCCTGCTGTCACCTGGAGACAGCCCAAGGGACATCACTCAGTTTTACATGCTCCTTAGTGACTAGAGGAGCTATACCAAGATAATGCCCCATCTCGGGTCGGGGTCGTGATACGCACACACCCACACAAAAACTAATTTTCGATGACACAAAAAATCCAGTTTTCAGATTATGCCGAATATCATAGAACATAACAGAGTTGAATAATTCATGGCAAATATTAATAACAATTAATATGCAGATGCATGACAGGCAGTTTATTGGATGGCATGACATAGCATAAAACAGTCAACCACACAACAACACAAAAGTCACAATCTCAACAATTTCACAAATCCCAACCACAAGTGTTTCTCAACTCTCCATTTGGCCTTTGGCCCACATTTCTGACAACAACTACATAAATATATTAACACTTCATAGGGCCCTAGGTCACTTCTTAATTACAACTAGACTACAATAAAGTTAGTGATGACTCCACATTAGAAAAAATAAGGGTCAATTTGGAGATTTACTTACTACGGGGAAGGAAAATTTCTGGATGATCGATGTCTAAGGTATCTCGTGTGTGCGTACGCATCACTGCGAGATGAAAAATAGTTAGTTAAAATTGATGATGCCTAAAAAAATTAATACGAAAACAGTGGCACACAGCTTAATATGGTAGCGCCAGGATTGGTAAAGCACGACGGCAGTAATGGCGGCTCACGGTGGACAGCGATAGATCCAGGCAGTACGTAGGACTCTAAATTTGGGAATATAATAGGTGGCAGATCTGATGAAATTAAAGGGTGGATGAAGGAAATCTTGTGGCGGAGGGTGGTGGTGCACTGTGGAGTAATGGCTAAAGTGAGCTTTAGCACATGGGCTGGGTGGAATCATGGGAGGATGAAGGTGGACATGGAAAGGGGAGGGCCAGGAGGTGGTTGAACTGCCACCAGAGCATAGCTGGGAGCAATGGCACACGGTGGATGGGGAAGACAAAAGGAGGAGGCGTGAGAGAGGATGAGAGGCTTGGAAGTGAGTTTCGAGTGAGGGAGGCACGGCCTATTTATAGGCCCGTGGGTTGGGGCTCAATGAACGCAGCCGTGGCTACGATTGGGGGTGCGGGACAGTTGCGGAACCACGAGCATCGCACGCGTGGCACTCAGTGGGTGGTGGGCAGTGGCGGCAAGCCCTTTCCATGGTCGAGGCTATCACAGGTCGTAGAGAGAGAGAGAAAAAAAAAAGAGAGGGAAAGTTGCACGGATTGGGTGGAAGCGGAGGTTGTGTAGGTGGTGGTGGTGGTGGTGGTGGCTCGTGCTCGACGTACGCGTGGCGAAGGCGTAACAGCGGCTTGGGGTGACGAGGCTCACGAGTTGCAGAAGGAGGAAGAGGAAAAGAAAAAGAAAAGAAAGAAGGAAGAAGAAGAAGAAGAAGAGAAGGGGAGAGGGGCGTGCGGCGCAAGGGAGGAGAAAAAATGTAGGGTTTCCTTTAAATGCCCAAAATGACACCATATAGGGTAGGGGAAAAACCTTTCACCTCCAAGGCCATTAAAACGATGCTGTTTTGGTGGAGGGATTGGACTCCCTGCTAGCTCAGAGGCTGGGCCCATTTTCTTCCCTTTTCAAGCCTAGATTATGCCCTTAGCAGTCCAAAAAAGAAAATAACCCACAAACAACCACTCGGGCTTAGACTTTCTCTAAAAGAAAAAGACTAAATACACAAATTAATTTGGGGCTTCATAGTATATGTTTGCATCTAATATTATTATTTTGGTAGGGTCATCATCTGTTGTTCTCTGGATATGTAGTTTCGGTGATGGTGCATCGACGTGTTACTCGTCTGTGCACACGACCAAACGAGTATATTTGGAGAACTATGTGGAGATGTTGCTGAAATTTTTGTTTGACGTGACAGATAATAGTTGATAGATTGACGACTATGATCTTGCAATCCCGAAGATAGGACCAACTACTTGGTGAAAGGAAACAATTGAACAATATATTAGATACATGCTTGCTTGTTGATGCACATGTGGTAGTTTATAATAAGGTATTAGACATTGATAAGAGTTGGATGTGAGTTAGAGATTGCTTAGGTAAGGATTATAATGTATATGCTGAAAGTGTTAAGAAAATCTTAGAGGTCGCATCCTGTACACTTGATAGTGACAGGCGTATTAGATGCCCATGCTGAAAATGAAAGAATTTGCGTTCTCATAAGATAGACTTGGTGAGAGAGCATTTGTTTGTGAAATGTACTAACCATTATATTGATTGGGTTTTACATGTCGAACCATATCTAACGTCATTCGAGCCTCCACATGAAGAAGAAGACATCGATGAAAATGTACAGCCAGAGGTTAGCGGTGATGAATGCGATAAGGATATGGAGCAAATACTGGGTGACATTGGTGTGGGAATGTTTATGGATGAAGGTGATATGGACACATCAAACTCAAATGATATAGGCCATAACACTTTTGCACACTTGGAATGATTCACAGTGTGAGTCGTATCCAGGATGCAGAAGGCATAGTAAGTTGTCATTTCCAGTTAGACTACTTCACATAAAATCCATGTGCCGATTATCAATTAAAGTTGTCAATAAGTTACTCGAGCTGTTTAAAAAGGTCTTTCCATCAGAAAATACTTTACCGAGCAACTTCTATGAAGCAAAATAGTTGAAGTGATGACTTGAGTTTGATTACAACGTAATACATGCATGTAAGAATGAGTGTCTTATTTTGGTGAGAGAATGAGTAATTGAGTGAGTCTCTCATTTGCCATGAATTAAGATGGACATCTGAGAAGCAGAATGTACCACAAAAAGTCGTACGCCGCTTTCTATTGATACCTAGATTATAATAGTTATTTATGTCTCGTGCAACGGCTCTAAACATGACATGGCACTTATCATCCAGAGTCGGGAATGTTGGTGTCTTGTCACATCCTACTAATTCTCAAGTTGGAAGGAATTTGATTTGGAATACACATAGTTTGCTAAAGAATCTCGTAATGTGTGACTTGGGTTGGCAACAGATGGATTTAATCCGTTTGAGAACATGAGTACTAGTCATAGTACTTAGTCAGTTGTACTTATGCCTTATAATCTACTACCATGGAAGTGTATGAAGGATCCATACTTCATGATCAGTTCATTCATTTCAGGTCCAAGATCATCGAAAAATGATATAGATGTACACTTACAGCCATTGATTGCAGAATTGAAAAATTTGTGGGAGAATGGGGTCCACACATTTGATTCATCAATAGGCAAGTTATTCAAGATGCATGATGCCATGTTATGGACAATAAATAATTTTCTCGCCTATGAAAACTTGTCAGGTTGGAGTTCTAAGGGGAAAATGGCATGTTCGATTTGTAACAAATATACCCAATCTAAATGGCTTACGTATGGAAGAAAACTATGTTTTATGGGTCATCGTCGATTTTTACCTAGTGACCATAGATGATGTGAGAATTCTAGGATATTTAATGGCACTATTGAATTGGGGCACGCTCCATCATATTTGTCTGGACAAAATGTACTTGCACAATTAGTAGATGTCGGTAGTAATTAATTTGGTAAAAAGCAACGGAAGAGAAAACAAACTATGAATGAGTTGAATTGGACAAATAAGAGTATTTTTTTCAGCTCCTGTACTGGTTGACATTAAAATTGTAGCGTATTCTCGATTTTATGCATATTGAGAAAAATATATGTGAGTCTATGTTGGAAACTTTGATGTCAATTGAAGGCAAAACGAATGATACATTAAACTCACGCAACGAGTTGAAGTGGTTAGGAATAAGACTAGAAATGTACTTGCAACAAAGTGGCTTGTCTATCTACATATCGATTGGGTGGTATACATTGTCAATGAATGAAAGGGCTACATTTTTTGACTGGCTAATGAAGATTAAATTAATGGACAGTTATACCTTGAACCTAACAAGATGTATGCGAACAAATGACTATAAAATTACTGGATTAAAAGGTCATTATTGTCATTTATTTTTACAACGTATCTTCCCTATTGGTATTCGTGGGTACTTGACAAGAGATGCTTGCGTCTTTGACTGAGTTGGATGTATTTTTTAAAGACTTATGTGCTAAAACATTGAATGTAGAAACTTTGGATTGTATGGAACGGTAAATTGCTATAACATTGCCTAAGCTGGAGAGCATTTACCCACTGTCATTCTTCGACATCATGGTTCACTTAGTTGTTCTTGCCATGTGAGGCTCGACTTGCAGGATCAGTCTAGTATAGATGGATGTATCCTACTGAATGGTTCCTTAGAAAATTGAAACGCACAGTAGGTAACAAGACCTGCCCAAAAGGGTCAATTGCAGAAACATATATTGACGATGAGTGGCATACATTCTGTTCCAAATACTTCCATGGAGTTGACACGAGTTTTCATCGGCCAGAAACAAATTTTGATGTTGACCAAACAAGACAACGAAATGGGTTTTCTATATTTTTCCAACACGTATGTCCACTTGGAGCAGTGTGTGGTTATGATTTGTGTGGAAGAAAGTTCGAGAAAGCTCAGATGTATGTGATAAACAATTGTCCTAAGATAGAGAGCCACTAGAAGTAAGTTGTCATTATTTGTAAATTAATATTGTAATTTCCTTAAAAGAATTATAAGATTATAAATTATTTAGCAATCATCAATTTCAGTGATCATATTAACGTGTTCAAAAAACTAGGAGTAAATGATATAAACCAGAAACACGAAGAGAATTTTCTAAAATGGAATGATGGCTAATGACATTATCGATGCGAGTTTGAATTAACAAAAAATATTATGATTATTTATTTTTATATGTTTATGCTTTTTCCAATATGTAGGTTGTACAAATGTATGTGAGTGATCTAAATAATATATCAGGCGAACTGTATGCATTGGCACGTGGCCCCTCAAGACACGCTACTCGAAGGAAGTATGCATCACACAATGGATCGAAAATGCTATAGGAAAACACAAAATAGTAGTGTCCTAGTCGAAGGAAGTCATGACGGAGAAAATATTGATTTCTACGATTTATTGTCGATATAATTGGAATGAGATATTTGTGGAAGCTTGTGGTATATCTGCTTAAGTGTGATTTGTGAGATTTAAGCAATCCTCGAAGGCGAGTGCGCAATGATGAATATTTCTTGAGTATTAATACATCAAAAAAAAGGTATGATGATAATCATTTTGTTTTGGTTTCCCAAGCATCTCAATTATTCTACTTAGATGATCCTAAGTTAGGAACTCAATGGTGAGTGGCACAAAGGGTTTCTCCAAGAAATATATATAATATTCTCCCCGAGGCAGAGGCACAAGACGAAGAAGAAGATGATCCTTCTACTCAAGAAGATGATCCTGAAATTGATACAGATGATTGACGAATTTTGTGTTCACGTGACACTTTCTAACAAATCGTTTATCTAATAAATATATCAGTGCTTTGAAATTAAGCCACTGAAGTGGAAGGAAGTTCGCATCCCATCTCCATCTGTTCCTAGCTCTCTGTCTGACTCACCACTAAAGATTAACTTTACAGAATAAGGTAAAAATCTTATAGTCATTTTGCTTCAATTAAGGTAATTCATATATATTACATCATTTCTAACCATCATTTACTTCATTTCTACAACGAATATTAAATTATTTGGAGTTAACTGTACAATCTTGTGAAGATCGAGGCTGTAACGCCCCGTCCCTAGAGGGTTCGGAGAGTTAACTCATATCACTTAAAATCATTTCCAAATAATACTTTTAAAATAAACTAGAATTTCCGTAACATATTAACCTATTTGTTTAATACAGATATCCATGTTCCTATATAAGGGCACATTAGAAGTGTCTCATTAATATACATAAACTTTTCTACAAAGACTAGAAATATCTATTACTCAAATACCTAGGCCACATAAAATATCAACACTACCAAAAGATTCTCCAAAAATCCTTGTACCCCAAGACACTTAGCCTTCTATGATCAACAAAACTTGTAAGTACTCTCTATTCCTGATTTCCAGCTGTTGCATCAAAAATTATCTGAAACATATTATGGAGATAGGGGTGAGTTATCAACAACTCAGTAAGCAGAGAACATATACTAATATGCAAACATGAGTATTTACAGATTTCAGAATGCAGAACAAAACACTTTTTATTTTCAAAATGCAGAGTTCGAACATGTTTTAAAAAAAATATTAGAGCGAAAGTTCACAATATTCTTATTCAAAATTCCTTGGCACAGCATAACTGAAACATCATATCAGAACAGAATTCCGTGTTTAACCCCCGTGGTAGGGTTGTGCAAACCCCGGCGGCCAACCGAGCAGAAATAGAGTGTGAATCTTCCTCTTATCATTCTCGGAGCCCCGAGTGTGGACATAGGAAAGACCACGCAGAAAACCACTTTATTTCCAAAGTGGGTGCACCAGAAACAGAAAAGTTAGTACCAACCCAAACAGAGGCCACAGTTTTACACCCGTGGTAAGGTCAGAACAGAAACAGAATGTCATGCCAGAAGTTTCAGAAATCACATCATATCACATCAGAGTACAGAACGTTTTTCAGAACAAAACCGAGTCAGATCACAAAATATAATTTATGCACAAATTTTCATATTCACTCTCTTTTGTATAGTTCAGAAACAGAATGCCAAAACTTTACTCATGTCTACACCAGTCATGACAGAAAGTACTTTATTCTTAAACAGAATTTCATGAGTCATGCATAACAAATAACTGAGATCATTTCAAATTTCTTTTCATAACAAAACATGCATATTTTTTCAAAATCAATCTCAGTCCATTTTATTTATTTTATGCAAAGTCTAGCATAGGAACCCCACTTACCTGAACTCCTTAACCTTTAAAAGAATTTTCCTCAACAAAGCCGAACAAATATTAATCGTCACCTATAAAAATCATGCAATCCCCGTAAATTTTCAATCAATCACGTGTTTCGATAATTAAACCTAAATTGCTAAAAGAACCTATTTTAAAACCTCAAAACCTAAAATTCTCATAATTCCTAAAGTACCATCATTTTCTAAAACCATCAATATCCACTTAATTGAATTTGTACCGAATAAGAGGTTTAATCGAACAAGTATTAAGACAATTACGGAACTCAATAAAAAGTAATATTTAAAAATATCTAAAGCACCAACTACGCATTATAAATTAATAAAATACTTAGACTACATTAAAAAATCTTAAAAATTACGCCATGAAAAACTCCTCTCCTAAAAATAGGTTCACTTCCTTTAGTTAACTATGTTATTAAAATATTTTCTACACAAAAATAATGTTTTATGAGACTTAAAACAAAACTCATTTTAACATAACAAAATAAATAAATAAATACCTCTCAACCGAAAACATGTATCTGGAAGTATAGGGGTAAAACTGGTAACAGACTCAACTATCAAGTTAACATTTTATATATATATAACATATATATTATGTACGTACATCACTTATAATCATAAAACCAGACACACACACAATGCATGGGAATAACACCCAGTACGCGGCGGCAGGGGCTTACCCCAAGGAAACCAAGGCACGCGTGGAGGGGTAAGGCGCGACGGGGCTAGCTGGAGGAGCTGTGGTGGCGCGGCAGGAGACCAGGAGCGCGGCGGAGCTTCCGTCGAGCAGCGCTGAGCACGAGAGAACGAGAGGGAGAGGTGAGCCAGAGAGAGGGCGGAAAGAAGCAGATGCTCACCGTGAGGGGTTGCTACGGGCTGGGGTGGTCTGTGGGTGTCTGGTGTCCTTTTCTGTGCAGGTGGTGACAGCTTGTAGCAGCTGGTGTGGTGCAGTGCGGTGCGGTGCAGTGCGGTGCAGTGCAGTGGTTTGGTGGATGGATCTCTGTTTCGGGTGGCTAAAAACAAGGGAGTTCCGTGGCTTACAGAGGTGGTGTTTACACGGAGAGGTGGTGGCGCACGGCTTGGGTGATGGACTATGAGAGGCGGAGGCACCGGCGTGAACTGTGTTTGGTGGAGTTACGACTCGTGGACTGGTTTTGGGTGTGGCGGTTTACTGGATGCAAGCCGAGCTCTTCGGTTGGTGTTTTACAGAGAAGGTGGTTCTTCGGTGGCTGGCTGTGGTCTGTACTGAGGTTGGGGGGAAACTCAGATGAGTTTAAATGGCTAAAAGCATGAAGAGAGGGCAGTGGCACTGAGGATGCTTAACACATATATATAAGATATATAAATAGTAAAGAGATAAGAAACCTAGAGGAGAGGATGGGAACACTGCATGAAAAAGGAAAATGGACACAAACCGAGCGATGGTGTATGGAAAACGATTCCACGGACCGGTTTCTTACGTCTAAAAAGAAAAGAAAAGAAGATAAAATAAAATAACATAACATAACATAAAGTAAATATACTTAGGCCCACGCCTTGGATCCTTAACGAGATTATTGCATGGCTTTTATCTAAAGTTTTGAGTCTCTACTCAATTTAAAATAAATACACTTATTCCATAAATTTTCTGATGAACATCCACTTGATTCATTAAAGACTTTAAAACTTAATTATCAAACCTATTAAAAAATTTATATACCGTCAAAAATATCTTAGGTCCAAACTCTCTTCTAAAAATTTTACTCGTAATCCCAAACGATTTTTCATAACTATAACCCAAAATTTTGTAAAGCACCCTGACTGGACTCAGATGTTACAGAGGCACTACTAGAGGCGTGACATTGGGAAAATATCGTAAAGTAAGTAAGATTAAGGTTAACATTCCTGACGAGCATATCGAAAATGAAGGACAACCAATAGGTTGGCTTGTATCGCATGTGTGTACTCTTATACAAACGTATGCACCATTGGCTAGAAGTTCATGGCATAAAATCCCCCAAGATGTGAAAGAACTTATTAAGAAGCATTGCTTGGTAACGTTTATTTGATTTCTAAATTTATTTAATATGTATGCAAAATATAGAACGTGCCAATTATAAATTTTTTTTTGTATATATCTTTTCAAGGATGATTTTGAATTAAATTTTGATCAGAGAGATGATCATAAGACTGTTGATGAGCTTATGTGTAATGCATTCTACAAATATAAGGCGAGTTGTCATGAGCATTATAATAAGTTCGTGAACAAGGACAAGGCACGCCAACATCATTTTTCAGGATTTTCAACTTTCCAATTGGAAAAAACTTTATGACATGTTTGAGGATCCAGCTTATAAAGTAAATGATGAATTGTTTTACGAGTCATATTTTATAATTTGTTGTTGCTATTATTTACAACTTCTATGCAGGAATGAAGTTCTATAAACAAAACAAATAAATCGAAATTGAAGATTCATCATCATGTAGACTCAAGATCTTTCTATCTCCTTTCTAAGAAATTGGTAACGCCTTAAAAAATATTTCATTGTATATAGTTTGTGTAAGTATGTATTGTAATGACTTTGTATCTATAAAATATGTGTCTCGTAGCAAGACTCAGATACCAATTACATTCGCAATGGAGAGTGAACTCATTCAGACGCCCTTGAAAATTGTGCAAGTATTATTATCTGTTTTACTTAAACATGTTTGAATATTTGTGACAATATTAATTCTTTGTCTTATTTGTAGAAAAAAATGGTTGCCCTACATTCTGAATCTTCTTCAGATCAAAATTCATCAACAAGTGATGTGCAAATTTTTATAGAAGATTTGGGTCCACGGTCAGAATATTTGAGGGGTTTAGGTCGTTATGTCAAGCCTTCTAGCTCTTTCTCATCTTCCAACAGTTCCTCAAAACAACTCTAGAGTGTTAGAGGAAGCGATGTCTGAGATTGAGGAATTGAGGATAGGGCAGAATGAGTTAAATGCTGAATTGGCCCAACGAGCAGACATAGAGATGCGAATAAAACAACAAGAACAACAACAAAAGGAGTTCATGAGAGATATGCAACTCTAAGTGTAGATGCTTAAACAACAATTCAGGCCTCCACGCAACTACTTTATTTATTTGTTTCTGTTTCTATGCAATGAACACTAATAGTGTTTTATTTATTTTGTGCGTATTGTACAAATTGGAATGTATTTTTTTAAATATATTATGTATGTGTATTTGGTTTTTTATTATTGCTTAAAAACAATTTGTTATTGTTCAAATGACCAAAAACCGTTCGAATAAAAACAGTCAAACCATCCGAACAATGAAATAGACCATTCGAACGTTCTCCGTAATAGACATTCAAACACCAATCGTAAACCGTTCGAACATAAAAAACGTTCGAATGCTTACTGACGACATCGAATGCATTCAAACATATTTGTCTGTTCAACCACCAAAGTAAACGTTCGAACGGTTTTCCATTTGAACAAATTTTGTTTCAATCGACCATTCATGGAGTATTCGCTTGAACATAATTAACAGTCGAACACTATATTTTTTTCGTTCGACCATAAATCTAGGACGAAACTAAATCATTCCAAAAAGGAATTTTCGTTTGAATGGTTTCTCACAATTTCGTCCCTAAAGAAATTTTTTGGGATGAAATTGATATCTTAGTCCGAAAATACCTTTTGGGACAATGCTATTGGATCGATCTTGGGACAATTTTTTTTTTTGTCCGAAGAAGTATTTTGGGACGAAATCAAAATTTATTGGGAAGAAAATTCTCGTCTGAAAAAACCACTTCTGCTGTAGTGAAAAATGGAGATTCGAAGGGGAAAACAATTGATTTTGGTCTTGAAAGTGATGCACTCCAAGCTTTCCAAATTGAGGTCATATGCGCGAATCCAATATCCGTAACCAAAGTTATGGTCAAAATATCGACACATGTCCAAAACTGTCCCAAATCAAAGAAAGATCATTGTTTCTTGCTATACTTGCGCTTAACTGTCATCTCAAGATATTTTAGTGCCATCAAAGTGCAATCTGACAGCTCAGAATCATCTGATTCGAATCCTCCTACATCACATTCGCACAGTAGTGCATATAGGAAATTACGTGCACACGATATATCAATGACGTTCGCATGTCGCTCATAACGTTCAAACATAACTCAGCCAACCGGTTTAAATATATTTTAAAAACATTACATTCGCACGTAAAATCCAATAACATTCGAATAAATTTAACATTGTTCATACATATACGTTCGAATGTACTAACTATAAAACCACGATTATTATTGATGTTTGAACATATATTATTAATCATTCGAACGTTGTTTAAATTATATTCCAACTTTAGTGATAGTTTAAAGAAACAATCACTAAAGGTTATCTCTGATGATGGTTTAGTGAGTGTCATAGATTCTAAATCGATATAAAACATAAAATCTGTTGTAATAGTAGCGTATGTTAATGTTGAAGTATTAGAAAGTAGTAGTAGTGTTGTTGCTAGTTTGCCCCCTGAGTTTTCCCTTGGTTTTGACCGTTAGGGTATTTTTTAAAAAACGTCAATAGAAAACAAAATAAGTCCTTCATTGAGAGAGGTTAGGGAAGCAGACAAAGAAGTCCTTCATTGATGAATTCCTCACGCTCACACCCGAGATGAATTAGCAGGGTAACTAGAAGAGTTAATATTGGTCTAACCCGAACTAGGGCTCAAGGCCCATCACCCATAAAGGATAACTATTCCAAAGAGTCGTCTGGATCTAATGGCCCTAGCCGCCCTGTTTAATATGAGGGATAAGCCCTCGGGTTATGGGTATGGATAACGTGGTGGTTAGATAATTTCGACACATCAGAGATAAGCCTTATAATGGCGCAGTATTATGCTAAGTTGATTAAATTATGGTACTCATCCAATATTTAGCCATTGTGCTAAGTTGGTTACTTTATGGTACTCATCCAATATTCGCCACGCCTATATATAAGGACAACAGGTAATCCTCGAATCATCTAATTAAGCATTTTTGACTTATTATCTTTTACTTATTGCTAACTTAGACATCAGAGGTGTCACAGGCACACCGTGCACCTACGAAACGATTTTCAAGTTAACGATCGTGACCAATGATGAGATACGTCCTTTACAAATTCATTTAATAAACGAACACGATTTTAAATTTGTAAAATTTCGTATATATCACTGTTACATTGAATTTGTTTAACTTTAAATAATAACATCTTAAATTTTTAAAAAGATAAGAAAAATTATTGTTCCAATGTGATATATGTCATGATTTAAATCTTAATTTATTCATTGATGTAGACATGTAACAATTTATGTAATCTAGGCAGTCCGTTAAAACTTGTGATAAAAAGTTCTAAATGGTTTAATTGTCAGAAGTAAAACAATTTTATATATAGTTTACCTAACCAATTAACGTGGCGAACCATCAATTGTTTTTAGGGGGTTAACTTTTCTACGAGATATTTATGTAAAATAAAAAAATATCACAAAATTATAAAACATAACTATATATAAAATTAAATCTCGATAATTTACAAAATAGCATAGAAATAAAATTTTAAAAACTCAATTAATGTCTGTTTCAAATTTTTTAAGACAATATTTTATAGAATAATGTACATCCATTATTATTTTTGTAGATATGAAATATATAGAAATTGTTTTCTTCATATAAACTATCAAGTGATCTTTTAGAGTGTCATCTTTCATTCTAATATCTATGCTATTTTATCAAATTTCATATAAAATTTATCTATTTTGGTATCACATTAAACATAGAATGTTACAATTGAGACCTTAAAAAAACTTTTCCTTGCTCAATAAAATTTAAATGATAAAACATCTCTATTATTTCTCATATAAATCATCAATTTTAAATGATTTTTCTTGTATTTTCACTTTAGATTCTATATTAAGAAATTTAATATTATATAAAAAAAAATTTGTCGTCAAGGTTAATAATTTATTATTTCTCCTAAACTTGGTTTTAATTTAATTTTAGTGGGGTCACATTCTTGAAAATAGATAATATATAGAAATTATACAAAATCTAAGAGTTAGAGGAAAAAATTGGAGATAGACATTTCTATATATATTGAAATTTTACAAAATTTTAGAAATCATATGAGAATAAGGAAATTATAATTGTTTTTTTTTTTTTGGGGGGTGGGGAATTCTTATATACATGGAAGTATGAATAAAATTTAGGGGCTATTTTGAATTTTGAAAAAAATTTCGAGTGGCCAATGCCATTAATTTAATGACGAACTCGTTAATAATAAAAATTGGAGAAAGTATATATAATTTCAATAATGAAATGTATTTTTTCTAAAAATGAATAAATCAATAAAGCAATTCATGAACAATAAATTCAAATTCGTTTAAAAAAAATAATTTATGAATATATGAAATAAAACCGAATAATAAGCCAACTCAAGTTAACTCGAATACAGCTCAAGCTGTATTTTTAAAAGGACTTGCAGCATAGCTACACTGCTATCAAATTCTCATCGTCAAATGAAGAATCCAAATAGTTCAGTGTAATGGGAAAGGTCCAAGAATTGCAAGCTCATTAATTTGTGAGATGATGTTTGGAATAAGGCCAGCCTTGGAATTTGAGACTGATTATAATTAGATGATATGGAAAAAAAAATATATATACTGCAAAGAAAAATCAACCTGTGGAAACATGCAGTTTTCTACTAACAAGGCCAAGCTAGTTCGACTTTAAGGTTGCCGTGCAGCGATTAAGGGGATGAAAATGTAGATATTGCAACGAAAAATCAACCATGATTTTCAATTAATGGCCATGCTCTACAAGGTCTGTTTAGATGTTAAAGTAAGTTGAGTTAAATTGAGTTGATAAAATATTATTAAAATATTATTTATTATTATTATTATTATTATTTTAAGATTTAAAAAATATAAATTATTTATTATATTTTATATTAAAATTTAAAAAAATTATAATAATAAATTAAGGTTGTGTTTAGATGTTGAAGTGAGTTGAGTTGAGTTGAGTTAAGATGATAAAATATTATTAGAATATTATTTTTTAATATTATTATTATTTTAGAATTTGAAAAAGTTGAATTGTTTATTATATTTTATATTGGAATTTGAAAAAGTTGTAATGATAAGTTGAGATGAGTTGAAAGGAGTTAAGTAACCAAACCAGATAAAAAATATTATTAGAATAAATTGTGTTTACAAGCCTAAATCACAGCCACTGGAGAATATTATTCCTGACCGTCACGATCTCATTATAGTCTAATTAGTGACGGCTCATGACAAGCTGACAAGCTATCATGACTAGAGCAAGATCTTTTTATAATTTTATGACTCGCCATTAATTTATATGAATCTTATCATTAAATACATGAGTGTAGTCCACATATTATATCAATAATGTTATAAATGTGTAAATATTGTATATTCAAAGAATAAGATTTATTATTAAAAAATTAATTTATTTTTATATAAATTTCATATTTATCTATTTTTTTTAAATGATTACATAATATTTACAATCTCACAACTGTAAATATCATTTCTCACTATCTTATATCTCGATTCAAACCGTAAAAAACAGTACTCGAGTAATAAATCTCCGTTTGCCGGAACTTTTATTCCAAAACGTGAATTTCTTTACCAACAACTTTGCCAAATGGTCCCATAGCAACAATAGTAGATCGAGCATTTCGACAGAATCCACCGCCACATTTGCTTGTACTTGACGTGTAAAAGAGGAAAGAATATGACAATTAAGAACCGGCTTCAATTTGCTTGATTTTGTGACAACTGAATTTTTCGATACATTCGAGGGTTTGGTTATTATGTTCATTTCAATCTATCTCGATTTATTATTATAATTTTTTTAAATTTTAATATAAAATATAATAAATAATTTAATTTTTTTAAATTTAAAAATAATAATAATATTAAAAAATAATATTCTAATAATATTTTATCATCTTAACTCAATTCAACTTTAACATCCAAACGCTGGTAATATGCATATATTTGTCTCTTGAGAGTATTTAAAATGCCGATTTTATTTTGAATTGAGAGATTATATTTACAATCATAAAACAGATAAATGGTACACTTTTTAAAAAAAAAGAGTAAATATAAAATTAAAAAAAAATTAATTTTTTAATAATAAAATTTATTCTTTTTAAAAACAAATATATAATTTTTTTCATAATTTATGATTGTGTCTAATATTATTATTTTAAATTTATCTCATTGATGGTATTTTTTCAAATAGTCTGTTAATTTTTTCTTTTAATTTCTTTTTTTCACGGACAATTCTTTAGGGACTGGCCATTTAGCCCAGTTTAACCACTGGCAGTGGTGTAGTCATTAGGTATCCAATAGCGGTATGAGCTTTTAATTATAGTAGCTGATCTCATTTGTGAAAATTAGATGGAATAAGAAGAATTAAAATAAAAATTAAAAGTTAAATAAAATATTGTTAAAATTTATTTTTTTTAATATTAGTTTTATTTTAAAATTTTAAAAAATAAAATTATTTATTTTATTTTATATGAAAATTTAAAAAAATTATAGTAATTAAAAAAGATAAAATAAAATAAAAATTTTTATAAAAATGAATTAGACTAATTTGTGAGATGATGTTTGGGATAGAGCAGTGCTATATCTCCCGAGAGATATAGTCCGAAAGTCTCGAACAGATAAAAAGTATTTTTTTATTTTTTATTTTTTTATTTCATGTATTTTTTAATTATCATAAATATTTATAAAAAAAATAAAAAATTTATAATATCATTAAAAAGTAATTTTTGAATCACTAAATAAATAAATAAATAAAAATTTTCGAGACACATCTTCGAGACATCTCCGAAACATTTAGGTTAGAATAAGGCCAGCCTTGCACGGAAGCTGTCATCACTTATGATAATGACAGAAAATTTGAGTCTTTGAGGATTCTTCATCCCTACGAAACACAACTTTTGATGTGAAAAGTCTACAATTAAAATATAGTAAATATTTTAAATATAAATATACTACTTAAAAATAATTTTATAAATCGAAATAATTTATGTAATTTATAAATTATAAAATTATTTTTATTATAAAATAAATCTAATAAATTAATTATAACACTCTTTTTAAATTATAGATTTTTTTGAGTGCGTATACTACACGAAGTGGATAAAATCAAGCCGACGGCCAATAGGTTCTTTCCCATGTCGGCCAATATATAGGTTCTTTCCCCAGTAGCAGGGTTACCATCGTTCATGTGGAAACATGCAGTTTTCAACTAACAAGGCCGAGTTAACTCGACTTTAAGGTTGCCGTGCACCATTTAAGGGGTTAGAAAATGTATATATATATATTTTTTTTTGATAAAAAGGATCTTATTCCATTAATTGAAGAGGACATACAACTTTGACTTCAAATAACAAGTCAATTATAAACATTAATAGAATCTCAGTACACTATTGTGACTGATATGGTCTAGTCCAGACGGCTTATCTCTAAAGACCGAAGTCTAAGAGATAGCACAACTCTGTTCCCAACAGAGTTCACAGTAACCAAACATAAAACTCCATACCCAACTAGGTTGAGTATGGAGAAACCAAACCCCAACATCACCGACTAAGCGGAGGGGGGACAACACTCTTTAGACCTAAGTCCGAAGGGACAAATGTTTTTAGGTTTTTTTGTTTTCTTGAAAATAAAGACAATGCATAAATAAATTATATAGAGAAAACACTGTAAAAAGGAAAAAACAGTGCATAAAAAACGCCTCGGAAGGAAAAATCGACGGTTGGTCTTGAGAGATCCAGAGTCGCCGGTTGTGTTGGCTATAAGGACCCCGAAGACCACGAACAGCGATTCTCCCTTTATTTGGTCTGAAAAAATAAAAAAGAAAAAAACAAAATACAAAGGAAAATTAGAGAAGTAGATGGAAAGAGTGAAGGGGAAGGAGCCGATGTCTAAAAAAAATCAAGGGGAGTGGGTAGTCCCCATAAATTTGAGTGGTCTCGTATGCATTTAAAATTTATTTTATTTTATTATTATAATTTTTTTAAATTTTTACATAAAATAAAATAAATATTATAATTTTTATTTTACTATTCACAAACCATCTCGACTCATTTCTAAATCACAACCTCTCCAAAGTATAGATATGATAAAGTTAATGCCTTATATATTATTCGAGCAGGTTGTCACACAACTTTCATCGTGATCAACAACCTTATCATTATCTAATTAAGGGGCTAGAAAAATGTATTATTCCAATAATAAATCAACCATAACTTTTAAGTATCATTTGAATAGTAAAATGAAATAAAATGATTTAAAAATTATTATTATTTTAAAATTTGAAAAAATTAAATTTACATTTAAAAAAATTGAACTGTGTATTATAATTTTTATGAGAATTTGAAAAAATTGTGTTAATAAGATGAGATAAAATGAAATGAATTAAATGATTTTTCAATTTAAACAGGACTTAATTAATGGGCTTGTCTTTTGCAACCTCCGTTACATGTGATCAACAACCTTACCATCATCTAATTAAGGACGAGACACAAGCTGTTGTGACCAAAGCAGGATTCCTTTTTTATAATTTTATGACATGTTTTAAAATATTCAACTATTTTTTATTATTTTTAAAAATAAAAAATTATAAAATCTTTAAAAAATACTTCATTAACCATTAGGTAAAAAAATTTTAAAAATTAATGCCATATTTGGACACCAACAAAATTCCTAAAACTTCTCAAAAATTTTCATAATTTTATTATTTCTAAAATATCATTCAAATACAAAATATTTTTCCATCTCAAATTTTTAACTTTTTTTATCTAATCAATTACCTAATCATTATTCAAATAAAAAATCAATACAACTTTTACAAACTTCAAAACAAAACAAAAAAAAAAAAATCAAATTTTCAAATTTTAAGATAAAAATAATATTAAAAAATTATTTTCAAATAATTTTTAACTATATAATATTTTTATTCAATATTTTTCTAAATTATAATAAAAATATTTTATTTTTGCAAGACATAACATACAAAATATTTCTTATTTTGAAATACTTGAAATATTTCTATTATTGTCATAATTTAAAACAAAAGAGAAATATTACCATAATTTAAAATAAGAGAAATTTTAAAGAAATATTGAAATATTTTGATCAGAAACTTTTATTTTTCATTTAAAATATTTTTTTATTTGAATGATATTTCATAATTAATAAAATTATGCAAAATTTTGAGAATTTAATTTTATGGAGGGTGTATTGTTCATAACTTTTTAAGTGGGCCCTTTTTGTCATTGTTAAATTAGGTGTGGCTCTACAACCATCTAAATTTTGAGAATTTAATTTTAAGGAGGGTGTCATTTTTCTTTCCCTTTTTTTTGATATATTTTATTAAATATTCTTAACATTTTAAAAAATAATAAAATTCACAACATTAATAAAAAAAATACTTAATCACTAAGTAAAAAAGTTAGAAAAAAATATCAAGAGAAACGCTTGGGACCCATTATCGGGATTCCATGCACTTCTCTTAAATTAGCTTGCTTTTGGTTTGTACGTAATAATTGTTTTCTGTCATGTTTAATTTGAAGAAATTATAATTTAATAATATATGATTTTTTTTAAAAAAATTTATAATTATCTGAATAAATACATTTAATAAAAAATCCATGTTTAACTTGGTAACTAGCTTCACTGTACATTTTTCAGATACTATTTAAAACCTTTTAGTATAATTTACTATTATAAAACTCAAAACTGTGGGCTTCGGAATTTTCCCATAAAGATCAGTCGAATGGGACAGGTCCAAGACTTACAAGCTCACTAATTTGTGAGATGATGTTTGGAAAGGCCAGCCTTGCATGGAAGCTGTCACTCACTAAAGATACTGGCAGAAAATCCGAGTCCTTGAAGTCGATCCATCCGTCACTACGACACTTCATGAGTTTTGAAGCTCAAATCTCCACAATTAAGACCTAGCTAGCTAGCTAGCTCGACATTAATAAGGTTGCCGTGCACCATTTAAGGGGTAGAAAATGTAGACATTCCAATGAAAAATCAACCATGACTAATTAATGGGCATCATGTCCTCTATATTGACTAGAGGGTCTAAAAATGCATTAGAGCAGGTAGTCTAGTCCAATGAATTTGATAAAATCGATCTGACAAAAAGAATGCATGCCTTGTATATTACTCCTAGCTGCACAACCCCTACTGGCATGTGATCTATCATCGTCTAATTAAAGACGGCCGGCGGACAAGCTGTCATGACCTCTTTAAGAGGGTAGGAACGAAATTAAAGAGAGTGGAGCACGTTCAGTGCAAGAGTTTTCTTGTGGCCAAGGACGACTGAAGTCGGTCAAAGATAAAAGCGAAAGAAGTGTGTGGGGACATTTCAAGCGAGTGAGAGTCGAGTCGATTGCGAGTTTTCCAAACTGTGGAGTGTGAAAGTAGCCACCAGAGTCTAAATTTAAGTCGAAAAATCGGTTTGCATCAGATCGAATCGGATCGATTGATCCAGTTTTAAACCGATCCGATGTAGAATCGATTCTTATATTATAAAAATCGATCGAATTCGATCCAATTTTGATTCTGTAGTTTTCGAGATTGGATCGGATCAGTTAAAAAAATTATATATATAAAAATTAATTTTATATATTATACAAATATTTTTATATATAAGTTTTATATATAATATATAATATATAATTATATATTAAATTTGTATATATAATATATAATTATATATGACATATGAAATAATTTCATATTATAATTTATAAATTATAACATAAAATGTTAATCTTAAATATGAATATTTATAATTTGTTTGATCATATATTATTAATATAATTATATTATAAGATAATTTTATTATAATTTATAAAATAAAATTTTAATTTAAAGATGAAAATTTAATTGATCATATGTTTTAAACATAATATATATATTAAATTATTAATAACATTTTATTATAAAAAGTAACACTTTATTATATATTTTTTTACATTTTAAAAAAATCGTAAAATCAGACCGGACTGGACCGAAAATCGGTAAAACTGGAGGTATCTGTTTATGAGAGTAATCGAAAGGTAATCAGTTTTAAAAAATATAAAATCGGTATATACCGGTTCAGTTCTAGATTTTATCCAAAATCAGACCGAACTGGATCGGTTACAACCCTAACCACCAGCAGCCATGGGTCTTGGCACAGCGACTTTTCAGTTTTGGCTGACCCAAGTAATATGTTTTTTTGGGTACATTGGATGATAGCGGTGCAATGTATTAGAGCACCCCATTACTTTCAAGTTAGGTGATTAGATGCCTACGATATGGGTGGTGGATTTTCTGATTTTCTTTTCTTGGCGTGGTAGATAATCTGTCGTCAGTTACTAGGTCGATGGGTGTTGTGGCGAGGATATTTATTTTAGGAAAATTATATTTAGCAGTTTTGAATCATATACTTATTTTTATATTTGTTTTCTTAACAAATATATGTGTAAGACTATGAATAGAATAATTTTTTATTTTACAATTACAAATTATTCTATTATTGAATCGGCATTGTAAAATACAATATCCGCATAATTTAAATACTAAAATTTGATTTGTACGATTTAAATTTTAAAATTTATCTTTTAAATCAAATTATATTATATATGTATTTTACTATATGTATTATCCACACAAGTTTGTAAATAAGATTTTTCTAAGATTAATAGTATCTTTAATCTTATATATCATTTTTTATTTATTAATATATTAAATTTTAAATAGTTTCGTATATTCACTGTTTAAATTGTAGTCACTTAAAAAATATATCATATAGAACAACAATATGAATTTCCAGACCCCAGAACCTCTTTAAATATCAGCCTCACTCGTTCTTCGTTTGAGTTCAACTGCAACACAAATCCAGTACCTCAATCCATTTACAAAGTCATGGCCAACCCAGTAGCTTGTTTTCTCATCCTCCACTTTATTACATTATTTTTGGTACAGTCTCGCATGTTTAACGTCTTTGCTAATGCTGCAATTCTCAACATTACCACAGATCAATCTGCCCTTTTGGCCTTGAAAGATCATGTTTCTTATGATCCTCATCATGTTTTAACAAACAATTGGTCCACCTCTACTTCTGTTTGCAATTGGGTCGGTGTCACTTGTGGTTCTAAACATCTCCGAGTCAAAGCTTTAAACCTTTCCTACATGGGCCTTGTTGGTACCATTCCTCCGCACATTGGGAACTTTTCGTTCCTTGTTAACCTAAGCATGAGAAACAACAGTTTTCATGGTTCATTGCCAAATGAGTTGTCATGTCTTTATCGCTTGGAATACTTAAGCTTTGGATACAATGAATTGAGCGGAGAAATTCCATCTCGGATTGGGTTACTAACAAAACTTCAAGTTTTAGCTCTATCTGGTAACAAATTCGTAGGTACTATTCCACCATCTCTATCTAACATGACTTCGTTGCAACTACTTTATCTTTCATATAACCAACTTTCGGGATCCATACCTTCTTCTATATTCAACATATTTGGCTTGCAAGAAATTGGTCTCAGAGGAAACCAACTTACGGGTCCGATGCCATCCATCTTGGTCAACATGCCTTCATTGCAATCCATTGAACTAAGCCATAACATGTTGGTTGGTACGCTACCAATGTACATCTTTGATCATCTTCCTAACTTACTATTTTTCTCTGTGAGTAGCAATCAACTTCATGGTCAACTTCCGTCCACTTTGTATAAGTGTAAGCAGTTACAAGTTCTATCCCTTTCCGTGAATAATTTCAATGGAAGGATATCTCCGAAAATAGGGAACTTAACCATGCTTACAGAGTTATATCTTAACGACAACAACTTTGAAGGTATGATTAGTTTTTGTTTCAGTCAATTTTTTTATCTATATATGAATACGACCGTTGTTTTAGTAAAATATGTTCTATGATAGTATCTGAACAAGTCCTTCGAAAAAGGGCCATAGATCGCGGCAAATAGTTTGATTTAAATCAACCCCAAGTGTAGGGCTAGGATCTAATTTCCCAAAATCCTAATTTCCCTTCTCTTCTTTCTTTCCTCCCCCTCCGACTGCGCCATCCTCTCCAGCCCGTGCTCTGCACCCTCTTCCTCCTTTCTCTCACACTAACCACCGCTAGAAGCCACAAAGTTGCTGTGAACACAGCCACCGCAAAGCTCACGCACGGCCAACCACTCTCCACATAGTCACCATCGAACACTACCCAACCCCTTGTCGCTCTTCGTCTCTGTTTTCGTCTTTATTTTCTCCCTCGGCCACCATCTCTGCCCCGTGTGCTACCGAGCCACCACCAACCATGACCGCCTCACCCTCAGAACCCCCCTCCCTAGATTTCTACCTTTCCCTCACGATCTCCCAGCCATAGAATGTCGCTACGAACCACACCTTCACACCCAACGCCGCCGCTGCCCAAACTATTTTATAACTTGGTTTACAATCAACCATTGCCATTAAGTCATTTCATTAAAAATGAATTTTAATTTTACAAAAATACCAACCATTTTATATAGAATTGTAAGATTGTTATAAAAGAGTTGTTATAAGATCAATATCTCTTGACAATTAATGGGGATAGTTCACCTTATCCATCCATAACCGAAGAAAAAAGAAGAGAATATATTACAGTCGACTAATATAATACAGTATTCTAGTTTAAAATAATCAATTATTTTCTTTAGTCACTTAACAAAATAGAAATTTGTTTGTTAATTATAAACTTTTTACAGGTACCATCGCCAGCTCCCTGTACAAGTGCAAAGACCTACAGGTGTTAGATTTGGCTATGAATAACTTCACCGGAAGAATACTCCCGAACATAGGAAACTTAACCATGCTTACTGAGTTATATCTTAATCGCAATAACTTCGAAGGTATAATGACTCTTATTTTAGTCAATTATATATGTGGATATTATTGCTATGGATTTTGTATACATGTTCTCTCACTCAATCAGATTAAATACCTTTCAATTGAAAATATATACAAAATGATCGGAAGTACCTTCGGAAATATATATGGAACCAACCTTTTTACCACCCTTTCATTACTCCAATGATTTTTTTTTTTTTTTTTTTTTTGTATTTTTGTATTTTTTCTTTTTAAGTTGCTCATGAATAAAAACCAATTGGATAATATATCATATATAAATCAAGAAGATATATGTCCTGATATTATCAATTTGCTACAATAGAAACGAAGTTGATAGTTAAATCATCGTTATTATAATATGAAAAATGAATATAAAGTAGTGACCTTATAAGCTATATAATGATATACTCCAAGATGCTTGCAATAAATTATAACAAAGGTATAAATCTAGTAATTAATCGTTAATGATGTGGGTGGAGAAGGCGACAATGGATAGTGGAGGTGTTTCAGTGGTAAGGTGGCAGTGAGTGGATTTTGAGATTTTGCATCACCGTCACAGGCCATTCACTACAACTAATAATACCTCCATGGCCCACATAACAAAATAGTACGCGGTAACTCTATCAGTAAATATGCCAACTACATGGTATTTGAGGTCTTGGTTTTCTTACTGCTAACTTGTGTATGCTAAATTATTAAAACCACTACTTTTCTTTTCTTCTTTTTGTTCTAATAGAAGTACATATAAATTCATATTTTGACAGGTTCAATACCAAGTGAAATTGGTAACCTCCGGAATCTAGAGTTTATTAGCACCGGACTCAACGGTTTTGTTGGCCCAATTCCAGTCGAGATCTTCAATATCTCAACTATACGAACTATTTCAATGCTGTATAACAAATTTTCAGGCCATCTTCCATCAGACATGGGCCTCTTCCTTCCAAAGCTCAAAAAAATAAGCCTTGCAGAAAATAAATTGAGCGGAAGAATTCCCAACTCCATCTCCAATGCTTCACAACTCACTCAGCTAGAGTTGAGTCATAACTCATTGTCGGGCATAATTCCAGAAGCACTTGGTAATTTAAGGCATCTCGAGGGGATCAACTTGGATTTTAATAATTTGACCATGGGAAGTCAAGAATTGAGTCCTTTCTTTTACTTATCGCATTGCAAAAATCTTAGAAAAATATCCTTTTCATCAAATCCCCTTCATAGCTTCCTTCCCAATTCCGTTGGTAACCTTTCTCAAACTCTTCAAGGACTTTACCTAGCTTCTTGCCATATTAAGGGAAGCATTCCGGCAGAGATTGGCAATCTAAGTAGTTTGATTACTTTGGAACTATCCAACAACGAATTGAAAGGACCTATTCCAACTACATTAGGAAGATTGTGCATGTTACAAGGTTTGTCCCTTGGAGCTGATAAACTAGAGGGTCATATCCCATCTGATCTTTGTCATCTAAAGAGCTTGTATATATTGTCTTTAGAAAGCAATAAGCTTTTTGGACATATTCCAACATGCATAAGCAATCTAACTTCCCTAAGATTGCTCAACTTAGGTTTCAACCAAATAACTTCCCTGATTCCTTTGAACTTTTGGAGCCTTACAAGTCTCTTGGAGGTTGACCTGTCATCCAATTCATTAACTGGCATTCTTCCACTAGAGATTGGAGATATGAAAGTCCTAAGGATATTGAATCTATCAAGAAATCAACTATCAGGGAATATCCCAATAACAATTGGTGGCCTCATATATCTAACTAATCTCTCTTTAGCGGTCAACCAACTAGAAGGTTCCATTCCAGAGTCTTTTGCTGCACTCTTAAGCTTGGAGACCCTAGATCTTTCCTGCAACAATTTATCTGGAAGAATTCCCAACTCCTTAGAAGCACTTTTGCACCTGAAGTATCTAAATGTCTCTTTCAATAATCTACGGGGGAAAATTCCTACAGGGGGGCCATTTGTACACTTCTGGTCTGCTTTGTTTATCTCAAATGATGCGCTTTGTGGTGCTCCTCGATTACAAGTTCCACCATGTGAAGAAGGTTCTCCTCACAGAAAAAAGGCCATAGTATCACATCTACTGAAGTATTTATTACCAACAATTGGGTTAGCGATGCTTGTAGTGGTTTCTTCATTAGCCTATAAAATATGTAAAAAAGAGAATCCTGAATTTCCACAGCAGACAGATTCATACAATTTACCAACATGGAGAAGAATTTCTCACCAAGAACTTGTACTAGCAACAGAAAGATTCAGTTTAAACAACTTACTTGGTGAAGGGAGTCTTGGATCAGTATACAAGGGAACACTTTTAGATGGGATGGATATTGCTGTAAAAGTTATAAACTTGCGAGTAGAAGGGGCACTTAAGTGTTTTGATGCAGAGTGCGAGGTATTACGGAATGCTCGTCATCGCAATTTGGTCAAAATCATTAGCGTTTGTAGCAACATGGACTTCAAGGCCCTTGTATTGGAATACATGCCAAATGAGAACTTAGAGAAGTGGTTATACTCTCATGATCGTTGTTTGAATTTCTTACAGAGGCTGAAGATAATGATTGATGTAGCATCAGCATTGGAATACCTTCATTATGGTTACTCAGCAGTTATTGTTCATTGTGACTTGAAGCCAAGCAACGTCTTATTAGATGTGGATATGGTTGCACATGTTGCTGATTTTGGCATTGCCAAACTCTTAGGTGATAAGGATTCTATGATGCAAACCATGACTCTTGCTACTTTGGGGTATATGGCACCAGGTGATTTTTTTAATTTACCACTAAAACTCTCTTATTCATTATTTTACTCGTACACAATCAAGTCTTATCATATGATAGAGCATTCATCTACACAATTTTTGCTTCGATTTGTTTTTTTACTACTATCAAATATTGAAGTAAGTTCTAACAATAAGTTGTAATGTTATGCATAGAGTATGGATTAGGAGGAGTTGTTTCTACAAGAGGAGATGTGTATAGTTATGGCATTCTACTCATTGAGACTTTTACAAGGAAAAAACCTACAGATGACATGTTTGCAGGAGAAATGAGCTTGAAGCATTGGGTAAAGGAAGCATTGCCCATTTCAACGATGGATATTGTTGATGCCAGTTTGTTGGGAAACGAAAGATATTTTATTGCCTTGGGGGAGTGCATATCTTCAATTATGGGATTGGCTTTAGATTGTTGTGCAGAGTTGCCTGAACAAAGAACTAACATGAAAATTATTTTAGCCATGCTAAAGAAGATCAAAACAAAGTATTTAAGAGATGTCGAAGGGCACTAACATCAGCCTTGTGTTTTTTAAATGTTAAATGTTTTCGTTATGTCTTTCTTAATGATAAAACGGTATTGAGATTGTGAAGAAGAGACAACTTATACTGTTGAAGTTACTGGTTATGGTATATAATTATTATATGGTCATTGAGAATTAATGGAATACTTCCTGATTATATTGACTTAACATTACAACAAAAAGGCTCTTTTGGGACGAAAATTTTAGTCCCAAAAAATTTTTTGAGACGAAAAATAGTCGTCCCGAGCTCGTTCCAAAAACACTGTGCCAAAAGGTATATTGGGATGAAAATCAACATTTCATCTCAAAAAATATCTTTTGGGACGAAATTGAAGGAAACCGTTCGAACACATTCGAACGGGAATTTCTTTTGTCACGATTGAAATTCGTCCCAGAATATCGTTCGAATGGAAACAATTTTACGTTCGAACAGTAGTAACGTGTTTGAACGATTGCAAAATACGTTTGAACAAAAATAAATTCGTTCGAACGGTATGAATTTTGCTTTGCATTCGAACATTAATGGGTCAGATCGAATAGTATATGGGTTCGAACAGTATAAGTTATGTTCGAACACTACGAAAATAAATGATGTTCGAATGTTGTGTGATCGTTTGAACTCTATGAAAATAAATTGTGTTCAAAAATTATGTTAACGTTTAAACGCTATAAGCGTTCGAACATTATTTGGTCGTTCGAATGATAACTATTTTATTTAAAGTCAGTAATAGAAAACCATATAGACATTCATAATATTTGAAAAAATACATTAGAAACTGTTTAACACTCATAAAAGTTTTATAATAAGTGCGAACTAAATAAATAACCGTGAGACTGGCATTGTTCGTACATAAATAGATAATCCCAAAATCTGTACGTAAAAAACCATCAGTTGCTTGGAGGCCTGTACTGTTGTATAAGCTGCTGCATTTGGAGTTGCATCTGTCTTCTGAACTCTTCTTGTTATTTTTCATGTTGTTTGAGACGCATCTTCATATCTGCTTGTTTTGCCAATTGAGCCTCTAACTCATGCTGCATTCCAATCAATTCTTTGATTCTGGAATTCGCATTCTCTAGCTCTATAGAAGTCATAGATGCAATCCCAGAAGAAGAGGGAGAGGGAAAAGGCTTTACATAGCGACCCAAACCCCTCAAATATCCTAAACGTTGACCGAAGACTTGTATAAAAATATCAATACCACTTGTTGAGGAATTTTGATCTGACGCAGATTCAGCACGTAGGGCAACCATTTTATCTTAGACATATATAAGATAAAGAATTAATATCGTCATAAATATTCTAATATATTTAATTAAAACAGGTTATAATACTTACATAATTTTCACGGGCACCAGGATGAGTCCATTCTCCATTACGATCAGTGTGCGATGCAACATATAATTTTTTCAGATCATAATTGGTATCTGAATTTTGCTACAATAAATGTGTTAAGATATAAAGTTATTATGATTCATCCAAATAATTAACTATATCCAATAATAATAAAAAAAATAGCAATACCAATTTCTTAGAGAGGTGATGGAAAGATCATGAGCCTGCATGATGATTAATCTTTAATTTTGATCTATTTGTTTTGTTTATAGAACTTCGCTCCTACAAAGAAATTGAAAATATTATGAAGCGAACTGATAAATAGGACAAGTAAAATAATTAAATTTAATTATACTTGATATGATGGATCCTTAAACATGTCACAAACTTTTTCCCATTCAGAAGGTCAGACATCCTGAAAAGGATGTTGGCGTGCATCTTCCTTCTTCTCAAACTTATTATAATGCTCATGACACCTCGCCTTATATTTGTGGAATGCATTACCCATAAGCTCTTCCACAGTCTTACGCTCCTTTCTCCGACCAAAATTTAATTCGAAATCATCCTTGAAAAAATAGTCACAAACACATTATCATTTCTAATATTCTAAATTTAAGTAAAATATAGAAATTTATTCTACTAAATCAATGTTTTAAATATTACCAAACAATGCTTCTTGATAAGCTCTTTAACATCTTGGGAGACTTTCTTCCATGTAGTCGTTTCCAAAGGTGCGTAAGTTCGTGTAAAAGCACCTACATGCGATGCAAGCCAAGTTGCTAGTTGTCATTCGCCCTCGGTATGTTTATTAGGAATGTTAAACTTGATCTTACCCACCTTATGATATTTTTCCAACGTCAACCCTCTAGTTGTGCCTTGACCTTGACTAGATTGTACTATAGACTCTATAAAATATAACATTGTAATCAATTTCATTTATATGTCTATTATAGGATCTTAATTAAGAACTTTTATGAGTATTAGATTCTTACCTTATTCTGTAGAGTCAATTTCTAAGGTGAGTCTGAAGGAGAATATTTATCATCAAGTGTAGTGTTAACACATAATTGGTCAATCATAATCTGTATCAGTTTCATTTGACAATTTGCTCTCATCATCTGTAGATACTTCAGATGATTCAATATTTTCCTCAACTATCGAATCAACATTTTCCTCAACTATCGCATCAACATAATTGGTCAATTGTAATGGATGCATTCCAGCTCAAACATTAACCGTTTGAACGTTTATTGTTAACAGTTCGAACAGTTTGGTAAATGTTTACCAATATTTTTTTTACACTATACCTTCAAATAAAAGAACAACATTAATATATATAGACATATTAGATCATACTATAGTTTAGTAACATAGTAATATCATATTACAATATATAATCGATAGTGTCATCTAATTAGATTATAACTAAAATATATTATGTTAATATATTAGACTATATATAACATGTATATAGTATCATATATAATGTCATCTATAGTGTGGCGCCCCCGACCCCTATGTACGGAAAACTTGAGAATCTAGACGCCCGGATGATGATAACACGGTCACGAATCCCAACGATAGTGCCAAGTATATGTACATGCAACAATGTATAATATACAACGCAACGGATAATTTAAGTAAGTTAACTAAGTACCATAATTGTTTAATATAAATTTACATAAGTAAAATGTTTAAAAAGGAGTTATAAAATTATCCCAAAAAATATAATACAAAGTCCAAAAAGTATAAACGAGTGATCCCATATCACTCCTCTAGCGGAGCCGAATCCTGAGACTCAACCTCAGCATCATCTGCATCAAAATCTGCGTTACCATAAAACGGTACCGCAAGTAAGAATAATCCAAACAACCATCGAGAATAAAAATGCATTAATGAAACCAACAATTATGCATGCATATGATGAAATATGCATTATGTCTAAAACATCATTTTCTCCAAAAATGAATATTTTCTAACGCATGCCAAAATTCCATTTTGGCCCAAAACATATTCATAAAACATTTTCCCGCCATTTTCCCTGAAAATGGCCCAAAACAATAATCCATCATTTTCCCAAAAAATGATTCACATAAAATTCTTTTATCCAACACGCTATTTTTCCATAAACTAGCCCAATAATCCATTTTAACCGCATGCACCATGATCTCCCCTAGGGACCATCCGCACACCCACCCTCCCTTCGTCACACCACGAGTAACGACCGTGCTAGTGACTTCGTAACGAGTGATGCCCAGTTCCTCGCCCAACGTGTATGTGGCCAAGCATCCTCTAACCCCCGCCAGCAGAGGGGGCACGGAGTCGGCACGAGAGCGTTACCATCCCGTCTGGTCTTGTTGTCACCCAACGACAACTTAGGGGATGTCACTCAGTATATTCTGCTCTCGAGTGACCAAAGGAGCTCCACCGAGATAATACCCTATCTCGGCTTGGGGTCATAATACACACGCACCCAAAAATCCTTTCTCACATGAAAACCTAGTTTTCATAAAATACACATGAACATGTATGCAATCATGCGAAAACCCAATTTTCATTTACAAACAAGAATATGCGTGCAAATATGCTATGTATATGAAACGACACAATATCCAACAACCAACAAATCACAACACACAAGAACTTTATTTTCCATTCCATCTGACCCCTTTACTCCTCGGACACAGTCCGGCACAACCAACCAAATCACAATAAAAATGGATTAATGTAAAAATACATTTATATCACGAAAGTTCTTTGGGAAAATACTTACAGTGCTATAACATACTTTTCAAAAAATCACGAAGGTGCAAGAGGTGGCGACACAGTAACGGAATAGTACAAAATGCACTAGGCCGTGGGTCTCAAAAGTACACTTTTGAACAGGGACAAACTAAGACTCAAGATTACAAGGGAAAGGCTTAGGGATGTCGGTGAAACTAATGATGGTGGTGATTGGCCGTGGGTGGTGGCGTGGGAGGTGTTTGGAGGCCAAAATGCTCAAAACGGAAATGTGGATGGTGGAGCTTCACTGGTGGCGAATCGGAGTTGGGGATGAGTGATTTAGGTTGCTGGGAGGTCAAAGATGATGTGGTGAAAAGATGGTGGCCGGAGGTGGCGCGACGGTGACGCTGGAACAAATGGCGGCACGAGAGGGGTTGGAAATGAAGGGGGTGGTCACCGGCCAGAGAGGAAGAGAATGGGAGGGGCGGTGAGGAACACGGCGGCCATGGCGGTAGTGGCTGGAGGACGATGCAATGGATGGGGGAGAGAAGGGCTACGCGCAGGAAAGAAGAGAGAGAGTGGAGAAAAGAAAATGAGGGGAAAAGAAAAGAAAAAGAAAAGAAAAAGGAAAAAGAAAAAGTGAGGAAAAGAAATGAGGTCCAATCCTCACATCTTGGGTCACAAAAATAATCCAACGAAAAATATTTCAAAACAGCAAGTTATTTAAAATAATTTAAACGTAGTGATTAAATGAAAATAAAATAATTGAATCCAACAATAAACTAATTTAAAATAAAGAAAAATTTAAATGCATAACAATAATTAATATTAATAAAGTACATCAAAATAATTTTCACAAATTGAAAATCATAGAAATAAACCAACGAAAAAATCTGATAAATTTAAAACAAGAGAATCAATATTTAAATTAATCAAAATAACCATTCAATTAAAAATACACTAAAATATGGGGTGTTACGTATAGTACTAGTATATATAGTGTCATCTAATTAGACTATAATACAAATATATTATGTTAATGTATTAGACTATATATATAACATATATATAGTATCATATATAATGTCATATATAGTACTAACAAATATAGTGTCATCTAATTAGATTATAACACAAATATATTATGTTAATATATTAGACTATATATATAACATATATATAGTATCATATATAGAGTCATCTAATTAGACTATAACTAAAATATATTATGTTAATATATTAGACTATATATATAACATATATATAATATCATATATAGTGTCATCTAATTAGATTATAACTAAAATATATTATGTTAATATATTAGAATATATATATATATATATATATAACATATATATAGTATCATATATAATGTCATCTATAGTATTAGCATATATAGTGTCATCTAATTAGACCATAACTAAAATATAATATATTAATATATTAGTATAATATTTAAATGTATTGAAGTAAACTGTTCGAATGGTATTGCATAAATAAGTTCTCGCGGACGGTCATTTTCACAGATGTTTGAACTATTAAAAAAACTTCGTTTTCTCCAAGTGAACCATCCATCTCCGCCATTTAAAGCCGTCGTCGACACCGCGAACAGTACCTAGTCGAAGCCTCTTCCTTTAAGCACCGATATGCTATTTTTCTAACTATTTTACAGTTTAAATTTAGGTTTTTGATGAATTATTTGTTTAAATTAGGATAAAATAATTTATCCATCAATACTCATCATAGATTTGCTTAAATCTATTGTAGGAAGGTTTATTTAAGTCTCTTTGTATTTGTTTGTTGAAAAATCGATGGAATCGAAGGATTCCATGGATTTCAATGGCTGAGTCGACTCAGCGTAGTCACCGAGTTAAGTTCGTATGGCGTTTCGAATGGTACTAACCAAACATGTAGTATACCATTCGAACGTTGTTTTATACGTTCGAACGGTATACAAGCCAAACATGTTTGCATACCGTTCGAACACTATTTTAAGCATTCGAACGGAATAATTAATTTTAGTAATATTAGTGAATCGATATTTTTATTCCATATTGTAGTTCTATTAAATCTTAACAAGAATAGATATTATATTATAATTAAATTAATATAGAAATTTATCACATTTTGTTAAATATTTAATTTCTATTAATATTAATCTAATTAATATTAAATAATGTGATATTATTTTTATAAAATTCTTTTATTCACAATGTCTCACTTTATTAAATTACTATTCGTATGTAATTTAGTGATTAGTTATTTATTATATTTTTATCGTTAATGTTGTATTGATAAACTCGTTAATTTTAAATTTTAGGTTGATTAAAATGTATTCTTCTAGGGCGGGATGTAAGCGACGCAATCCAGCTGAGACTAGTATTAGTCCAGGCAGGGAAATGACTGTTTCACTAGAGCGACAAGTGCACCTTTCTGACTTCTAGAGTCTTGTCTGGGAGGGTTATTCCCTGCCATCAGTCTTCAGCGATGGTGGTTGGGGACCTATCTTAGATGAGCGGGAGGAATCATGGGAGACCGTCTCCTATATTGACATTGTTTCTAAGCTCTATAGAGAGCTCGGTGGTGCCAGTCTAGATGACGGAAGGGCATACATGATCTTTGTCAGAGGAGTTTCAGTTGTATTTTCTCAGGACAGACTCGTTGAGCATCTCGGTATTCCTAGGCTGCCAGATGCATATCCGAACATGGTGCCTAGAGAGTCTGATCCTTCAGCTGAGGTGGAGACAGCTAAGGAGGAGGCACCAGTTTATACTGATGAGGTTGATACCCTTGCTGATCATGAGGTGAGGGATTTGGCTGTTGGTCCAGATGCTCCCCTGTATGACAGGACGAAGAGCATCAAGCAGGCAGATCTATCTTCAAGCAGGCAGATCTATCTTCTTTCTTCAAGATCCTGAATTTGATAATCGCCAACAATATTGACCCTCGGCAGCACAATACAGAGGTTGGCATTGGCTGGACAAAATTTATGATACGGGTCGCTCGTGGCATTCCTATCGACCTGGTGGCGTATTTATTCGATAGGATTCGATCAGAGTCCTGGTACATTTTGACGGATATACTGCCATTCGAGATCCTGATCACCCAATTTCTGCTATTTGCCGGTGTCGTGCTTGATGTTGCCGAGCTTAAACAGGAGCCGATGGGACCGATCAACAGCACCTTCCTCTCACGCAGCACGGGACATTCGAGATTGCGTCTTCGTGGACATGTTCCAGACCCGGTTGATCCTCAGAGAGATGCACAGTCGGGAGATCATGGAGAATCGGCTGCTGGGACAATCAGACAGACCGAGGCATCAGTACACAGTGCTACTTGTGAGGACATCAGCGTTGATCGATGCAGTGCGTATGGAGGTCCGTTCTGCTGTGTCTGAGTTTCGTACAGAGACTACTGGTACCATCTCTGAGTTACGTACAAAACTTGATGCCATGTCTGCGACTCAGGTCCCCAGCAGTACTCGACTGACACATATCATATAGAGGAACGCTTAGCTGCAGTCGAGGAAGTGTGCAAAGAGTTGGGGTCTTAGTACTTTCTATCTTTTATTTATTTATTTATTTTTGTTTTTGGAATGGACAATATTTAGTGTTTTGTAAATTCAGTAGTTAATTATGAATTAGTATTAGTTTATATTTTCTAAACTAATTATTGATTGATATTATTTCTATTATTTAATTGCTAAATCTTTTATAATTACTAGTTAATATAAATATAATTCTCTAAAAAAAAAAAACATATGATCACCGTTCGAACCATGCAAATAACGTTCAAATAGTATTGATTCATCATTCAAACGGTGAATATTGTATGTTCAAACGGTAGATCAATTTCTCGCTATAATAATGTTACTTAATGTGCCAAATTGCACGTTCGAACATCGCTGATTTATCATTCAAATGGTGAAATTGTACATTCGAATGTAAAGCAGTTTCCCGCTATAATAATTATACTTAACGCGCCAAATTGCACGTTTGAACAGTACTAATTTATCATTCGAATGGTGAAATTGTACGTTTGAACGTAAAGCAGATTTCCACTATAATAATTATACTTAACGCGCCAAAATGTACGTTCGAACAATACTGATTAATCGTTCGAACGGTAGAACAATTTCTCGCTATAATAATATTACTTAACGCGCCAAAATGTACGTTCGAAGGGTTAAATTTAATCGTCCGATCGTTAAAACATTACATTCGAACGATTTCATTATTAGGGACAAAATATTTCGTCCCTAATTATTTTGTTTGAACGCGTTTTAACGGTTTTGTTCTTCCGTCATTTTTTTGAGACAAAATCTAAAATTCGTCCCTAAATCTCACTTTTTGGGACGATTTTCATTTTATTCCAAAAGAAAATCATCCCAAAAAGTCTTTTTTGTTGTAGGGTAAAGTTTCCAGGCAATGGGTATAAAAAATAAATATAAATATGCTGAAGTCAATAAAAGTTATGGGTAGTACTACTACGTACTTAGCATACCAAATATATATATGACCGAATTTATGCTAAATGTTTTATCTAATTGTTTTTACTTTTCATCATTTTTTCACTTTTTCACAAGTTAATAACTAATTTCATTCATATACAATAATATATATAGGTAAGTGTAGTGCTAGGCTGCCACCCAGCAATGATTGATGGGCGTGCCGCCTAGCACAAATTTGTATTTCTATTTTTCTCTTTCTTTTCTTTTCATATTTTTTAATATATTTAAATTTTTTTAAAAAATAAAAAAATATGCCAATACACTAAAAATTACTTTTTTAATCATTACGTAAAAAAAATTAAAAATAAAATAAAATTTATGAGTGGTCAAAGTGAGGCGGCATACTAGCATTTCTCATATAAGTATAGTCAACAAAAAGAATCTTTTCCAACGACCTTTTCTCCTTATGTTGGAATGTTTTTACAAATAATATTTCATTTCTGGCGATTTGCATTGCCGGAAATAAAAATAAGTTTTTGACCAAAATGCTAACTCTTAAGGTAGTGCACTATATATACTTGTATTGTCGGCCTTTGTTTTATTGGTTAATAACCAATATGCTAACAATGGAAGTGATACACCTCTAACTCTCTTACAACTATTTTACAAATCAACCAATGCAATCATACTATTTCATTAAAAATGAAAAAGTTTTATAAAACTACCAACCATGTCATATATAATTGTAAAATAGTTGTAAGATGATAATTTTCTCTAATAACTAATGGGGATAGTCCACATTTATCTATCCCAACTGAAGGAAAAATAAGAGAAGGTTACAACCACATAATGA
The DNA here is from genome assembly GCF_004785595.1 of Juglans microcarpa x Juglans regia. NCBI lineage: Eukaryota > Viridiplantae > Streptophyta > Magnoliopsida > Fagales > Juglandaceae > Juglans > Juglans microcarpa x Juglans regia. The sequence continues at coordinate 12,899,985 of NC_054603.1, forward strand.
TATCTCTATGACTCTTCTACAACTATTTATAAATAACTAATTATGCACGTGCCATTCATTAAGATTAATCTCTATCAAATAACTACATTCCATTTAAAACAATGCTTTAAAATAGTTGTAAAAGAGTTTGCTAATTATCATTTTCCCATTATAAGATCAATTCTCTCACTTGCAATGTTCCAACAATTAATTATTTTTAGGTCAGTTCAATCTTGGCTACATTAATTTTCAAGGCATCTTTAGATTATTTATAATAGATTGTAGTCTTCAAACTGTTATCAAACAATACTTTTCATGGCTAGATGAACATCTTTGTATGAACTTGTTTGGTATTGTATTGAGAAGGGCTAGACTAAATCCTCTACAACCATAGATAGGTTGTCTAGAGATGATCTTGCTAATTGCAATTGGAATAGTAGGATTAAATGCCATTTTCATAGTTGTCTCACCTGAGGAATTAAAACGAATATCAAGGTGAGAAATTGTTAAGGAGGCTTCAGACGTACTAAAAGTTACACACGAAGGAACCAAAATGGTAAAAAGTTCTAAACTCCAAATATTATTAACTTCTAGGTTTGAGAAAATAAGGATAAAAGGTGATGTGTCTAAATCTAATGACTATGAACCATCCATGTCAAAAAAAGAGCTCTACCTTTATTTTTAATGGAACTATGAAGAATGGTAGTGAATAGCGAGGCTAAGAAGGATTATTAATGGTTTCTCCCAAAAACACTTGGCTTCAAATTTAGTCAGGTAAAAAACATGAGAGCTCTTTTTCTTGAGGCTTGGGCTAGAGCTTTATGATATTGTTGGGGCAAGTTTTGGCCAGCTACCCAAGTCTTGTCAAAATCTAAGCACTCCTTACCAATTTCTAATAATTGTTGGCCTGAAGCAGATAATGTGAGACATTTCCAAATGAGAAGTGATAGAACATAAAGGGATCTTACATAAATAAATTTATCAAATTGACGTAGCTTTCGGGTTTACCTCATGTAGCCCGTTTCAGATCAGTGACAGTTGAGGGAATTTTGAAACTTGAGGTATGAAGTGCCCATAGCCTTTTGTAAAACCCTTTTTGGAAGAGACTTCCCATGTTCAAGTGATTCCTTCTGCACATTGAAACAAAAGTCAAAGTTATTATTAGAACTATGGTGGAAGGGATTTGAGTTTTGTTTGGAATGTAGGAGTTGGTTTGGTCTAGGTGGTTAATTGGGTTGATTGGGAGAGAAGCATGGGTTGTTGGTCTGTTTGGTGAGATGTGTGGGTTGTGTTTATTTCTATTGGAATGCCCATCGGAGAATTACAAGAGTAGGACATGAAAGAACTCTCTTGGAGAGTGTTGCAATGTGTATCAATGAAAGAAAGCGATTAGGCCAAAGATAAAAAATAAAAAACACCAACGATTTGTGCGAACAATACACACCTCTTTAGTAGGGGTGTGATTTATATTTGAAAGAATTTAGGTATTATAGGTCATTGGAGTTCTTTAAGTACATCAGAAAAATATAATGCTCACAGATGCTCTGGAACTTCTTAAGATTCTGCATCACAGTTGCAGATCATTCACAACAACTATTAACACATCCATGGCCCGCATAACAAAATAGTTCAATCAATAAATATGCCACCTACTGCATGGTATTTGAAGTCTTGGTTTTCTTACTGCTAAGTTGCGTATGTTTGATTAAAAACCACTAATTCTTTTTTTTTTTTTTTGTTCTAATAGAAGTACATATAAATCACATTTTGACAGGCTCAATACCAAGATAAATTGGTAACCTACAAAATTTAGATTTGTTTTCGATCATAATGAATCGTTTTGTTGGTCCAATTCCATCCAAGATCTTCAATATCTCAAGGATACAAATTATTTCAATGGGGCCCAATAAATTCTCAGGTCATCTTCCATCAGATATAGGCATGTTCCTTCCAAAGCTCAAACAACGTTTTCTTGGTGGAAATAAACTGTCTGAAAGAATTTCCAACTCCATCTCAAATGCTTCACAGCTCACTCTTCTAGACTTGACTTTTATGTCATTGTCGGGCATAATTCCATAAACACTTGGTAATTTAAGGCTCCTTTAGTGGCTTAGTTTGGAAATTTTTTTAGTCCATAATTTATATCGAGACCGACCAGTCTAGAGTTCAATCTAGTTCGGTCCAGATCAAATGGTTCGGTCTAGTCGGTTTTTCCGATCCAGATCAAACTGTTGAATAATAAACTTAATTTAGTAAATGTTAGATGAAGAGTTGTGTCTTTTGGTAGATTCATGAACTAGATGAAGATTCATCTTGAAAGAAGTGATTCATGTATTTGGGGTATTCATGTACTTGGGTGTTCATGTATTAGGGAAGTTCATGTATTCTAGTAAATGCTAGGTGAATCTACAAGCCTATAAATACCCATGTATACATTGGCACAAAGTAAGCCACTTGACAAGTAATTCAGTTAGAGAAATTTCAGAAATAGTCTTTCCTCTCCTCCCTCTAGAATAGAATATATGTTTTTCTCCTCCAACAAACTGGTATCAGAGCTGCAATTTTCTAGATCTTTCCATTTCAATTTCCGCATTTGACAAAGGAGAATTATGAGAATTGGTGCATTCGAATGAGGGCTTTGCTTGGATCTCAAGATGCATGGGAGATCATAGAGAAAGGCTATGAGGAGCCTAGAGATGAAGCTTCGTTGAGTCTTAATCAAAAGGAGGCTCTACAAAGGTTGCGAAAGAAGGACCAAGAAGCTCTCATGCTCATCCATCCATGTTTGGATGAAGCAATGTTCGAGAAAGTGGCCAATGCCACTACTTCCAAGCGAGCATGGGAGATGTTACAAAACTCCTATCAAGGAGTTGATAAAGTGAAGAAGGTGCGGCTCCAAACGCTACGAGGTGAATTCGAAGTCCTTCATATGCAAGAATCTGAGATGATTGCAGATTATTTTTCAAAATTGTTGGCCATTGTGAATCAAATGAGAAGATATGGAGAAAAGCTGGAGTATGTCCAGGTGGTTGAGAAGATTCTTGGCTCGTTGCATTCAATGTTTGATTATATTGTGGTGGCTATCGAAGAGTTGTAACACTTGGAGATGATGACGGTTGATCCATTCATGGGATCTCTATAAGCCCACGAAGAAAGACTCGAGAAGAAGAAGGAGGAACCTATTGAGTAGGTTCTCGCCACAAAGCTCTCTGTAAAAGAGAAGGAAGGAGAGCATGATAAAAGTCAATGAGGAAGAGGATGTGGACGTGGACAAGGAAGAGGAAGAAGAGGATGAGGACGAGAAAGAGATGAACAAAACAATCAAAATGCCAACTATAAAGAAAGACGTCAATCCTCAAGAGATCGTGGCAGAGGAAATTACTCAAGAAAAAATGGGTGACAATATGACAAGTCCAAAATTAAATGCTACAATTGTCAAAAGTATGGCCACTATACTTTGAAGTGCTAAAGTTCTCCTAGCAATGCTGAAGAGAAGGCAAATCATGTTGAAAATGAGGAAGTGGAGCCCACTTTGCTACTAGCCTACAAAGGAGAAGAAACTAGCAAATCGAATTTGTGGTATCTTGATAATGTTGCAAGCAATCATATGTGCGGAGACAAAAGCATGTTCGTGGAGCTTGATGAATTGGTGAACGGGAATGTCACTTTCGAAAATTTGTCAAAATTTCCTATCAAAGGGAGAGGTACAATTCTAATTCGGTTGAAAAATGGGAGCTATCAATTTGTGTCAAATGTTTGTTATGTTCCAAGTATGAAAATCAACATTTTGAGTTTGGGCTCTTGGGAAAAGACTTTGAGATTGAAATGAAAGATCATAGTCTTTTTCTAAGAGATGAGAAGAAGAATTTGATTGCTAAAGTGTCCATGACAAGCAATAGGTTGTTTTTGCTTGATATTCAAACTGATGTGGCTAAGTGCCTCAAATCTTGTGTGAAAGATACGTCTTGGCTTGGCATTTGAGGCTTAGACATGTAAATTTTAGAGGATTGAAGTTGTTGGCTCAAAAGGAGATGGTAAAAGGTTTGCAACCTATTGATCAATCCGATCAACTTTGCGAAGGGTGTCTTGTTGGCAAACAATTCCGGAAGAGCTTTCCAAAAGAATCATTGACAAGAGCAAGTGAGCCGCTCCAACTCTTTTTTTTTTTTTTTAATCGAAGAGTCAGTAGCCACCCTCATAGCGACCCCGTCCCAAGTTTATTAATCAGCCCTCACTTATGGCGGAGGAATACCGTGGTTACAAATCAAACATCTGGGAGTTTACGAATAGGACAATAACAACCTCCCAAACACAAACCAACCAAAAAGAGAACAAAAGAAAACAAAAGACCACACCCAAAAATCAAAGAGGAACTAAACAGGCCTAATAGAAAAAAATTAAACATGCCTAATAAACAAAACGTAAACTAAACATGCCTAGCAAAATCAGGAAGCAAAAGACCACGACCAGAAAGCAAAACGAAGCTAAACAGGCCTAATAGAAAAGAAGAAAACTAAACATGCCTAACAAAAATCCTCTAAACAAGCCTACAAACAAAACAAATAAAAAGATCCTTAGGTACGTATTGAAGGTAGCCCAGCCTTATCTATCCAAATAAGACCCTTTAAGAACCTCCCCAAGTGTTGGAAATCTTTATAAACTACATTACTTCCTAGCTCACCTTGTTTAGCTAAAAAGTCAGCCTCTTGGTTCCCTTCACGGAATTGATGAATGACACGAGTATCCATTCCTTGCAATTCATGACTAAGCTCATTCCAATAGTCCCATAAATGCCAAAGAGTGCATTTCCCTTACCTGAGCCAATCCACAATCAACTTAGAATCACTTTCAATAATGATCTTAGAAAAAGATAGGCTTTTACAAAGCCGAATCCCTTCCAAAATAGCTCTCAATTCAGCTTTATTATTCGTTCCAAGACCAAAATGAGCAGAAAAGGCTGCTTTAAAATTACCATCCATATCCTACAAGATATCCCCACCTCTCGAAGGATTATTCCGACAACTCTCATCGCAATTGAGCTTAATCCATCCCGACTGAGGCTTTGACCATTTAACGAGCATACATTTCCGGGTAATAATTCTCGGCATCTCCAAATTTAAATCATTGAGCACATCAAGATCCTTTTTATTGAGTTGCCGTTGCACTTTCAACTCATTCGCCATCTTTTTGAGCCACATTTTAGCTGAGGTCCACACTTGCATCGCACTTATTTCCAGCCCCTCCATTACGTACTTTGCATCTTCTAGTCCATAAACACCAAGTCATAATAAAAGGAAGCATACCAATAAGATTACCCACAAAAGAGGACTTTTTAACACAAACCATCCAAGCTGATATTCTAGCTTTCCAGGTACTGAATATCAAGCACGGCACCTTCAAAATCATACTAGCAAATTTCCAAACCCGAGAGGCTATCTGACTTGTGACTAAAACATGGTCGATACTCTCCCTAGCATGCAGTATACAGTAATCACACGCCGACGCAAAAGAGATCCCTTTATTTTGAATTCTCTCATATGTTGCCAAACTTTGAAACCAGGCTCTCCAGTTATAGATGGAAACTTTTTTCTGCAACCACCTGTTCCAAAGCCACTCTGCCACGGCATTTGAATCCCTTTTTCCCGAATTACGTCCCACACAGTAGCAGTAGATAAATGACCATCCGAAGTTGGTTTCCACACACAAATATCCAACCCAGTGCGCGAAGAGACCAAAATTTCTTCTGTGATTGTCTCCCCCACTAGTTCCTTCAAAAGATCAACATTCCATGCCTGATCCATCCAACAGTCTCTGATACGCAGTCCCTTATTACTAATATCTTGAATTCTGGTTGATAAAGGTCCTGAAGCTAACCATCTATCAAACCAAAAAAAATGAATTTCCATTGCGCAACAGAATCTGGACGTTTTCTATAACTTCCGGAATGAGCTTCAATAGTGACTTCCACATTCTCGAATTCGTAGCTCTGGAAGCATAGAACAAAGGATGGCCGTCCCTTATATATTTAGCATGAAAAAAATCAGTCCACAACCCTTCGGACGTTAATAAGTGATATGCAAATTTCATGTAAAAAGACTTTTGAACCTCATGTAAATCCCTCAACCCCAAGCTGCCTTTGTTAGTAGGTTTGCAAATTTTAGCCCATGATCTCCAATGTAATTTCCTTCTTCCCTCCACATCGCCCCAAAAGAAATTGGCTAATATAGAATTTATCTGATCAAGAGTCCTCTTCGGAACGTTGATCACCAAGAGGATATGTATAGGCAAACTAGAAAGCACATGTCTTAATAAAATTAATCGAGCACCTTGTGAAAGTAACTGGAATTTCCAGCCCACCACGTTTTTTCGTATTTTCTCAACTAGAGGCTCAATGATGCGGGAAGTAAGTCTACCTATAACAAGCGGTGTACCCAAATAGGTCACAGGAATATGACTTTCCTTAAATCCTGTCACCCTTAACAAATCATGACTTATTTTTTGGCTAGACCAACTTTCATAAAGAGCCAGAATCTCAACAAGTCGCTTAATAATTTTCTTCCCCCATTAGAGAAAATCAGCAGATCATCAGCATACAACAAATGAAAAACTAAAGGAGCCCCCACTGGGTGATAAAATCTCCCAATTCGACCATTCTCAAAATTTTTCCTAAGCAATCTGGTTAACACCTCCTCCATGATAATAAAGAGATAAGGAGATAAGGATCCCCTTGTCACAGCCCCTGAGCAGATTGAAAAAAATCTTTAAAGGTTCCATTTATCATCACCGAAAACCAAGGAGACCTTATTCATTCACCAATCAAATTGCAAAAAATAATGGAGAAGCCGAAGTACTTAAGAACTTCCAAGAGAAAGCTGCAATCCACCCGATCATAAGCCTTAGCCATATCAATCTTTAGCATGACATTACCACCCAAAGTTTTCCTATGGAGAGAGTGCACCATCTCTTGGGCAAGGGTGATGTTTTCAAAAATACTGTGTCCCGGCACAAAAGCACCTTGTTCATGGGAAACCAACTTCTGAATAATCTGAGTCAGACAAGCCACAATAATTTTTGAAAAAACCTTATATGCCATTGAACACAAACTAATAGGTCATAATTTATCAAAACCAGACGGATCAGGCGCTTTCGGAATTAAAACAATAAAAGATGATGTAAAGAACCTAGATAAAGAACCACCCTTGAAGAACTCCCTAGCAGCTTGAATAAGATCATCTTTAATAATGTCCTAACATCTTATATAGAAACCAGATCTGAACCCATCGGGCCTTGGACTACTTTGTTGAGGAATTGAAAACACAGCTTCTTTCACTTGATTTTCTGTCGGTTCCACACACAACAAGTGGTTATCCTCGTCCGAATTAACTGGAACAATCAAACTTGATAAATCAGCTTGCACCACGTCACAAGACGTTGAAAGAAAATCCTGAAAAAATGTTCGTGTTGATGTTTGTGGACCACTCAAACTTGTTCATGCCGATGTTTGTGGACCTCTCCAACTTGTTCATGCCGATATTTGTGGACCGCTCAAGCCTTCTTCATTTGGTAAAAATCGATACTTCCTCCTCTTTATTGATGACTTCAATAGAAAAACGTGAGTATACTTTTTGAAAGAAAAATCTGAAGTGTTTGGTACTTTTAAAAAATACAACGCAGTTGTTGAAAAGCAAAGTGGCTATAATATTAAGGCATGGAGATCAGATAGAGGGGTTGAGTTTATATCTATTGAATTTAATGAGTTTTGTGATGCACATGGGATTCGTCGGGCTTTGACGGTTCCGAGATTACCTTTGAAAGAAAGAACAGAACGATTCTCTATATGACTAAAAGCATGTTGAAGACAAAGATGATGCCTAAAGAGTTTTGGGAGGAAGTGGTTGATTGTGCTTTTTACTTATCAAACCGTTATCTTACAATAAGTATAGAGAACTCAACTCCCTAAGAAGTATGGAGTGTAAGAAAGCCAAGTGTTTCCCATTTGAGATTTTTTGGAAGTATTAGCAATGTGCATATGCTCGATCAAGAAAGATCCAAGCTTGATGATAAAAACAAGAAGCACATCTTCATCGGCTATGATCAAAGAAACAAAGGCTACAAGATTTATAATCCAAGCACTAAGAAAATGAAAGATATGATTTCTTTCCCTTCCCTGAAGATGAAGATCAAGGAAATGATGTACAAGAACTCACGACACCTCCTCAATCACCAACAATTCCTAGTATTCCTTCACCATCTTCTTATGAAGGAAGTTCTAGTGAAAGGCAATCCCGAATGAGAAGTCTCCAAGATCTTTATGAGGTAACGGAGAATTTAAGTGATGATCTAACTCTTTTTTGTCACTTTGCCGATTGTGAACCAATAGGTTTTGAAGAAGCAGTACAAGAGAAAAGGAGGAGCATTGCCATGGATGAGGAGATCAAATTAATCAAGAAGAATAATACTTGAGAATTGGCGACTTTACCAGAGGGACAAAAGCCCATTGGTGTGAAGTGGGTTTTGAAAGTAAAGAAGAATGCCAAGGGAGAAGTAGAAAGATTCAAGACGAGATTGGTGACCAAGGGATATAGCCAATGTCCCAGTATTGATTATGGAGAAGTCTTTGCCCTCATTGCACGATCAGAGATGATTCAAATGATTATTTCTCTAGCAGCTCAAAAGAATTGGAGGATTTATCAAATGGATGTGAAATCGGCTTTCCTGAATGAAAACCTTGAGGAAGAAGTTTATGTAGAGCAACTTATAGGTTATGTCGTCAAAGGGCAAGAAGTTAAAGTTTTGAAGTTAAAGAAAGCCTTGTATGGCTTAAAACAAGCGCCAAGGGCATGGAATAGTCGAATTGACAAATATTTTCAGGAGAATAGATTCACCAAGTGCCCGAGTGAATATGCTCTCTATGCCAGGGGCGTGAAAATAGAGATATTTTGCTTGTTTGCATATATGTTGATGATTTAAATTTTACTAGAAGCAATTCAAGCATGTTTGGAGAATTTAAGAAAGCTATGATGAGAGAATTTGAAATGACCGATATTGGTCTCATGTTTTATTATCTTGGCCTTGAGATCAAACAAATGGAGGATAGAATTTTTATCTCTCAAGAAGGTTTTGCAAGGAAAATTCTCAAAAGGTTCAAGATGGAAGATTGTCAATCCGTGAGCACCCTCGTTAAATGTGGAGTGAAATTGTCCAAGCATGAAGACGGAGAGAAGGTAGACCCCACAATGTTTAAGAGTCTTGTTGAAAGTTTGAGATACTTAACTTGCACAAGACCCGATATACTTTATGGAGTTGGACTTGTTTGCCGATATATGGAGTCACCAAGCACAATGCATTTCAAAGCGGTTAAAAGGATTCTACGTTATCTGAAAGGTACTATTGATTACGGCCTTCTTTATTTACTTTCTGTTGAATTTAAGCTTGCGGGGTATAGTGATAGTGATTGGGCCGGAGACTTGGATGATTGGAAGAGCACTACCAGTTTTGTGTTTTACTTGGGAAATACGGCATTTACTTGGAGTTCTAAGAAATACAAATTGTTTGCAGTTTCTTGCAACTAGGTTTGGTCATTGTTTGGGGACGAGTACCACTACTCTTAATCGTATGAGGGCTATGGGAGCCTGTATTTGTGTTGAAGTGGATTTGCAGGAGGAACATGTTTTGAGTTTTCCCTTTGTCATTTCGAATAACACCACCATTTGGCAAAAGGTTAGATATGAGAAGCATGGTTTTTATTCCTGGAAATGCTGTCATCAGGGGCACACTAAGGTTGTATATATGGTGGGAGTGAGTAAGCCTGATCATGATATTGTTCTAGAAAAACAAATGCGAACAAAAGTATGGAAAGAAAAGCGTCTTAAAATTTTGGACCGAGATTTGTAGCCAAGTGGAGCACAGGGCTTTGTGGAATTCTTTAAAAGGTATCAACATGGGAAATTGTCCATGGTTGGTAGCGGTTGATTTCAATATTATAAGGGAGGATGGAAAAAGAATTAGGGGGCAGTCGAGAGTCATTTCGGTGATGGATGAGTTTAACACTTGTTTGGATAATTGCAGATTATTGGATCTTCCAGTTTTTGGTGGTCGGATGTCATGGTGTAATGGGCAGTCCAGTTTATCCCGTAATTGGGCAAGACTTAATCGAGCAATGTCTAACTCTTGTTTCTCAAGTGCATATCTGGAAGCGGGGTATGAATATCTGCCTAGAAAAACATAGGATCATTGTCTGTTGGTTTTTCGTTTTCATAGAGAGTTCGTTCGGTATGGTCCTTCTCCTTTTAGATTTCAAAACATGTGGATTGAGCATGAGTCATTTGGTGCTTCTGTTGAAGCAATTTGGAGTGAACCTGTACAGGAAGTGGGGCTTCGTAAACTAGTGGCAAAACTAAAAAATCTTAAGGTAGTTTTGCGTCCTTGGAACAAAAATAATTTTGGCTGTGTTGGTGTTCGCATTAAGGAGTTGGAGGGGCAGGTGGAAGGTCTAGAAAAACAATTGCATGAAGGTTATTTTGCAGGAATAGAGACCGAGTATATTTCTGAGAAGCAGGAACTAGAAACGTGGGAACATAAGGAGGATTTGTGTATTGCTCAGGTTGCTAAGAAGGCTTGGTTGGATGATGGTGATCAGAATTCTAAGTTTTTTCATGATGTGGTTAATCACAAAAGGAAAAATAATTTTATTTCATCTATGTCTCTTCCGGACGGTATTGTCCTCTATTCTCCAGAACAAGTGCATCATGGGGTTGTTATCTATTTCCAGGTACCAGGAATTCCTTTCAGGTGAGATGGTGGAGAAGGGAACAGATCTCTCCTCTTTTCTTGGCTTGGTGTTATCAGATGTTGATAACTTTTCTTTGTGTAAGGCACCGTCGGAAATAGAGTTAAGGGAGGCTCTTTTGTCTATTCTGAGTCATGGTAGTCTGGGACAAGATGGGTTCAGTTTGGGTTTCTTCTGTAGTTGTTAGGAGGTGGTTAAGGTGGATTTGGTTGAAGTGGTGCGGGGTTTCTTTTCTAGGACTCCACTTCCTCGTTTTTACACATCATTCTTTATTGTGCTTATTCTGAAGATTCAGGAGCCAAAAAGTTTTGATAAGTTCCGTCCTATAAGCTTATGTTCGGTTCCTTATAAAATTTTTTCTAAGATTTTGGTTCGCAGGTTGACTTCTTTTCTCCCGTTGATGATTTCTCAGGAGCAGGGTGCTTTCATTCTTGGAGGTAGTATTTTTTAGAATATTACATTGGCCAAGGAGATGGTTCAGTCTTTGAATAAAAAATCAGTTGGTGGGAATATTATGGTCAAGATTGACATGACCAAAGCTCATGAAAGAGTTGATTGGGTTTTTCTGTTAAATGTCCCGGAGTGTTTTGGGTTTTCTAATCACTTCCATTTGTTGATTGCAAATTGTATTCGTGACCAATGGTTTTCGATTATGTTGAATGGCTCTTACAATGGTTTTTTTAAGTCGACTCAGGGACTTAGGCAAGGGGACCTGTTGTCGCCTTATTTATTCATTCTTATGGAGGAAGTTTTGTCTCAGCTTCTAAGGAAGAATTTTGAGGTGGGTCGGATTAAGGCTTTTTCTCATCCATCGGGGGGCTCCTTTGATATTCCATCTCTTTATGCGGATGATCTATTGGTTTTTTTGAATGGGGAAAAGCGATCGTTGAGAAGACTTATAGAGGTGTTGGGGATACATGGGAGGTGGTCGGGACAGTTGATTAGTAAGGAAAAGTTAGCTATTTTCTTTTCTAAACATATCTCTTTGGGTCAAAGAGATTGTTGGGTTTTGGGGAGGGAAGCTCCCCGATGATTTATCTTGACATTCCAATTGTTGTGGGACGACTTACTGTTTGAGATTTGGAACCTTTAGTGACCGAAGTTTGAAATAAGGTAGCGGGTTGGAAATTTAATTTACTCTCTCAAGGTGGTCGGCTTATTCTTCTAAGGCATGTTTTGACAAGCACGTCGATGCACCTACTCGCTGTTCTGAACATCCCAAAAGTTATTCATCAGAAGATTGATTCTATTTTGGCTTCGTTCTTTTGGGGTGGTTCGAATTGAAGGCATAAGAGGAAATGGAGAGCTTAGGGGCACTTGTGCAAACTGAAAAAAGAAGGGGGATTGAGTTTGAGAAATTCTCGTGAGGTACAAAGAGCTCTTCATATGAAGTTTGCATGGCGTTTGTTGTCCATTGAAAGTTTATGGACTAATGTTTTTAGAGCCAAATATTTGAAAAAAGGGCCATGTGGCTTTGAGTAGTCTGAATTCTAATGGATCTCGTTTTTGGAAATCCATTATGTGAGTAATGCCTAAGGTTTTGGATAATACAAGGCTAAAGGTTAAGGCTGGAGGAGGCTCTTTTTGGCACGACTGCTGGCTCTCTAGTGGGCCACTTAGTCATCATGCTATCTCAGATGTGAACCACAGTTTGTGTATAAAAGATTTGTGGCTTGAGAATTCTTGGGATTATGATCATTTGGTGGAATTAGTAAGGGCTGTCAAGGTAGACGAAATCTGTCAAAACGTTGTTGTAGGCCAAGGGGGTGATGATATGTTGGTATGGATACCGAGCCGTGATGGAAATTTTTTATCCTCAATTGCTTGGGATGTCAATAGAGTGAAATCTCCTTCTGTGCAATGTATGAACTGGATTTGGCATGGTCAAGTACCTAAGAAAATGTCAATTCGTGTATGGAAAACAAAATACAATTGTTTGCCATTTGACGAGAAAATTTGATTGGTGGGTATACCGATTGTTTCTAAATGTGACTAATGTTCTTTAGGTCACTATCAAACATTGGACCATGTCTTGAACTCTGGTGAGTTTGCGAATAATGTCTAGAAATGAGCAGAATTCCCCTTGGGTAGACCTGGTGGTCTAGGGTCTTTAATTGGTTCTCTTTTGCTAAAAAAATCCTCCATGTGTGGGTTACTTATTGATATTCTTCCATGTGTGATTACTTGGAAGCTGTGGTTCCGTAGATGTAAGGCTCGCTTGGAGGGAAGATAGATTATAGCTGATAGTGCATGGTCAGCATTGAAGGTTTGGCTAAAACGCATGTCGGATAAATTGAGAATTAGTGGTCAGGCTTCGGCTTCGGATGCGATTATTTTGGAGGAACTTGATATTTCTACCACGACATCTTCTGTACGACATCCTCACCTAGTTTGTTGGCAGAAGCCAAGTTCGGACAGGTTCAAGTTAAATACTGATGTTAGCTGCTGGGGTAATTCGAGGAGTATGGGTGGAGGGGAGTTATTCGGGATTGCCATGGTAGGTTCCGAGGTGCTTTCATGAAGCATTTTGGTTATGGTACCAATAATGAAGCCAAACTAAGAGCATTAATGGAAGGGGTAAAGTTGTGCAAAGCTTTGGGTTTTTTGCATGTTGATATTGAATGTGATTCCAAAGCTGTGGTGGGTTGGGTTTTGGCTCGATGTTGCACGGTTTAGTACTTGTGGGATTTTTGGAAAACTTTGGTTAAGGTGTCATCTGGGCTTTCCTTCTCTATTGTTCATCAGTACAGGGAAGGGAACATGGTAGCTGAATTTTTGGCTAGGCGTGGTGAGGAAGGTTGTAATGGTTTGGTTGAGGATTATGAGTTGCTTTAGAAAGAATTGAAGGGCCTCTTGTGCTTGGAGAGATTGGGTTTGCCTTATATTCATTGGTAATTTGTGGAGGGCTATATTTTTTCTTTTATTTTGTCGGGTTTGGCGGTTTGTGGTTTTTATCTATTTTTGGTTTATTGGTTGTTTTGTTTTTCTGCGGTATTCCTTCGCCATAAGTAAGAGTTTTGTTTCAATAAAGTTTGGAAGTGCCGTCCTTCATTGAAAAAAAAAAGTTGAATATGTTTCTGTGACATCTTGAATTTGTCATGCAATTTGGCTGAGAAGATTATTGAAGGAGCTACTCATGCCACAAGAGGAAGCCCTAGAGATTTTTGTTTATAACAAGTCGGCACTTGCATTGGTGAAAAATCCTATCTTTCATGATAGAAGCAAGTATATTGATACAAGATTTCATTTTCTTTGAGAATGCATTGTCAAGAATGAAGTACAAGTGGGTGAAACTTCGTGCATTAGTTCAGGGGTGAAACTTTGCAAACAACTAGGTGGTCACCGTGTTATTTTGGAATGTGACTCGAACGTAATAGTGGACTGGCTTAGTGCTTGGCATTGCAATTTATGGTATCTTTGAGATTTTTGGGAGGAGCTACTTCAAGAGCTTGAGGGCTTATCCTACCAAGTAGTTCATTAATTTCGGGAAGGAAATCGAGCTGTGGATTTCCTTGCGAGAAGTGGGGAAGCAGGCCAGGTGGGTACGTATGGTGTGGATGATCCATTACCAAGACGTTTGCGGGGCATTGTTAGACTAGATAGAGTGGGGTTGCTGGCAATTAGAGGGGCCGCAAGTCTATTGTAGTTGTTGGTTGGTTCTGCATGGACTTTTTTATTTTTCGCTCTTGAGCTTTCACTTTGTCTTGCATGTAGTCCAGTGTAGTTATTGAGTTTGTTTTTGTGGTTTTTCTTGTAGGCACGTTGATGCGTTGGCTTGTTTTCACGGTATTCCTCCACTGTAAGCTAGGGCTCTTTAATAAAAGCTGGGAATGGATCACTATTGGACATGTGGCCCTGGCTCTTTTTTTTTTTTTTTTAAAAAAAAAAAAGAATGAAGTACAAGTCAAATTTGTGAAGACCCATGATCAAGTTGCAGATATTTTTACGAAGTCTCTCAAGTATGATAGTTTTAACAAGTTGCGGATATTGCTCGGAGTTACCAGGAATTAAGTTTAAAGGTAGGTGTTGAATAATAAACTTAATTTATTAAATGTTAGATAAAGAGTTGTGTCTTTTGGTAGATTCATGAACTAGAGTGAAGGTTCATCTTGAAAGAAGTGATTCATGTCTTTGGGGTATTCATGTACTTGGGTGTTCATGTACTAGGGAAGTTCATGTATTAGAGTAAATGCTAGGTGAATCTACAAACCTATAAATACCCATGTATACATTGGCACAAAATAAGCCACTTGAGAAGTAATTTAGTTTGAGAAATTTCAGAAATAGTCTCACCTCACTTCCCTCTAGAATAGAATATCTATTTTTCTCCTCCAACAATCTCCTTACACCCCTAGTACCAAGGTAAAACTTTTTCAATTGTTTGAACTCTTCTAACTTGAAACATGATATTATTTTTACTGTCTTTAATGGTGTAGATATGTCAAACTCAGTTTTGACATTGAACTGATTGGAATAGGGTAGTTGTCATGGCCTTTGGTTTGTTTTTTGCACTCGGAGACTTTCTTCCCTTGGGGAGGTATTGCTCAAGTACATCAAAAGTTAGTTTTTCTTTTCTCCAATTAGTTTATGTCGTTGACTCTGGTGTCTAGCCTATACGACTCTGTTGTGTTTGAATAGCATTAAGATGGTTGAGGCTCCTCTTTTTCTTTCCATTTTATCTTAACAAATGGGATGCTCATTGCAGGTCTGTTACTTGCTTCTCATTTGTTTATGGTTTCTCCAAAACCTTGCTTCTCAATTGTTAATTTCTAGTGTTAAAACATTAGGTTGCAGCTTGGGATGCAAACCTTGTAACTCCACATAAGCAAATGGGTAATGCATGCATGAGTCTCAATGGCCTCTGTGATGGTGAGAATCTGACAAAAGTTTGGTTTATGTTTGGAATCGAGATGATGTCATGTCACCATTGTGTTAAGTAATTAGGTTGGTGTTTTGCACCCGATATTTAGCAATTGAATTGTGTTCTTGGTTGTACTTGTTTAGCCACTCAGACTGTCAAGAAGCATAATATAAAATATATAATTTTTTTTTTTTTTATTTTCTTCGATTTGTTACGAGACCTACTCTAATTGACTTCTTTAATAACAATTGTACTAATGTTCAGTAGGTTAGTTCAATGCAAGGCTACAAAGTTTTGTTTGAATACAATCTTATAACAAACATGACTTTTGCTTGGATATTCACATGAAATGGTGGAGTTGGAAGGAATTGGTGGCGGTGGAAAGATACAACTAGGGCTTGTTCCTTAACTGTAGTTACGTTAAATTGTTCCATTGTGCTTTTGAAATTAGTTTCATATTGAGTGATTGTTGTCTTAGGAATCAGATAATGGCAAGAACTTTGTTGGCTCAAGGATTAAGGTTTGTTCCTTGACTATAGTTACTTTAAGTTGTTTTCATCAAGTACCATTAAAGTTCTGGTTTTGATCAGGTGTTTTTGAGTTATATTATGTAATCATTTCAAGGTCTGGATAAAAATTATTGATTAGACTCAGTCATATTGCAAATTGCCAATTGTATCCTTGATATATGTTGATGTGGGATATGAAAATCCCAAGCTTCTTGTGCCTTAACGTTTATCTTCCAACTTTGCAGGATTTTTAAGGTAGTAATGATTCAACAGTGAAATCCTAAGGAAAAGAAGCATAAGGTGAGATGCCAAATATTGAAGCTAGATACAATTATTGATTTTATGTTGCTGTCTCTTGAGAGTTTGTTATTTATCCATTTCATTTCACTTATATGGTCGTGAAATGTTTTTGGTCTGGTCTCTCGAGACTTCCATTTCACTTTTGTTTCTCTTTTAATTCTTGTATAATTTTGATGATCCGGAGGATTTTGAACAAATAAGACTATAGTCAAAGGTGACTTAACTAAATATTGAATACATTCAAATTTAGAAGAGGTTCAACATCTCAAAAGACAATTACTTATTGCCATGGAAGATAGAAATAAAGTGGAGGTTAGAACATATCAGAACTTTGATGTTTTCTTTTTGGTTACAATAAAATTTTCAAACGCATTTTTTAGCTCCGAAAATGCTTACATATTTTAAGTTTCTGTGGCTATATGCGAAACCCATACATGCCCATTATAGCTTTGATGTTGTTGTTGTTTTCTTTTTCTTTTTTTTTTTTTTTTTTGAAGAGCCGGAAGTCACATGTCCAATAGTGACCCCGTCCCAATTTTATTAATAAGCCTTCACTTATGGGGGAGGAATACCGTGGTTACAAACAAAGACTAAACCCAACCAACAAACGTAACACAATGAACAATAAAAAATAACCTATAAAGGAGTCACAACAAAACAAGACTTTAAAAGAGACCACAAAAAAAAACTACCAATATCAAAGAAACTCACCGACATCTTAATGATGGAATACCAGACAAATCCAAACGCAATAAACCTCTAAGGACCCGAGGCAAAATAGAATTATTAGTGAAGGTCAAATCGAAGCAATTTGCACCCTCCTTTGCCAACCAATCCGCCATCTTATTTTCTTCTCGTAACACGTGTTGAAACCGACAAGTAATGACTTGAGCCAAGCTAACAATTTCCTCCCAATAATCCTCCAGGTACCAAATCCCACATCTCCCCCTATTCCACCAAGACATAATCACCAAAGAATCAACCTCTACAATCACATTCAGAATATGGAGAGATCTGCAAAGTCGCAAACCAGTTAGGAGCACTAATAACTCCGCTTTATTATTTGTGCCATGACCAATAGGAGATGCTAAAGCCTGCATAAGCCGACCCTGCTCATTTCGAATAACTCCACCAATACCACTAGCACCCAGGTTCCTAAGACTACTACCATCTGTATTCAATTTAACCCACCCTGAAGGTAGTTTATGCCACTTGACTAATTTGCATCGCCTTACCTTTAACGGGACCGGTTGAATCTGTAATGCCTCAAGAATCATGGCATCATATCGGGATAAACTATGAGGATTTTCAACTTTCTGACAAAGAGTACCAATCCAAATACAAATGGATTTAATGACCGCATCTTGAGCTTCCACTTTGCCCTTTATTCGAGCTAGACAACGCCTTCTCCAAATTCTCCAAGTAATGATGACAGGTAATAAACCAATAATAATACCAACCTGAGAATTAGTTCGAGCACGCCTGAACCAAGAGGAGACATGCAACTTCTAGTTACTACCAATCGGAAGTCCAAAATGGTTACCGAAAAAGGACCACATTTGTTTTGGAAAATCTCCCTCAATGAGAACATGATTAATGTCTTCATAATGCCCTGCAATACAACAATCACATTTGGAAACAATAGGAATGCCAACTCGACGCAGTCTGTCATCAACACTCAAAGCCCTATGCCAAACCTTCCAAAAATGAATAGACATTTTTAGAGGAACATTTTTATGCCAAATCCAAGAATGCCAGTCCAATCTTGAACCTCTAACTCGAATACAATGCCAAGCAGATTTAGTGGAAAACAAACCTGTCTCAGATGGAGTCCAAACTAGAACATATTTTCCCGAATTTTGCCCAGATAAAGAGGCAACAATATCATCCACATTCTCTAATCCGACCAAATTCTCTAGTAGATTAACATCCCAATTAACAGACAACCAACACTCTTTAATTTTTAGCAAAGGGTGACCCACAATCGGCCTTTCATTGCACAAATGACCATTGTCCCTCCATTTATCATACCAGAAAAAAATATCACCATCTTTAACTCTCCATTTAGTATTATTCAAAATCAAAGGAACACAACGAACAACCATTCTCCAAAATCTGGAGCCTTTATCAACATCAATAAGTTACCATGGTTTCGAACCCACATATTTAGCCTTACAAAAATTTGCCCAGAGAGAGTTACCTTGCAAAAGATTCCAAGCTAACCTCATGTAGAGATGTCTGATTGTCCATGAAATGCCTCAACCCTAGCCCGCCTTCCGTCACAGGACTACAAATAGTTTTCCAAGCCACCCATTTTTTTTTTATCTTTCCCATTAGATTCACCCCAAAAGAAAGAACTCATCAGCTGATGGATCTTATTAATTACTGCTTGAGGGACCTGTAAAACAGCAAAAAGGTGAAGGGCCATATTAGAAATGACATGACGTAATAAAATCAATTTCCCTCCAGAAGATAGCAGCCGCATTTTCCAACCACTTAATTTTTGTCTCACTTTATCGATCATGCATTCAAGGTCTAAAATTTTTAGACGCCCCAAAATAATGGGGACTCCAAGGTATCGAAAAGGGAAATGACCCTCCACAAAACCTGTACTCCGAAGAAGACGACGCTTGCGAGTAGAAGAGATTTTATTCGAACAATATAAGGCGGACTTTTGTTTATTAATGGCCTGACCCGACCATCTTTCATATTGATTCAAGATACTTTGGAGCACCCGAACCGATCTTTGACTTCCATTAGAAAAAATAACCACATCATCAGCATACATTAAATGAGAAATAATAGGCATACCTCGGTCCTGATGAAAATGCCCAAATCTGTTCTCAACCACACTACGGTGGATCAACCTGGAAAGAATCTCTTGCTGAATAATAAACAAATAGGGAGATAAAGGATCACCTTGTCGAAGACCACGGCCACCCGGAAAAAAGTCTTTTGTTGTCCCATTCATCATAACCGAATACCATGGGCTAGATATACAGAAAAAAATCACATCAAAAAATTGGGCCGAGAATCCAAAACTCTTCATATCCCTTATCAAGAAATTCCAATCAACACAATCATATGCTTTTGCCATGTCTATTTTCAACATAATATTGCCACCGTGATTACTTTTGTTGATGGAGTGAACCATTTCCTGCGTAAGACTAATGTTATCATAGATACTTCGACCCGGGATAAAAGCGCCTTGTTCCAAGGAAACCAATTTTGGCAACAGACTAGTCAAACGATTCACAATTATTTTAGAGCAAATTTTATAAAAAACAGAGCAAAAACTAATGGGCCGAAACTTATCAAAACCTGTTGGAGCATCCACCTTTGGAATAAGAACCAAATAAGAAGCCGTGAAAAATTTTGGAAGATACATGGAAACAAAGAACTCTGACACAGCATTCCCCACATCATTTTTAACCACCTCCCAACAGCTTTTATAGAACCCAGAGCCAAAACCATCAGGACCAGGAGCACTATTAACAGAAATAGAAGATAAAGCATCAAATACCTCATCCAAGGAAGGCGCACAAACCAAAGAGGCATTCTCCTCCCCAGAGATAATCGGATCAATAAGCCCCTCAAGGTTTGGATTCTCAACTGGCGACACCCCCTGAAGGAAGTTTGAAAAATAATCAACCGCCCCTTGATGTATAGACTCTAGAGACGTATAAACCACCTCATTTGAACGCATCTCAAGAACCCTCTTTCACCTTTTATTAGCTAAACAAGCATGAAAAAATTTTGAATTCCGATCCCCATCCACTTTCCATTTTAGCTTGGCCATTTGAGACAATCTAATTTCTTCCCAACGCCTCCAAATTGCTAAATCCGAAATAGCCCCCTGAAGCTCTCGATCAATATCTTCTTCCCAATGTAATTGAAGCTTTAATTCATCCTCCTCGACCCTTTCCTCAAGGGTAACAATATGACGCACCATATGCCCAAAAATCCTTTTGTTCCAAGCACACAAAGCAACTTTAGTCTGTTTAAGCTTCATAATAAGTTTTGAATGGCTGAACCACCCGATCAAGATTCCCAAGCTTGCCGAACACAATCTAGAAAATTTTGATGTTCCACCCACATCTGTTGGAACCTAAAAGGGGCAGGGCCATAGGAAAACAGATCTTGCTTGAACTCAATACACATAGGAGCATGATTCGAAGTAGATGTTGACAAATAAGAACAAATAACATTAGGAAAAATCGAAAGAAAAGATACATCAATCAAAACACGATCCAGTCGTGCCCAAGAGCGAGCAAGACCATGCTGCCCATTACACCAAGAGAAGGCACTTCCCTTTGAAGCCATTTCAATCAAACCCCCCTGTTGAATCCAATTATTAAAATCCTCCATGGCTCCAAGAAGTCTTGGCCTACCCCCACATCTCTCGAAATCATTCCGAATGATGTTGAAGTCCCCCACATACATGCATGGTTGTAAGCCCATAGACTGAACACAAAGTTCATCCCACAATCTGCATCTATTAGCTCTTGTGCACTTAGCATATATCACATTTAATAAAAATTGCTCAACACCATCACCCACTCTAAGAGACATATATTGTTCACCCATACGAAACAAATTTACCGACATTGAGCCATCCCAAAAAATCCATATTTTTCCCCCTTCAACCTCAGTAGAAACAAAATTATCAAAATATAAAGATTGAGCTAATCTCCTAGCAACTTCCAGATTTTGAAAAGGTTCTAGAAGAGCTACTATTTTCGGTTTCAACTTTCCAATCAATTTTTTTAGTCTATTCTTTGAAGTCCCAACTCCCCTAATGTTCCATACAAAAATTGATTCAATCATTGAGGAAGGTTAGGAGCTCGGGCAAGAACCCGAGAAGAACTTCTCATCTTAACAAAACTTTTTTTCTTGTATTTTCTTTTACCTTCTATGGCCTCAGACTCTGTCATATAATCTTTCTCCTGCGGAAATACTTGAGGTTGTAATTCTAACTCTGGCTCAGAAGCAACATCCTCCAAACTCAGACTATCTTCCGCACAGTCTTCAACCAGAACCTCCGCATCCTCCTCCTGGTTTTCACTGCATCCCTCCATAGCAACAGCAACTAATTCTTTTTAGGGGCCCATTTGTCCTGATGTACCTTGTTTTTCATGTCCCGTGGATAGTAGCACCATATTTTCCGTAACAACTGTTACATTGTCATTCACCTTCTCAACCTCTGTTTCAATCAATACCTGCTCCATGATCGACGGATCAGACCCAGCTGCACTTGGGTCCAGCTCTACTGCACTTGGCACCACGTCGACAATCTTCCCAATCACGACTGCACTGGAAATCTCCCCCTCAGGCTCACCACCACTAATCTCCTCATTCACTTTCTTAGTGCACTTCTGGTCCCCACAGTCAGATGTCGGATCATTCTCTATCAACGGAACTGTGACCTGCCCTTCAGTCGATGCCCCAGACGCACCCATATCAGACCCTTCTTTCATGTCGACACGAACCTTGCCCAGCTTTCCACCCTTCTCAGCATGGCATGTGGATTTATTGTGTCCTTGCATCCGGCACTTACAGCAGTAGGCAGGGAGCGTCTCATAGACTACTTGCTGTTTCCTACTCGAAGGCAGACCTAGAGCACCAATCCAGAAGTGCGATAATCAACCTCCACACACAGTCTTGCACCATCCGTTCTCGTGGCACACCGGGTCGGATTATCCCGCCGAATAAAGGTCCCAATAGGGGCCATGAGAATGGTCAGAAACACTTCACTATAAAAGTTTGGGGGAAGGCCCGGGAGGGAAAGCCATATCGGAACACGAGAGGGCTCATCATCCTCTGTGAATTCTAGTGTCCAACGAAACACGCGATAAAAGCTTCAACAGATCTCGCAAACGTCCCTCGACAGTGCTTTCGTGAAGTTAGCTTCGTTAGCCATGCGAACAAATACGTTACGTGGCCTGCGCATGGAAGATACAACCGGGGTGGTTGAGAGACCCCAGCGATTTTGTATGAAACAGCGGATAGCATCCAACGAGGGCTGTTGCTTCAGGAACTTGAGGACCACCGAGAAGCGGAAGGGCTCGGCAGACTTGATAATCTCTTCACGCGAGAACTGGAAATAAACCTCCCCATCAAGGACTTTCGGAAGGCGAGGCAGCAGCATCATCTCTGGAATGGACTGGGGGACGGCAGCCACCAGTTCGGCGAAGGAGGTCTGACCAGTGGCTCCATCTACGGCTGCCATGCAACCAGACGTTGAAGGCTACGCAGAAAAATGAGCAATAACCCTAATCCTCGCTTAGAGAGAAAAGGGCAAAACTGGAATTTTTGATGTTGTTTCTTTTTATGATCCCTTGCATTTATTTACAGAGAAAGCATTTATTGTTCAAGGGACTCGCGGCAAATTTGCATACTGAATTTTCAGACAAAATAAAAGGCAATGCTATACGAATTATCTCTGCATGACACTACAATAGAATCATTTTTTGCAACGGAAATAACCTTCGTAAAATGTCCATTTCTCGTTGCAAAAAAATATTTTGGATATTCAAATTCAAGTAAGAATTTGGGAATATCTCAATTCTTTTGTAGCTTTATGATAGATCGAATCGAAATAAGTGATTATTCTTGCTGCGACAAGGAAGAGTGCGGGGCAATGCGATTGCCCAGTACGTTATGAATTAAGCAACAATAATATTAAAAATAATAATTGTTAAGGACGTGTTTCACAGCTTTTCACACACGATAACCAGCAACCAAATAGGGAAGAGGCTTGGGGGTTTAGGGGAACGCCACTGATGCCTAAGTCAATGAAGCTAATGGGATTTTTCGAGCAATTCATTTAGATGGGTTCATAATCATACCTGGATTATATAAATAAAGCTCAAAACACTTCTTGTTAATACGTGATAACTATTTCACCCCTTATCAACTTCTAATTTATTACTTCCTAAATTTGAAGAAGTGTGAAGGAATTGAATGAAAATTAATAAATGATTGATGAAAGTCCCAATCACCATACCTAATTATATTCCATTAAAAACTTAAACTAGCCCCCTCTTTGTCATTTTCGTTCCTAGATTGTGCTTTTATTATTTTTCACATTTTCTCCATTTTCACTAACCCAAACAAAACCTTAATCAAATGGGTGGGTGAAGAGTGAGAAATAATCAAAATGAATCCGTACTAATTTTAATTGTTTGATTATGAAAGGCCTGTTGTTTATTAATATATATAATTATGAAGACAATATATATATATATATCTACTATATATAAAAGTGCAAATCGGCTATGAACTTTCATCTAACATTTTTTTTCCTATTTTGCCCCTACTTTTATTTCTAAATCTAAGTTTTGCCCCTGGTCTTCTTCCCATTTTGCCCCAACTTCTATTCTCAATTTTTCATTTTGCCCTCCTCCCCCTCCCTCGTCCGTTTCTTCGTTTCCTGCAATGCGTCCCCACATGCCGGCGTGGCAACCACCTTGGCCATTCTCTTCCCCTTCGGCCGGCATTAACAGCCACGAGGAAATCCAAGGCACGGCCCGTCCGTTTCTTCGTCCCCTCTAGTGCGCCGCCGCACGCCATCATGGTCAACACCACCCGGCCCATTCTTTTCTCCTCCGTCTGGCGTCCCTCCCCTTCTAGTCTCAGCCTCTCTCGTGCTGCCGTTAACCGCCGCAAGCGAATCAAAGCCGTCGGCTATGCGAATAGGGCATAAACAATGTTTTCGTCCAATAATATTTTTCCTATTTTGCCCCTGATTTTATCACGAATATAGCTTATATTTTGTCTTCTTTCTTGTTTCTACCGACTTCTGGTTGATGTCTTTTTACATTACTTTTCATTGAGCTTATCTCTTTGTTTTGTATTTATTTCATCTCAGCTTCTTACAAACATTTTCTTTGCTTTTTTTTCATTTTCTCATTTAGGTCCCGCTTAGATATAGAAACATTATCAATTCATCTCATCTCATTTCATCTCATTATTACAAGAAAGAATTTTTAATGATATTGTAATTTTTTTTAATGTTTAAGGGTATAAAAAATTGAATAAAAAAATAAAAAAAGTAAATTTTTTTATCCTTATCAGAACCCATCTCGAAGGGTGTAGCACTGCTCTTAGGCTTTAGATGTGAAAAATGAGTAGTGTTACAAATCGATTTGAACTTTACAATTGGACTATAGTATTTGTTTTTTCCAAATTGATACCGACTCTTCATAAAATTTTAATAAAAAACCAAAATGTTGAAAGTTAAACTTTAATGTTGTGCAGCATTTTATTTCCTTTAATTTTGAATTATGTAAATATCGAATTGAATTGTTACATTTTAGTATAAATCTAATTTTTTTCCTTTTATTAATGGTTTTTGTTTAATGATTTATTATGAAATAAACTTAAATATTTTTTTTTCATTTCTGGATAAATTGAATAGTTTATTAATTAACCTGAAATTAATTACACTATTTGAGGTAGATCTACAAGCCTCGACACACACACACTAGATATATTGAAGGAAGAATGGTTGTATTTGGCGTTAGGTCTTCTCTAGTCTCCTACGAGTAGAGGTTTGGGTTTTCTTCCTGCCATTTCGTGCAGGGTTTCACTTGTTTGTTTCTTTATTGATTATTTCACATGGCGGAGGAGTTGGAAGAAATCTATGGGAAGCTATCATTAACTGAATCGGAGCAAGACACGGTCATTGTTGCTGTTGATTTGGTCCAGGACACTGTAGTGAGAGGGGAAAAGTGTTTGATTGTGCAGTTGCTCACGCTACGTAGTTACAAGCAGATGGCTTTCAAGCAGATGCTTCAGAGAGTTTGGCGTCCTTCAAGAGGATTGAAATTGCAGGAACTTGATTCAAAGTTCCTCTTGGCAGAATTTGATGATGTGCGTGATAAGGAGAGGGTTCTGCGTGATGGTCCGCGGTCCTTTGACAAACAACTGGTATTAGTCAAGGATTTTGATGGTTTTCAACAGGTTAAGCACCTCAAACTAACAACAGCATCTTTCTGGGTCAGGGTTCATGATCTACCCTTGGCTGGTCGCAATATTGAAGTTGGAGAACTCATTGGGCAATCACTGGGTCATATGGAGGAGATCGACTTGCTAGATGGTGAAATTGCTTGGGGTGAATTCATGCAGATTCGAGTATGCCTCTATATCACGAAACCTTACGAGGGAAGAAACTCTGCATTGGTTCTCGAGTCCCTTACTGGGTGCGTTTCTCTTACGAAAGGTTGCCTATTTTTGCTTTCTCTGTGGACAGCTAGGTCATGTATATCGCGACTGTGAACAAGCACGAGGTTTTGATGAAAAGACAACCCCTTTTCCATATGGACAGTGGTTGAGGGGAGTGGGGTGTGGAAACAAATCGTTGGGGACCGATGGCTGCCGACCGTCATCAACAGAGGTGAATCCCGAGCTGTGGTTCACCGCAATGCTGGGGTAGTGTTGGAGGATGATGCGGCAAAACATGCTCCACTAGATGTAACTGTTAATCCTGAACCGTTACGTGCTGATTTATCGAAAGAGGCTATGCAGAGGGTGGAGTCTGTTGCGAGAAGATCTCACCCGAATATTTCGGAAGTGCCGTTGAAGGAGATGGAACGTGAATCATAGGTTCAAATAATTGCAATGAATCCTTCTCGAGCTGAGGTATCCTTGTTGCAAGTGGGCTTACTAGATATGGGCTTAATGAATCCACTCACTAAGGGGGAAATGTTTAATACGGCCCAAATGGATATAGGCTCGACAAGTAAGGAGGGCCCCCACTCGAAAAAGAAGGCCTTGGAGGGGAGAATCCAGTCGTCTCCTATGCGCAAGTCCTGTGCAAAATGGAAAGCTGTAACACTCGAGGCTAGGGCTCTTCTAGTGGGGGGAAAATGACCGAAGCTGAGGGTTGTTACGGCGACAAAAGCTGAGCACCTTCATGAGGTACAAATTGATCTATCGGCAGAGGCTGGGGTCCAGCCCTGCAAGCAGCCATGAAAACATTATGTTGGAATTCCCGTGGGCTTGGGTACCCACAAGGAATTAGTACTTTGCGCAATCTAATCGCGCGAGAAGATCCCACGATGGTGTTTCTTCAGGAGACTAAGCTGAAGACTCGAAAGATGGAGGTATGTAAGTATAAATTGGGTTTTAATTCTTTCTTTACTGTGGATTGTGTAGGGAAGAGCGGGGGGTTAGCGTTGTTATGGAAGAAGGATCTTGTGGTTCGGTTACAATCTTTTTCTGTAAATCACATTGATGTTCTTCTTAGAGAAGAGAGTGCGCGTGAATGGAGGTTTACGGGCATATATGGAAATCCACAGACTACAAGTAGATTTATCACATGGGATTTGATTCGTCATTTACATGCTGACAGTGATGTACCATGGATTTTGGGGGGTGATTTTAACGAAGTATTGCATATGATTGAAAAAAGAGGAGGTAGACTACGACTTTAGAATCAAATGGAGGCATTTAGGGAAGTATTGATGGATTGTTCTTTGCGGTATGTGGCGTTTTATGGACCCAAGTACACACGGTCGAATGGAAGGGAAGGTGATGAAGTCATTAGTGAGAGGCTTGATCGTTTCTTGGGTAACAACAGTTTCTTTGGTTTGTTTCCCCATGTGGTGGTGAAGCACGGGGTAGCTGCACATTCTGACCATTTACCTATCTGGTTTGAATTTGAGGGCTCTTTATTTGAAGGGAGAAAGAAGAAACAATTTAGATTTGAAGCAATGTGGGTAGGGGAGAAAAAATGTTCTGACATTATTGAGAATGTGTGGGTTGCTGGGGACAGGGATGAAAGTAATAATATGGAGGGGGTGATGAAACGTATTACAACGTGTGGTAAACAATTGGCTTCATGGAATAAGAGGTCTGTCAGTCATGTGTAGAAAAAGAAAAATGAGGCAAGGCAAAAATTGGAAGAGATGCAAGCCACAAATGTGGAAATACCTGATTCAGTGGGCTTGTCAAAGCTAGAGAGAATATGCAATTATGGCTGGAACGGGAGGAAGTGATGTGGAGACAGCAATCTAGAGTGCAGTGGCTACATGAAGGGGATCAAAATACCCATTTTTTTCACTATCAAACTAACACTCGAAGGAGGATGAACTGGATTAAGGGCCTACGAAATGAGCAAGATGTGTGGGTAGAAGGAACTTAGAAGCATAATCTGATTGTTGATTTTTTCCAGAAACTTTTTTCTACATCTGGGCAAAGCGTACAACAGGGAGTTCTAGATTGTGTGGAGAGGAAAGTCACACCAGAGATGAACCAGCAGCTCACCAGACCATATGAAGCAGAGGAGGTGAAGGTGGCTCTCCAACAAATGCATCCAACAAAAGCTCCAGGACCTGACGGTAGGTATGTCTTCACTATTTTTCCAGAAATATTGGCCTATTGTTGGAACTTCTGTGACTCAAGCTGTGTTGCACACTTTGAATGTGGGTAGAATCCCTAAAGAGCTAAATCATACTTTAATTAGCTTAATTCCAAAGAAGAAGACTTGTGAGTTGGTTTTTGATTTCCGACCAATAAGTCTTTGTAACGTGGTGTATAAGCTAGTTTCAAAAGTGATTGTTAATAGGTTGAAAATTTTGCTGCCTGATGTTATATCTGAATCACAATCTGCTTTTGTTGGAGGAAGATTAATGACTGATAATGTGTTGATTGCATATGAGCTTGTGAATTTTTTGAGGCACAAACAAAGGGTCGAAAAGGTTATATGTCCCTTAAGTTGGATATGAGTATAGCATACGATAGAGTGGAATGGATATTTCTAGAGAATATTATGTTGAAGTTGGAGTTTGTTGAGTCTTTTGTAAAGCTGGTCGTGGAATGTGTTAAAACGGTCTTGTTTTCCATCTTGGTGAATGGTGAATCCCTAGGGCATATTATTCCTACTAGAGGTATTAGGCAAGGGGATCCATTATCCCCTTACCTATTTCTCTTTTGTACGAAAGGACTAAGTGCCTTGCTGAAAGATGCTGAGCGGAGAAGTATGGTGAAAGGCATAAAAGTTTGTAGAAGGGCACCGAGTGTAAATCACCTTCTCAAACAACATCTCATATTCAGGATTGGTTACAACAGTATGAGTTAGCCTCAAGTCAGATGGTGAATAAAACAAAGACTGCTATGGTATTTTCAAAAAATATTCCAGAGTTGAGACAAAGAGAGATTCTTGCACTATGGGGTGTGAGAACTTTTCAGCAATATGATAAGTATCTAGGTTTGCCTAACCTAGTGGGGAGATCTAAAACTAGAGCTTTTAAGGATATTAAAAGGAAAGTTCGGGTTAAGGTGCAGAGCTAGAAAGGAAAATTATTATCTCAAGGCGGAAGAGAAGTTCTTATAAAAGTTGTAGCTTTATCCATCCCTTCTTACGCTATGACTTGTTTCAAATTACCGTTTGGTTTGTGTAGAGAGTTGGAGAGGTTGATGGCTAGGTTTTGGTGGGGGCAAAAAGAGGATCAGAGGAAAATGCATTGGATGAGTTGGCAAAGGCTGTATGTCAAAGTTTAGAGGTGGTATGGGTTTCAAGAACTTACATTTCTTTAACATGGCCTTGCTAGCAAAGCAAGGGTGGTGACTCTTACAAAATAATGACTCTTTGCTCCAAAGATTATACAAAGCTAAATACTTTCCAAATGTTTCCTTCTTTCAGGCAATATTGAGTCCAAACCCTTCTTACGCTTGGGGAGGGATAATTGAAGCTAAAGAGTGGTTAAGGGCAGGTTGTCGGTGGAGAGTTGGTATGGGGGAGAATATTAAAATCTGGAAAGAGTTCTGGGTGCCAAGCCATAGCTGTTTACATCCAACTCTAGATGGGGTTTCTGTTAATGAGGCAAATGAGGACGAAACAGTAGATTCACTAATTGACAGGGACACTAGACAATGGAATATCAGTCGAGTTAGATCTCTCTTCAATCCAAATGTAGCTGATGTGATTCTTCAGATTAGGTTGTCAAGTACTGAGCATATGGACAAGTGGATTTGGAATGAAGAATCTCATGGAAACTTTACTGTGAAGAGTGCCTATCGGTTGATACAGAATCTGAATTTGGAAGGTACTGGGGATAGCTCTTCATTTATGGTTGATAAGAAAGTGTGGAAAGGAATATGGCACATGAAAGTTCCTACCAAAATCAAGATTTTTGCATGGCGAGCTTGTAAAAACATCCTACCAATACTGACTAACTTGAGACATAAGAGAATATATGTAGCTAATGTTTGTTGTTTTTGTCAGGCAAGTGGGGAGGATGTGGAACATGCAATTCTCTTTTGCTCTCATGTTAGACTGGTCTGGTTGCAATGTCTTCCTTTATTGCAGAATGTTCAGCAGCAGGCAACTTTCTTGGAGCTGGTTAGGTTTGTTTTGGAAAGAGGGACAGAGGCAGATTTTACTTTGTTCTTCCTGGTTGGTTGGAGTTTATGGTTCAGACGTAATAAAATGATGGAGAAAATTGTGATTGAGCCTATGGCAACAGTTAATCATGCTCTTTCTTTGCATAAAACCTTTACACAACTGAGAACCTCTAGTGCTATGGAGCGGGAAAAAATTTGTAGATGGGAACCACCTCCACCTGGTTTCTTAAAACTGAATGTTGATGGTGCAATGTTTGCTGATGTGGGGAAAGCTGTAATAGGTGTGATCTTACGGAATGAAGAGGGACAAGTCGTCATGGCAACAACTAAAAAGGAGGATATGGTGGATGAGCCTGCTACAATCGAGTTGATTGCTGTGCTGAGAGGATTACAACTCTGTCTTCCACTTGGGATCTCTAAACTAGTAGTAGAATCTGACTATTTACTATTGGTGCAGGAATTACAAGATAGTCATGAGTATTCCTCCTCGAATGGCAATCTGTTAAAGGATGTTAGAGATCTAATGAAACATTTTAATGATTTGCATATTAAACATGTTTATAGGGAAGGAAATGGAGGAGCTCATAGTTTGGCTCGGTTTGCGTGGAATGTAGTTGATATACAGATGTGGTGGGACTATGTCCCAGCTTTTGTAAATCATGCTCTTTGGTTTGATAAGTTTGCTATGTAACATTTTCTTATGAATGGAAGTTTCTTTAATTATCAAAAAAAAAAAATTTGAGGTAGATCTACAGTTTGTAATGTACTATAGTTTGTTTAATTGTTTTTAAATGAAAAGGATGAGACTTTATAAAATATATGATTAAATTATTTAATACTTACCGCTGTAGTTTTAAATTTTAAAATTGACATATTATATATTTATTTTGGAAATAACGAATATACAACATGCGCATCCAACTATAACTATTAAGAGTAATAATAGTAGGTTGGTTAGTATAATTACAAATTTTCATAAGGAAATAAATTATAACTTCTTAATAATTTAAAAATATAATATGCCATTATTACTATTTTATTTAGCCAAGTGTGAAAATGTTAAATAAATTAATTTTTTCATTGTTATTATTTCTTATAGTGTTTCTGTTTTAGTAATATTAAAAAGGGTTATGAAAACTTTTGAAGTAAATTAAGATGATCTGGTTTACATTCTTAAATTAAGAGCTAAACTGCCTTTGAACTAACGCAATGATTTAACATTATTTGTAGTGCTGGATAATATGGTCTAGAATATGTTAATATATATTAGAACATTTTTAATTTTTTCCTCCTCTGAAAATTTATATAATGTTGGAGGGAGTTAGATGAGATAAAATTTTATAAAAAATAATTGAAAGAGTGAAAGAGTTAAATAAAAATTATTATCAGACACTTAGATTATAACTTTATAATATTATTTTTGTTTTGAAATTTAAAAGAATAAATTATTTAAAATTTGAAATTTTGAGAAAGTTGATGATTATTTTAAAAGTTTTGTATTTCAGTTATGTTTAAAAATGAGATGAAATATGATATAAAAATTTTGGAATAAGATCTATTTTCAAATAGGCCTTTATTTGAAAATAAGTAAGGGATAAACAGTATTCCCATCAATATCTCTCTCTCTTTTCCTGTTTTTCTCATCAAATCCAGTTCCCTTATGTTTTTGCTCTTTTGCTGATTAAGTGAGTTTGGATACTGAGGTTATTTTTTTAATTTTTTTTTTTTTATGTTAGATCCTAAATTGAGATGAGATGTTGAGATTAATTGAAATGAAAATTAAAAGTTAAAATAAATATTGTTAGAATATTATTTTTTAATATTATTATTATTTTAAAATTAAAAAAAAAAGAAATATTTATTATATTTTATATGAAAATTTAAAAAATTTATAATCATTTAGTAAGATGAATTAAAATTATCTTTATATCCAAACCACCATTTGTTGTCTTTTTACATTTTAAAAATTTGTCCATTTTGTACTTATTTGGTCTCTACTTTGTAGAAATATTCTTTTTGGTCTTCTAATCTATGTCATTCCTCATTTTACCGCACAAACGTTTTGGTAGCTTTCAAATTGATTGTGGTATATATGTTAAATTAATTTAAATTAAACCAAATTACAAAACACTGTCTAATATAGGTTTGTATTTTTTACTGGACAAACGTGCATATTAGGCACACGTGCAAGGCACGTGCATCCTTCCTAGTATATATATATATATGAAGAGAAATTTTATTTGCAATTCTTATTTAGAGATTGTATATGCAGTCATTTTATTAAATGAGAAAAAATATTATTTTAAAAGAAATAATTTTATAATTTTAAAAAAATTTAAAATTAAAATAATCTAAATTTACATTACAGTTTCGAATAAAAATTATACCAAGCATTACTCGTATATGAAACTCTATTCTTTGAGACCAACGTAAGCGCGAAGCAACAGAATAAACAAATAATCTTTCCATGCTACCATCATTTCTTGCGTTGTCAGATACTCAGATCAGTCAACGGAGTATGGAAAAAAAAGTACGCGTCAAAGAGGAATGAATATGGCAACTCTATCATGACATCATTTATCAACTTTTATATTAACATTAAAAAAAAATAAGAGATAATGTCGCATCAACATAATCAGATATAAATTGAATCGTGGTGTAATATATAGCTTAATTTGTCGTCTGATCAATAGTTGTACATGAGCAATAATTTTCTTTGCTTATGACATACGTACGAAAGTCCCGAGCCTCATTGTATTCGCATCTTCTCATTGTTTAGATTGGATCTTCAGAAGAAATATTATGTTCCAATGATTTAATTCCAACCCAAAATATTCCGTACAACAATCAAAATATTGTATATTTTGACTCTTTATTAAATAAGAAAAAACATCATTTTAAGAGGGATAATTTTATAATTTTAAAATATTTTAAAGATAAAATTACCTAAACTTGCATTGCAGTCCTCAAATGGGGACTGAATCTAGCATTGCTCATAACACAATTACTTTTTTTGTAGAAGTCATTCAGGAATTCAACGCACAAAGTTACAAACCACTATAACTCACTACAACATAATTGATTTTTAGTGACGGTTGAGAAATTGTGACAGTACCCAAACCGTCACTAAAAAGCTTTTTCTATGACGATTTCAAGAAACTGTCACTAAAGATAGATGAGATTTTTTTAACGTTCCAATATATGAGAAATTTGCGTTCAAACATCACATATACCTTTGAACATTGTGACTACTTACATGCGAACGTGAAATGTTTTGACGATAACGTTCGAATTTTAGTAATTAAGGTTCGAATGTGAAATGTTTTGCGCCAACATTCGAATGTTAATTACTAACGTTCGAACATTAATTGTAAATTTAAATTAAATATGACTCTAATTTAAAAATTATGTAGTTTTTATAATGCATAATTTGTGAACAAGTCTAAAAAATTGACTTGTATATATTTATATATACACAATTTTTAATATATAAATATATATTTGAAGTGTAGTGATTTAGTATTAAAGTTGAGAAATATAATATTAAAGAAAATTGAGAATTGAAATTAAAAAACCATAGAAATATCAAATAATATTTTTCTTTACATATGTTAAAAGCAAAATACAAAATATGATCAAATTTCATAAACAACACTCAGATGATAGCGTTGCTCGTGAAATTCAAACTTCGTAGCTCCTTAGTCAAGGTATCAATCTTGTCGTTGAGGATACTTACACGATGGGTGAGCTCGGCGATAGACGCCTTTATAACCGCAAGCGATCGATCGATCTTACGATCGATATGCGCAGTCAGCTGTGAGATCACCGCATCAACCCAAGCAGGCCGCGCATCTCCGGCAGATGTACTCGGCGGCTGTTGACTACTACTTCCCACATGACCTGGCTCAGGTTGCGTCGGAGGAACTAGATCCTCTACAGGGGGTGGCTGACGTCCCCTCGCCTGTCCAATGCTACGTCGATGCGTGGTCATGTCGAAGGGGCTCATCTGATCTTTGACCCGCTCCTCTGGCTGGGTTGGCACTCCCCGTGCAAGTAATAGCTGGCTGATCAGGATACCGTATGAGAGATTATTCGTGGAGACGATGCTCGCCTCGTAACGGATCCTCTCAGAGATGGGCAATGGCAAATCTATGGGATCTCCACATATCACTCGTATAAAAAACTGTGACCAAAGCTGACTAAATGTCATTTTTTGTGCCACAGGATCCATGTTTGTTGCAACAATAAGGTGCAACATGCGAAAGAAAGGTAGCAGATGGTTCTGGTTGAAGGCGTTCTTCCTCTCGATCTGCATGCGGTCCCTCCCGGTGAGGACATAGAAATCCTCGTCTCGATCATCATCCTGAGTCTCGAGGCCAATATCCTCGACCTCTGACCGGTCTGCATCTCTCGCTGATGCTGGCTCAAATGGGTGAGTAGTAGATGATGCAGAAGTGCCTACATCCTCGCGTGGTGTAACGTGTGCAGATGTCTCAACTCCTCGACGAATCCCAAGGTGCTTGGCATTGACATCTAGTGAAATCTCAATGGAAACACCACGTACAATCATGGTGTGAGAGGATGCGTCTTGAGGCATGTCACACATCCCCATATAGAACTCTTTAACCATTGAGGGGTATACCTTCTCCCTCAATGTGCATATATTTCCCCAGCCACTACTGACGAAAACATCTCTCAGGTTCGTCTGCTCCCATATGAGTTCGTTGAACTCATTAACCAGGACCTCTTGTTATACCATAACAGTACCAACCCTGACACGAGTTGTAACGCCCGTCCTTGTGGTGAGACTTTTATAAAATATTTTTAGAAAGGACGACGGGAATTACCGTTCGATTTAAAACTTTTTACTTGCATACCCAGGGTACAAGACTCTACGTTTATAAAATAAAATGTGCTTTAGAATAAAAGAGGTTTACAGCGGAAAACATGAATCTTACAATAAAAAGGATCTCTCGTACAATTAAAACCCATGCCCTAGACTTCTGTGCTCTTTCCCATGGGCCATGTCCATCCTGACCATTCGGTTCCTATGGGGGGAGGGACATGCATAAAAACTAAAATGGGTCGATGACACGTAAGCATTACTTCATACAGTTAAAATATAACAACATAGATTTTCATTCATGCATTCATCATTCATACATACTATACTTACATGCATACATGCATACGTGCGTTCATTTGAAAACATCACTAGATGAGGTTTTTATCTTTAAAAGGGGCTTTCCTTTCTTTAATACCTTTCCCCTGTTAGTGCCTTCCTTAAATAAAGAATTCGGTGCGTTTGTGCTTTCATGCGTTCATACATACATTCTTTCTTATCACTTTCATAGGCCAGTACATACTGTTACGTCCTGTGTGTTGGGGTTAGCGGTCTTCCTTTGGACCCAGACTTTACCCGTGGCCACGGGTTGGGAATCTCTTTTCAGTCAAGGGGCAGTACTGGGTGCACTACTAGTACTACTTACCCGGCATTGCAATCTACCCATTCATTGGTACCCTTTTCATTTATTCATGTGGCCATTACGTATTTTCATACAACAGTTCAGTTCATGGAAAACTCATGGAAAATGTCTTTTAAGGCATGGGCTTAAACTTTCAGTTCATTTCAGCTCTATCCTTCGTTTAACAGTTCGTTCATGACAAACATCATTTAAAAACATACATGGGCATAAACGTCGTCTTTCATGGCATCCATAAGCATCACCTTAAACGTCGTCTTTTACGGCATCCATGAGCATCACCTCATGACACTCATGAAAGCATCGGTTCATAGGATCCATGAAAACATCCATTTTCATGCCTTTCATGCATTTTCATCAGTTCATGGATCTTCTTAGAAAATTCATACAACAGATATAGCGTATAGTCATCCATTCACATGCGTAAAACGTCTTTTCATGTCTTTTCATAAAGCATCGTAGAGGAAAAGCGTTTTGCTTTCGTTTCTTTATATTCTAGAAAACTCTAGAAGAGTATGAACCTAACACTTACCTAGACTCCATGCTACTAGTATATCATGCAGTCCATTCATGTGCGTGTCAGATGGCAACTTACATGCATACACATAACCTTAGCATCTTTCTCTGTCTAGTACATAAGCAATTTAAACTTAGAAGTAGAACTACACTTCACTTGGAACACTCTCTTTTATCCTATGCTCTTACATACCCTTTACTATGCTAAGACCTTCGGGGACCACTTACGGTCACTATCTCTTCCAAACTCGACGTTTTACTCTGAGTGCTCATCCACTAAAGCGAACCCATGATTCACCTTAGGATTAAGACACTAAGACATTCGTCTTACTCTTCTTACTAACCACATTCGATGCATGATTCCGACCGATGGAATCACACATCCCAATCCTAACAATACACTTGTCACTACCTTCATGCACCTTAGCCCACACTAAATCCTCATTTTAATCCATACAAGCCACACGGCACTAAGCCAACTCTGAGGCTTAAGCACTGTGTAACTGTGCTCAGGACAAATTACCCATTACATATGGTGAATCTGTCCGGCATATGTGTCTAACCAGATTACACATGTACCTTACCCCTTTATCAACTAAGATTAATATATAACACGTTGATCACCTGCTTGTGTAAACAAGTACCATACTCTGATACCAACCTTTTCTTAACTCGGCTAGCATGACTCTTCATGCTACCCGTCCCTTTGACAGTTCATCGCAATACTTAACATGACAAGACTCCATTCACATCCACACCTTACATCACGTCATATAGCTCGAGACTATTCCCAAGCTACACCGTGACCTTGTTACGTCACCTAACATCCCACTATGTCATTTCTACGCCAACTCCTAACTCATCACGAGTACGATCCCTCACGTACTCCTGTCACATCGTGACATCTTGTCATGTTCCCGTTACGCCATTTCTACACTAACTTCCCATCACAAGCACGACTGACGTTGCCCAGTCATGCTTCTGTTGCACTACTCTGATACTTGTTCTGCTACTTCACACATATTCCTAGCCATAAGTCCATCACAGTGACACTTGTCACCTTAGACTACAGGCTATGCCATAACTACTTCGGGACACTTCCACAGTTCCCGACACAATTTACCACACTCTATGCCCATCAATCACACAACCATCCTAATCTTTGTTACACGCCACACGGAGTGTCGCTGCCTCATGGAGTACACTCCACGTATACTCCCATCACATACGCCACAACATCACTATGGCGTACATGCCATATGGTGTATCACTCTATCAAATGGAGTACACTCTGCATGCACTCCCTTCACACACGTTATGCCACATCACCACTATGGCATACCAACCGTATGATGCATTACTCCACTACATGAAGTACACTCCGCGTGCACTCCTTTCGTACACACTACGCCACATCACCATTATGGCGTACCCGTCATATGGTGCATCACTCCATCACATGGAGTACACTTTACGTGTACTCCCTTTATACACACTATGCTACATAACCATTATGGCATACTCGCCATATGGTGCATCATTCTACCACATGGAGTACACTCCTCGTGTACTCCCTTCACACACGTTACGCCACATCACCATTATGGCATACCCGTCATATGGTGCATCACTCCATCACATGTTGTACACTTCACGTGTACTCCCTTCACACATGTTACGCCACATCACCACTGTGGCATATCCGCCATGTGGTGCATCACACCACCACATAGAGTACACTTCACGTGTACTCTACCCATTCCACAATACGCCAAAATGGTATATTTTACATATACTCTCCTTATCTCACACTACGCCACACACAGAGTACACTCAGCGTGTACTGTTTCCATTCCACATGCCACGTCACCAATATAATACATACTCCACAACCACACTACACAGCACAGTCCATAACACTTCACAACACACTTCTCAACTATGCCCAACACTTCACAGCGCACTACACATATATGCCCAACACTGCACATACACAGTACATCACATCTCCATACAACACAACTAACTCAACAATACTAACAGCACAGTCCACAACCTAGTCAACTAATCAACATCTAACATAAATAACGAGAGATAGAGGGTTATACCATCGAGCGGGATAACCCGTGCATTGTTTGTTAATCGTCACAGCTGATGATGTTGGAAGGGTCGTACGTGGCGGCTAACCCACATACGGTGACTGTTTGGGCATTTGGATAGCTCGGTGTGGTCTTGGAAGGGCTCGTGGCGGTCTTGTGATGGTGGCAAGGAGCGTAACACAGCAGATCTGGCCGTGTACAGTGGCGGTCAGCCACGCGCAGTGGTTGTCCATCACGTGCAATGGCTAGCCACCACATAAAGTGGTGGTTTGGACCTAAGGTTCGGCTAAGGGAGGCTGCTGGTGGAGCCGTGGAGGCTTGGTGGTGGTGTTACGGCAGTCCACAATGGTGGAGGGAGGAATGGTCGTGTGTGAGGGGGGGAGAAGCCCATGAGAGATTAAGAGAGAGTGTGCATGCATGGGTGGCAGATCGAGGCTATGGGCAGTTGGGATATGTCAGTGGTGGCTAGAGGAGGCTCATGACGGTGGCTGGGCACTGTGGGTGGCGGCATAAGGCGGTGGACAAGAAGAAACCCTTGTAGTGGAGGGAGGCTATGGGCCTCTGGTCACGTGGAGGAGGAAGGGAGAGGGATGGAGAAGTACATGGAGGCACTTGGTGGCCGTCGGTGGCCACACACGCGGCGCAAGGAGGGGAAATGGGTTAAAAGCCCATTTCGGTTACTTACTGTTAAAAGAGAGGGAAGGTTGCACGGTGGAGGCTAGCTTTGGTGGAGGGTGATGGCCAGTGGGAGGAGAAGCTGCCGTGGAGGTGGTGGCGCCGTTGGGCAACACACGGTAGTGCAGTGAGCACCAAGCCCATTCGGGCTGTGCACTGCCGAGAGAGAGGAAGAGAGAGCATGAGAGAGGGAGGCCGGCATGGGAGGACTTGCCGGAGTGAGGTGGAGCTGGTGGTGGCGGCGATGAGGTCTGTCAACGCACGGCGGCGCGAAGCTGAGGAGTGGAGGAACGGCTTGGAGAGTGAACTGCTTACGACGTACTCTGGGGAGAGGGAAGAGAGAGAGAGAGCTAGGGGAAAAGTGAGGAAGAAAGGAGGGGGTCTGGGTATTTAACCCAGTCCCTTCGTCTGGGAATCCACACAACAATCTAACGATGGAGCTTAAAATACTGATTTGAAAATGCATAAACATTAACTTAATTAAAAATACTTAGAGGAATTAAGGTAGAATATTATTTAAACTAACTTTAGTTTTTAAAATAATATTTCTTCATCATTAATAAATAATAAAGTCTTATTTAATATATTTAAGAGAATAAAACCATTAAATTAATTAAAGGTTTCAATATAATTTAAATCCCATAATAT
Source organism: Juglans microcarpa x Juglans regia (assembly GCF_004785595.1). Taxonomy (NCBI): domain Eukaryota; kingdom Viridiplantae; phylum Streptophyta; class Magnoliopsida; order Fagales; family Juglandaceae; genus Juglans; species Juglans microcarpa x Juglans regia. Next base: position 12,939,191 of record NC_054603.1, read on the forward strand.
TTTAAATTACTGGAATCATTTATATAAAATGATTTCTCACAATTATAATCTTTTTGGAGCTCTTCAAGAATATTATAATTGTCGTATTTAAAATCAAGCTTAGTTTAATAACACTGGAAAAACTCCTTATTAATATTTCTAGTATATTTAAAACACTAGGTGTGCCTTAGAAGTCACCTAATATCTTTTGAAACATGCATCGGGATTCGGCATGCATAACGAGGCTCGCAGTCGCTAGATAGAAGAGGCAGATGATCATATAATTTCTGCCCTCGAAATTCACTTACGTCAAAAAGAAGGAACGAACATTAGAAATAAGAAGCGTACGTAAGAAGGAAGGAGCGGGGTGTTACAATCTTCCCACCTTACATAAATTTCGTCCTTGAAATTTGCTTAAAGTTCTAGGGATTTGCTTAGTACTCTAAGAATTTGCGCAGCGTTTTAAGAATTTGCTTGCCCTTACTATGAGTTTGTTCATACTAGTCCTCGTGTCGTCTTCACATGTCCCACCCATCCATCTCGACCCGTCCGTATTAAATGATCATTCAATTCAAGTAAGTGAAGAGTAAGAAGAAGAAGAAGAGTCAGAAGATGAAGACGAACCAAAATCCGGCCAAGAGGTGGATACGGAGGATGAAGAAGAGGTGCATGATGATGATGAAGATGTTATTGATGGAGATTCTGAAACAAGTATGGAAAATAAATCCGAAGATGAAGAATAAAAGTACTAAATATTTTATTCATATAGGTGACTAGGGGTGTAATCGGTCCAGTCCGGTCCAGTTTTGGACAAAATCTAGGACCGAACCGGTATGTACCTGTTTTATATTTTTCAAAACCGATTATGCCCCGATTACCCTCCTATACTGGTACCTCCGGTTTTATCGGTTTTCGGTCTGGTTTCTCATTTTTTTTAAATGTAAAAAACATATAATAAAGTGTTACTTCTTATGATAAAATGTTATTAATAATTTAATATATATATTATGTTTAAAGCATATGATCAATTAAATTTTCATCTTTAAGATTAAACTTTTATTTTATAAATTATAACAACATTATCTTATATATAATTATATATATTATATATAAAAATTTAATATATAATTATATATTATATATATAAATATTTTGTATAATATATAAAATTAATTTTTATCTATATATTTTTTCCAACCGGTCCGGTCCAATCCCGGAAACTACGGAACTGAAACTGGATCGGATCCGACTGGTTTTCATAAAATAGGAACCGGTTCCGGACTGGACCGGTTCAAAACCGGACCAACCGGTCCGGTTCTGATCAGTTTTTCGATTTAAATTTACACTCCTATTGGTGACTATAAAATATCTTGAATTTTCATAATTTATTCTAATTAATTTTCTTTGATAAATTAATTATTTTCAAGAATGCCGCCAAAACGACAATGAATAAATGTGCCTCCGCCAAGTCCAAATCCCGAACCCATTGAGGACTCCCCACTCGAGGAATCCGCTCCTGAAGATCAAGTTAACACGCAAGAGAACAACAACCAGTCGACACCTACTAGTAAGGAAATATTGTCATTTATAATTAATTATATAGTTAATACTTTTGTCTCAATAACCATATAACTGTAATTATACTATCTATTATCATGTAGTTGATGCATCTGCACCTCGAGGTCGTGGCTATACACTTGGCATCTCTCTTGAGAAAAATAGAAGGCACGGAAAACTCAAGGTCATCATTCCTGATAATTCCACTGGAGGAGTAGATAATAGTGCAGCAACGCTTTCCTCCTATATTGCCACAGTAGTTCGAGCTTATGCTCCATTTTATGTGCGCTCATGGCAAAATGTTACGAATGAGATTAAAGAGAACATTCGAAGTCATGTGCTGGTGAGTTTACTTTGAGAATACATTTTTTTCACCTAGAGTAGTATATCATATTTTTGACCTGATTCACTTGTTAGGATGAATTCGACCTAGACTTTGGCCGTAGCGAGGATTTGAGAATCGTGAATGAGTTGATGGCTAGACTATTCCGATATTACAAGGGACGATGTCATGACCACTTCAAGAAGTTTGAGATGTTGGAAGAGGCTGCGTAGTCTCCTTTCCAGTAGATGAAGTTAGATGAATGGAGAAAGTGTTGTGATCTTTTCGCATCTCCAAATTATCAGGTATTTTACATTTATATCTTTTAATTTTTTACATTCATATTCGTTCTATATATTATATGTATACATATTACAATTAACATGTTTAATATATTTTGTAGCACTTGAGTTCTAGAAATGCACAGAATAGATCCGTTCTGACTGTCCACAATCGTGCCGGTTCAAAGTCATTCAGGTAATTAAAAAATTATAGAATTCATTTATTTTTCTGATATTCTTTTATTTAAGTACTAACATTATCTTGTTAAAATTGCTAATGTCGCTTTGTTAGAAACGTGATGATTCTGAAAACTTTTCCCTCATTTATGTCTATGCTACTGCTCACACTAATGAGCATAGTGAGTAGATAGATCCTGTCGTTGCAAATAATTATATAAGCAATGTTAATTTTGTTAAATAAATTATGTAACATGTGAATAATTTATTTTTTATCTCTATTTCTTTTAATGTGTTACTTATTAATGATCATTACCTTTCAAATTGCAGGAAAAAATGACGGAGATGCAGTCGGCTTCTGGGGAATCCTCGCCTAGTGACATAGACATATTCACACAAGTGCTCGGGCCGCAGTCTAGTATGGTAAGAGGTTTGAGACGATCTATCATGTGTAGATGTTTATCCTCCTTAACCTCATTGACTTCACAAATTAATAATCTTACCAAAGATTTAGAAGCTACATGGCGTGAGAATGAGTATATGAGGTCGAGACAGTAAGAATTAGAGTCTCTCTTTGAACGACAGTCTCATTTAGAGACGCGTTTGCAGGACTAATAGAGAGACCAGGAGGAAAGACTACGCAGTGAAGTCCAAGAGCAAGCGCAACGGGAGATGATGATGCAAATGAAGCGTGTTATGTCGTTGCAACAGAATCGTGGTGGGCGAGGAAAAAAGAAGAAATAAATTTTATCAGTAGTGGTGGCTAGTTTTAATTTCTAATTTTAAAATTTTATAAGACATTGTTAGTTGTTAATTGATGGTATGTAATATGATACAATTTGTATGTTTTTAAATTTTATGAAATTAGTATTTCTGATCTATACGTTCGAATGTAAAGTAAAAACGTTCGAACGCGAATACATAAAATTGTATAGTAACATTCAAACGTAGGCCTCTACGTTCGAACGTACTGACCCTCAAATGAACAAAACGTTCGAATGATTAAACAATTAACGTTTGAACAAACCTCTGAATGTACCACTTGCATTCGAACTCTCCTTCGTTTACATTCGAAATAACGTCCGAACGTTAAGCCCGTTACGTTTGAACATTGGTCCGCTAACGTTCGAACGGAAATTTGAACGTTTATTATAATTAATGTTTACATTCAATTTCTCTCATTCGAACGCCAATTAGTCGGGTTGTTGTTTAAACGTTCAATTGGACATCGAAACGTTACTTTTTGTGACAGTTCTCAACCGTCACAAAAAAAGGTAACGTTTGAACGTTCAACCAAATGAAACACCTCCAACCTAAAAATATTTTTAGTGACGGTTCAACAGTAAACCGTCACCAATTGTTTTCTATGAAGCACATTAGGTGACGGTTGTGGTGACAGTTTCAAACCGTCACCAAATATCTTTAGTGACGTTTTGACAATTTTTGGGGATGGTTTCCTCTGTCACAAAAGACAAATTGTGTTGTAGGGACTCTTTTTTCTCTCCTGTTTTAAAAAAAAATGAATTGCCAGACGGGGCCTACATACAACATACCTCACTCGTTCTTCGTTTGAGTACAAGTATTGCAACACAAATCGAGTACCTCAATCCACTTACAAACTCATGGCCAACCTACAAGCAGCTCGTTTTCTCATCCTCCACTTTACAATTACGTTATTTTTGGTACAATCTTGCATCTTTAACTTTGCTAATCCTTCAATTCTCAACGTTACCACTGACCAATCTGCTCTTTTGGCCTTGAAAGATCATGTTTCTTATGATCCTGATCATGTTTTAACAAACAATTGGTCCACCTCTACTTCTGTTTGCAATTGGGTCGGTGCTACTTGTGGTTCTAAACATCTCCGAGTCAAAGCTTTAAACCTTTCCTACATGGGCCTTGTTGGTACCATTCCACCGCACATTGGGAACCTTTCGTTCCTAGTTAGCCTAAGCATAAGAAACAACAGTTTTCATGGCTCATTGCCAAATGAGTTGTCGCGTCTTTATCATCAGTTGGAATAAACTTTGGATTCAATGAATTGAGCGGAGAAATTCCATCTTGGATTGGGTTGCTAACAAAACTTCAATTTTTGGGTCTGTCTGCTAACAATTTCGGAGGTAGTATTCCACCATCTCTATCTAACATAGCTTCGTTGCAACAATTTTCTCTTGCATATAACCAACTTTCAGGAGCCATACCTTCCTCTATATTCAACATATTTGGCTTGCATGAAATTAGCCTCAGAGGAAACAAACTTAATGGTCCGATGCCATCCATCTTGGTCAACATGTCTTCGTTGCAATTCATTGATCTAAGCTTTGACATGTTGGTTGGTACACTACCAATGTACATTTTTGATCATCTTCCTAACTTACAAGTTATCTCTTTGAGTAGCAATCAGCTTCATGGTCATGAACTTCTGCCCACTTTGTACAAGTGTAAGCAGTTACAAGTTCTATCCCTTTCCTTGAATAATTTCAATGGAAGGAAATCTCCGAAAATAGGGAACTTAACCATGCTTACAAAGTTATATCTTAACGACAACAACTTTGAAGGTATGATTAGTTTTGTTTCAGTCAATTATATATGTGGGTATACGACCATTGTTTTATTAAATATGCTCTATGATAGTATCTGATTAATTAGGCACAAATTCGTCGTCAACCACGTGGAAACTTGAAGATTTTAGAGAGTCTAATATTCCAAAAAATGAGGATGGGAAAAAATCAATTAACAATGAAAAACTTATTGCCTATAGTCTATAATATTCTTTAATTTGGTGTGACTATAAGTTTCCAATGCTCAAAAACTAAACTCGCAGTAGTTTTCTGGATTTTTTAGGGTAAATTGTCATTTGAGTCCGGATAAAAAAATATAATTCCAGGAAAAATTATAATTATCATTCCACTAATTTGAGGTCACCGGCCTCGGTATAAGGCTTAAATTGATGTTGTTTGATTCACTTCTTCCATTACATGTTTTCAACTTTTTTTGAGGGTCATTCACTACAAGTAATAACACCTCCATGGCCCACATAACAAAATAGTAAGCGGTACGTAACTCAATCAGTAAATATGCCACCTACAAAACTTGTGCATGTTTAATTATTGAAACCACTACTTCTTTTCTTTCCTTCTTTTTGTCCTAACAGAAGTACATATATATTCATATTTTGACAGGTTCAATACCAAATGAAATTGGTAACCTCCAGAATCTAGAGTTTATTAGCACCTTAATCAATGGTTTTGTTGGACCAATTCCATTCAAGATCTTCAATATCTCAAGAATACAAACTATTTCAATGGGCCGGGGTATAACAAATTTTCAGGCCATCTTCCATCAGATATGGGCCTCTTCCTTCCAAAACTCAAACAACTAGGTCTTCTAGAAAATAAATTGAGTGGAAGAATTCCCAACTCCATATCCAATGCTGCACAGCTCACTCTCCTAGACTTGGGTAGTAATTCATTGTCGGGCATAATTCCAGAAGCACTTGATAATTTAAGGCTCCTCGAGTGGCTCAACCTGGGATTTAATAATTTGACCATGGAAGTCAAGAATGGAGTCTTTTCTTTTACTTATCAAATTGCAAAAATCTTAGAATTATGTCTTTTTCATTCAATCCCTTTCATGATCATAGCTTCCTTCCCAATTCCATTGGTAACCTTTCTCTCTCTCTAGAAAGACTTTACCTATCTTCTTGCCATATTAAGGGAAGCATTCTGGCAGAGCTTAGAAATCTAAGTAGTTTGATTATTTTGGACCTATCCAACAACGAATTGAAAGGACCTATTCCAACTACATTAGGAAGATTGCGCATGTTACAAGGTTTGGCCCTTGAAGCTAATAAACTAGAGGGTCATATCCCATCTGATCTTTCTCATCTAAAGAGCTTGTATGGCTTGTATCTAGATAAAAATAAGCTTTTTGCACATATTCCAACATGCATAAGCAATCTAACTTCCCTAAGATATCTCTAATTAGGTTTCAACCAATTAACTACCATGATTCCTTTGAGCTTTTGGAGCCTTACAAATCTCTTGGAGGTTGACCTGTCATCCAATTCGTTAACTGGCATTCTTTCATTAGAGATTGGAGATATGAAAGTCCTAAGGATATTGAATCTATCAAGAAATCAATTATCAGGGAATATCCCAATAACAATCAGTGGCCTCATAGATCTAACTAATCTCTCTTTAGCAGTGAACCAACTAGGTTCAATTCCAGAGTCTTTTGGTGCACTCTTAAGCTTGGAGATCTTAGATCTTTCTTGCAACAATTTATCTGGAAGAATTCCCAAGTCCTTAGAAGCACTTTTGTACCTGAAGTATCTAAATGTCTCTTTCAATAATCTACGAGGGAAAATTTCTACTGGAGGGCCATTTGTACAGTACTTCTGGTCTACTTTGTTTAACTCTTAAACAAAGTCTTTAAGAGATGTCGAAGGGCATTGACATCAACCTTGTGTTTGTTTAAATGTTTTCATTAATTATGTCTTTCTTAATGATAAAACAGTATTGAGATTACGAAGAAGAGACAACTTGTACTGTTGAAGTTACTGGTTACATATGGTATATAATTATTATATGTTCATTGAGAATTAATGGAATACTTCATGATTATATTGACTTAAAGTTTCCGGGCAATGAGTACAAAGAAATAAATATAAATATGCTGATGTCAATAAAAATTATGGGTACTACTACGTACTTAGCATACCAAATATATATATGACTGAATTTATGCTAAATGTTTTATATAATCGTTTTTCACTTTTCATCATTTTTTCACTTTTTCGTAAGTTAATAACTAATTTCATTCATATACAATAATATATATAGGTAAAGTCACCAGAAATAATATTTTCTAACTACTTTTTCTCCTTACGTTGGAATGTATTAAGGGTGTTCAACCGGTCCCATTTTTTTCCGGATCCGGTCCGAAACCCGAAAATCCGGATGCATCCGGACGGTTATTGTAACACCTCGTATTTTAGTGTATTTTTACTGAAGGAATTATTTTTTATGGATTCAAAATTTATCCTCTATTTTAAAATTGGTTGATTTTTAGTGAGTTATTTCTATGATTTTAATTTGGTGAAAATTATTTTTATGTACTTTCTTAATATTTATTTATTGTTATGCATTTAAATTGCTTTTAATATTTAAATTAATTACTGTAGGATTTAATTATTTCAATTTCACTTTACCATTACGTTTAAATTATTTTATTTAACTTATGGTTTTAAAATCGTTTCCGTTGGATCATTTTTGTTACCCAAGTTATGAAGATTAGACCTCATTTCTTTTCCCTCTATTTTTCTTTTCCTCCTTTTCTTTTCCCTTTCTTTTCTTTTTCCCCTTATTTCTCCTTCGGTTTCCTTCTCCCGCACGCGAAGCCCAGCCCCCTCCCTCTCTCTTCCGTCCGTTTCTTTCTCTTCCACCCAGCGCCGCCGTGTTCTGCCCGTGACCGACACTGCCCCTTCCGTTCCCCTCCCCATCGGCCGGCGACCCTTCCCCGTGAATCTTAGCCCCTATCTCGCCGCCATTAGCCTTCACGCGCAACACCCTGCCGCAGCTTCATTTCCTTCGCGTGCCGCTGTCGCGCCACCTCCGGCCACCAACTCTTCACCACTTCATCTCCGACCTCTTGGCAACCCAATGGACCCAACCTCGGCTCCGATCCGTCACCGGTGAAGCACAACCAAGCCCATCTCCGATTTCAAATTTTTTGGCCTTAAAACCACCCTTTGCGCCGCCGCCCACGGCAAACCACCACCACCGTTGGCTTCACCGACCTCTCTAGGCCCTACCCTATCAATTTTGGGTCTTGATTTGTCTCCGTTGAAAAGTGGGTTTTTGAGACCCACGGACACAGTGTATTTTACACTGTTACGTTGCTGAGCCGCCACTTCTTGCAGCTTCATGATCCTTCGGAAATTATTATATAGCACTGTAAGTATTTTTTCAAAGAACTTTCATGATTTAAATGTATTTTTACACTAACACATATTATTGTGATCTGGTTGGACATGCCGAACTGAGTCCGAGGAGTTCGGGGGTCGGATGGATTATGGACGGAGTTGTGTGTTTGGTTGGTATTGTGAATTGTTGGTTGTTGTGGTGTTGTTTCATGTATATGGCATATTTGCATGCATGTTCATGTTTGTAAATGAAAACTAGGTTTTCACATGATTGCATACATGTTCATGTGTTTATCTGAAAATTGAATTTTCATATGAAATGATTTGAGTGTGTTTGAAATGAATAGATTGACTGGTTTGAGAAAAAGAAAGAGACTGTGGGAATGGTGGTAAGCAGGGACGATGGTAGAGTCCCGCCTGTGATTCTCGCCTACGGTACACGCGATAGGGATGGTGGTTGTGTCCCCCCTGTGATTCCCGCCTACGGTGCACGCGGTAGGGATGGTGGTAAGCAGGGATGGTGGTATAGTCCCGCCTGTGATTCCCGCCTACAGTGCTCTGTTAAGTATTCGTTGTGTGTGTTAAGTATTCATTGTGTGGAAAGGAACTGTAGGGATGGTGGTAAGCAGGGATGGTGGTAGAGTCCCGCCTGTGATTCCCGCCTACGGTGCACGCGATAGGGATGGTGATAAGCAGGGATGGTGGTTGTGTCCCGCCTGTGATTCCCGCCTATGGTGCACGCGATAGGGATGGTGGTAAGCAGGGACGGTGGTAGAGTCCCGCCTGCGATTCTCGTCTACAGTGTCCGATAAAGGGTTTGTTTTGTGTGAATCATTTTCTGGGAAAATGACAGACTATATTTTGGGCCAAAATGGGATTTTGGCATGTGTTGGAAATTATCATTTTTCTGGGAAAAAAAAAAACGGTATTTTATGGCTAAGTGGATTTTGTCGTATGAAAGCATGTTAGTTGCATTAATGTATTTTTATCCCGAGAGTTGTTTGGTTTATACTACTTACTTGTGGTACCATTTTATGGTATCACAGATTTTGATGCAGATAAGGATGACGAGCCTTAGCTTGGCTCTGTTGGTGGAGTGATCTGGGATTGCTCCTGTTTATCGAGTTTCGTATTTTATCAATTTATATATTGCCCTTGTAATTTATTTGGGATGACTGTATAACTCTTTAAAGGTAAATTGTTTTGAATATTTGTATTTAAATTTCTGGTACTTAGTTGACTTATTTATATTATCTGCTGCAACTTTTATTGTGCACCTTTGCGTATTGCACACACACTTGAGCACATTTCGTTGGGATGCGTGACCGCGTTGTCATCATCATGACGTCACGATTCCTGTTCTTTTGTACGTGGATAGAGATGTTATTAACATTCATAACATAATACCCGGTAAAGAGATTCATATCCTGAAATACCTCAATTATTTAAAAGAATCAAAACTATTAAACTGAATTGAACATGATTATTTCGAAAACTGAATGTAAAGTAAATGAGTATAAACTAATCCTAAGAATGACATAAAAGAAATCTAATTCTTGTGTGAATATCACTTATTCCTTTCTCAGACTTTGTACTAGATCTAATCCTGGTCATCCAGCTCTGCGTCATCATAATCACCATCTGTGAGAATTAAACATGGAAGAAAAACAAGAATACAAACAGAAAATGAGTCGAATACTCAGTAAGTAGCACATCATACCGTAAAATATAATTTGGCCTAACATTGACTTAATTTCTTAAGACTCTTCATAACATACATACAACTTCATAGATTTACAATCATACACCTAACATGACTTTCTGAAAGACTTTACATACATATATCGTCACAGATTCATATAACATACGTATTCATCATTAACATGAACGGAAGCATATATAATCATGGCAAACATGTAACGTGAATGCATAATATCTTGTTTATCCCGTCTTAACATGGAGTGAAACATGCTTGAGTCCGTGTTTCACCTATCTTGCATAACATGGAGTGAAACACGCTTGGGTCCGTGTGTCACCTAACTTGCATAACATGGAGTGAAACACGCTTGGGTCCGTGTTTCACTTAACTTGCATAACATGATGTGAAACACGCATGGGTCCGTGTTTCATCTAACTTGCATAACATGGAGTGAAACACGCTTGGGTCCGTGTTTCACCTAACTTGCATAACATGGAGTGAAACACGCTTGGATCTGTGTTTCACGTAACTGGCATAACATGATGTGAAACACGCTTGGGTTCGTGTTTCACTTAACTTGTATAACATGATGTGAAACACGATTGGGTCCGTGTGTCACCTAACTTGCATAACATGGAGTAAAACACGCTTGGGTCCGTGTTTCACTTAACTTGCATAACATGATGTGAAACACGCTTAGGTCCGTGTTTCACCTAACTTGCATAACATGGAGTGAAACATGCTTGGGTCCGTGTTTCACTTAACTTGTATAACATGATGTGAAACACGCTTGGGTCCGTGTTTCACCTAACTTGCATAACATGGAGTGAAACACGCTTGGGTCCGTGTTTCACCTAACTTGCATAACATGGAGTGAAATATGCTTGGGTCCGTGTTTTACTTAACTTATGTTTAACAACGCTTGAGTCCGTGGCACCATAATATTTCTTATCTTTCTTAATGCATCAGAATTTATTAGGTTTCATGAATAGTTTTAACATGGCATATTCTTGTACATGGCATAGCATAACATGGCATAATATGACATATTCTTGTACATGGTATAGCATAGCATGCCATATTCTAGTACATGGTATAGCATGACATAGCATAACATGACACTTTCTTATACATGGCATAACATAACATGACACTTTCTTATACATGGCATAACATAATATGATCTCAATATTTTATGACATTCCATGGCATACATAATTTAAGTACTACATAAACATGGCATATATAATCTAGGTATTACATGAGCATCGCTTGCATAATCTGGCTATTCTATTACATGGCATACTTGACTTGAATTACTACATGAATATCTCATTGCTTTCATATGATTTTAGTAACATTCAATTAATCAAACAAATTTATTCATTCAAGCATAATCTCATATTTCCTCAAGATCATGAAAGGAATCTAACATTGACTTGTCTCTTAGCGTAGCGTAGATTAACACCATAAGCACATCATATTTTCATACATAGCAATAATATTCACAGTACGCATGCATTTATAAGATCATACTATTTACCTCTTAGCGATGCTTCCTAATTTCCAACCTTTTAGCGCGTTACCTATACAAGGTTCTAGACGTTATTAATTTCCTAGAAAAGCGTGTCGTAATAATCCAAGTAATTAAATACGTATAATGGAGCTTAATTAAAATAATAGGCTTCAAAGCAAACTCTAAAAACATACTTTAAAATCCTTTAAAGACAACACTAGCCGATTGGGCCTAAGGCAGATTACACAATCAAGGGTCAAAAAGGCATGTAAGTAATTACGGAATTAGTGGAGGGGCTTTTTGGGAAAGGCTGAAAACCAAACACATAAAGGGAAACATATCTTACGGCAAGACTAGATGGAGGGGTATTTGTGTAAAACTAATATTATTGCATGGGTGTTTTAGGAAGGCTGAAGTAAAAGAAATAAAAGATGGAAAGACATGCTTACGGGAGAGTGGAAGAGAGTCATGCGATAACATGGAACTCACTGAGGGAAGAAGGCTGAGGAGACGACGGCTCTCGGGTGGCTGGAATCGATTGGTGACACGACCGGGCCCTCGGAAGGGAGTGCAAGGCGGAGGGAGGTGCCTGGTCGGCGGGTTCTGTGGCTTTCGTGAGGTGATTCGACTCTTTTAATGGTCAACGGAGGGCGTCGACATGTTCTGTGGTAGTTTCCGGCGAGGTGGTTGATTTGGTATGTAGAGTAGTGCTAGGGTGGCTGTTGGGAAGTGGTTTTCTTTGTCTGCCGAGGCTACTATGGTGGCTAGTGTGTGCTATGGTGGCTAGTGTGTGAGAGTTTCATGGTTTTTGCTAAGGGTCTCGTGGGTTTTATAGATGAGGAGTAGGAAGCTATCGTGAGTGATCTAGAGGGGTTTGAGTTTGACTAAACTTTGGAAAACTACTCCCACCAGGAAAGGAACACTTGAGAGGGTATTAGAGTTTTTGAAGTATTTGAATTAGAGATAATTTCAAATCAGGAAACTCCCAGACCAAACAGAAAGATAAAAGAGGCATATAGTAGAGAAATCATATTCAAAACAAATTACTACCTCAAAACAAATCTAATAAAATAATAACAATAAAGATAACAATAAAATAGTAATAATAATAATAATAATAATAATAATAATAATAATAATAATAAAATCACACTTTCGGGGTCGGGGTGTTACAGTGAGACACGCGGAGCCTACCATCGAAGGCTCTCTCTCTCTAAGCTCTTAAGGTATCTTTCTTTATACTTAGGGTTTTCTTTGGACTCTCCGGCCATTTATCAAACTCACAATGCAACTACAACTCAAACTCTTCATAACATGTATTAGGTTTTCTACCTTTTTCTTTCATTTTGTTGAGGTTGTGTGGTTTTGTTTTGATTCGGGATGACTATCCTCGTTCAGCAGCTTGAGTTTGGTAAATTTTTTCTACTCCTTTCCTTTTTTTTTTCTCGTTCATTTTTTGTTTACATTTTCTTTACATCTTTATATATATTTTTTATATATAAAATTAATCTCTAAATATGCCCATCTGATCATTTTTTTTTTTTGTTTATTAATCTGAATGACTATATATCCTCATCGAGCAACTTGAGTTTGGAAAATTTTCAACTCTTTTTCCTTTTCTTAAATTGTTATAATTTATGATCTGATCAGTGTTCATCATATATTATAGGTATTTTCTTCTAATTTTTAAATTAATATTTTAATCTCTAAATATGCATTCTCAAGATTTTTTAGATTTAATATTCTTAAACCCTTTTTTGTCAGCCGTGCTTTTAATAAAAAAGAAAATCGAATATTGGCTAAACCTTGGTGTTGGACGGTGGATTTGTTGTGCCACAGATCAATTCATTTGGCCAAACCTTTAGGTCTGCACTTTTTGCATAAATTTGTCGTTTCGAAACTTAACAATATCCATAAATGAAAGTGCAATGTTTCTACTACATTTTGGGCCTCTAAAACTTGAGAAATAAGGCTATGAGATCTGTCAAAAACTGATTTCGCCACTGAAGAACATGAAAATATGCAGTGGATAGATTGTGTTTGATGATCTGCAAACGTCATGTTTATGAGCAAGAGAGAATGCCAAAAGCATTTGTGGCATTATGTGCATTTGGTTCCCATAGCAGCTCATTTTATACATAATGTCTGCATATATTCACTTGTTCCTGCCATAATCTATGTTTTATTTTTACCTTGCTTATTATTTAGGGACATACACCAATTTTTTCTTATGTATCCACCAAGTGTTACAAAGACACTTGGATACATCTAGAGTGTAATCCAAATATCCATAAATTGCCCAGTCAATATCCATAAATATCCATAAGCTTAGAGAGTTTAAAATATGCAATTATGTTGGCTCTTTTTGTAGAGGGAACATTATAATAATTTTAGTGAGGAGAATAAAACAGGGAAAGAAAGAATAGCAAGGAAAATATCAAACTTTGTTCTATTGCTTGCCTGTGTAATTATGTGTTGAGTCCATGTTGCATTGATTTGTTTTCTGTTACTTTGTTGCAAGGTGAGAATGAATCTAGTTAGACTATTGAAGGTGTGTCTTGTGATGCAGTTGATAATAAAAGGCCGTAGTCCCTTGTACATGTAACTGTAGTAATTTGTGTAGTCCTCTACATTTTCATTTATTTGTACATGTATGAAAATATCATGGATGGCAAATGATATTGATGATTACAACTGTTATCTACTGCAGGGACTAGACAGCTAATTCAATAAAGGAAACTGCATATATAGTAAGCTAATTTTGAACTAATTTTTATAATAGGGCATCTGTAGGAACTTCCTATTTTGAAGCTGAAGAAAACTAGTTTTTTTTTTTCCTTGCATCACCATTTTGTTTGTACTGTCTTCTTTAAAATGTGGTTGATGTTTAGTATGGGAGATTACAGCACTTTTCATTCTATTGATTGCAGAAATCCAGAATTCCAACAGTCTCTCAAGGAGATGAAAGAGAGAGTAGAAGATCTGTTGTTTATGTTTCAAGATCATGTCGTTTGGAGTTTCAAGATGTGAAGACTAATAAATTTTGATCTTTGTAAATTTATTTCTTTTGTTCTTTTTAAATTTATGTTTTAGTTTAATTAGTTGTGATGTATTATTTTTTTTTTTTGTTCTTTGTAAATTTATGTACGTTTTCGTTCAATTAGTTGTGATGTATTATTATTTTTTTTTGTTCTTTGTAAATTTATGTTTTCGTTTAATTAGTTGTGATGTATTATTATTTCTTTTGTTCTTTGTAAATTTATGTTTTAATTAATTAGTTGTGATGTATCATTATTATTTATTTTATTTTTTGTAAATTTATGTTTTACATTGTGATGTAACAACAATATTATTTATTTTGTATTTTTATTTATTTTGTTTGTGAATTTTTTATCAGAACTTTTTTTAAAAAAAAAAACTAAGTGCTATAAAAACATTTTTTTAAGTTTTAAAGTCTTTTTTAAAAAAAATAAAAAATTAAACCCTTGATTAAATCCGGTTATTACCCGGATCCAGATTAAATCCGGATATCCGGTTAAAATCTGGTTATCCGCTCGGATTTTAGCACCCGGATCCAGATCCAGTTATGGCTTGATTCCGGATCCGGTTGAACACCCCTAAAATATATCACAAATAATATCTCATTTCTGGCTATTTGCATCGCAGGAAATTTTTTTTAAAAAAAAAAAAAGTCATCGAAAATACTAACTCTTAAGGTAATAGTGAACTACTATACTTGTATTGTAAGCCTTGGTTTTATTGGTGAATAGCCAATTTGCTAACAATGGTAGTACTGATGCATCGACCTCCATCTCTCTTACAACTACTTTATAAAACTACGTACCAACCAATTGTAAAATAGATGGTAGTACTGATGGTAGTACTGATGCATCGATCTCCATCTCTCGTAACTATATACAATTGTAAAATAGTTAGAAGATAATCATTTTCTGTAATAGTTTATCTATCCCAACTGAAGGAAAAAGAACGTACGAAGATAAGGTTACAACCACATAATGATATCTCTAGCTATAACTCTTCTACAACTATTTTACAAATAACTAATTATGTAGTAGTACTACTTGTGCCATTCATTTAAAATAATCTCTATCAAATAGCTACATTCCATTTAAAACAATGTTTGAAAATAATTGTAGAGGAGTTTGCTAATTATCATTTTCCCATTATAACACAAAAAGGTGATGTGTCTAAATCTAATGACTCGGATTGATCTTCTAACTTGGATAGTAATTGATAAAGTGTTAGAAATGCATAATTAAGTAGCTCAAGTGAGTGATTTATCTCATCAAAGGAGTTGAGCACTTAATTATGCATAAGATTTTAAGTATTAGAGCCAAATTAATTGATGCCAATACTTTGCACATGAAACATACAGAAAATTGCAGCTAGTGGCACCAAGTGTCACCTGGCATTATATTGCATAAAAATCTGAAGTACCATATTTACCCTTAAAATAATAAACACTTACACTTATATGTTGCAGGGCATTTTTGGAAGAGAAGAAATACTCATGAATTAAAAGAAATATTGTGCTGAGTCAGACTAGGGGTAGCTCTTGGATGTGAAAGAGGAGGGAGAAAAATCAGTTAGGGGGCTGAGGAGTATAAAGAAGCAGATGGTGCGATGGAGGGCATGATCATCATTAAGAAGAAAAGGTTCTCTACAGAGAGCAAGAAGCAGCAGAGAAATTCCATTCTCCCCCCACTTTCAATTCCTGTTTTTCTTATTTTTAATTTGGAGATGCTAAGATGTTTACTCATAGTTTTAGTTTGAACATGTTAGGCTAAATCTCTAAGCCTAAGTTTTGGGGAGTAACCTAGATTTGGATTGGAATTGATTTCTCATTTTTCCAATGATTTCCTTTTCAAAATCTTACTGTGTCGTAAGGCATGTTAAATCTTTGAAAGTTTGATAAATTGTCTCTTAGACTTTTAGATCACATTTTGCACTGTATTTTTGTTGGAGTGTCTTTGAATCTAGCCATTTTTAATTTATTTGTTCTTTCTTTCAAGTTTTACAGTTAGAAATGGAATATAGTTTCACAAAACCCAACCCAGAGTTTTTATGCTCATCCATGTAGTCCTTCAAACGTAAATAGATACTTTCCATTCAATCCAACATTCCTGAAAATTCATCATTGCATATACAACAGTTATAACATTTTTTTTTTTACTTCAGTTTTCTAATTGCTCTGCCTTACAAATGAAACCTAAGGTTTACATGAACCATATTGTCCCGGTGAAATTGATCTTGGCACTCATCCATGTACTACTTTAATAGCTTTTTCACTTGGAAGACATAATTGGCATCACATCACTAATTATATTACTTTCCATACATCTCTTGTAATTAGTACCTCTACAAAATGTGATTATGAACCATCCATGTCAAGAAAAAAGCTCTTCCTTTATTTTTAATTGTAACACCCCGCTCTCCAATAAAGACATTTCTAGAATTTTTGGGGAGCCAGTGTGCTACTAAACTTGACTAAAAACTTTTCTTACTAACGATACACCAGATGCGAAAGATTCCATAAATAAAATAAATCATAGGTTATCATGTGGAAGCACTTATTTAAAATAATGTTATAGTCTCATGTGCTTATCAAAATAATTTATTTAAATCCTAAATCATAGGTTGAACATGACATAAACTATATAGGCATCTGCCTTGCCTGCTTGGGTCAAGTTATGTCCTGCAGTCCCATCCTCATAAATTTCATCACCTGTGTGATTTAAAAATATAAAAACATACAAAAATGAGTCGAATACTCAATAAGCAACACATCATACAGTAAACATAATAAACATAAGGTTTATTGAAAAATATGCATACTCATAAATTATAAGTAAATAACATGAACTTATCTTTCACTTATCATAGGCCGATACCCACTGTTGACCCCCGTGAGTTAGGGTTAGCGAATCTAAGTAGATTTCGATTCCGCCCTTGGCTGCCGGTTGTAGAATCCATACATAAGGAAGACATACTGGGTGCACTACTAGCATGCATGACCTGACAATGCAAAATACCCATAACATAGGTACTGTCTTCGCATTATAACATAGGCTATTATATATCGTGTCATTCATATTTCATCACAATTATACTTG
This sequence comes from Juglans microcarpa x Juglans regia, assembly GCF_004785595.1. Taxonomy (NCBI): domain Eukaryota; kingdom Viridiplantae; phylum Streptophyta; class Magnoliopsida; order Fagales; family Juglandaceae; genus Juglans; species Juglans microcarpa x Juglans regia. Next base: position 12,956,782 of record NC_054603.1, read on the forward strand.
CATATTTGTCATATCATAGATTTCAAAAGAAGTCACATTTTCTTCATAACATGTCGTGATACATGACTCACATAAATTCTTAACTTTTCATAAATATTTTAATGCATAATACTTACATAAAATCATGACTTTTCATAAATAATTTTATGCATAACTCTCACATAAAATTATGCATGACTTTCCATAATTATTTTAATGTATAAATTAGCACATAAGATCATGAGTTTTCATAAACCTTCACATAAAATCATTACTTTCATAAATACTTTAATGCATAAATCCTCACATAAAATCATGATTGAGGTATGTAAAAAGGAGCTTCCAATGAAGGGTATACAAGCATAACATTTTTATAAAGGAAATATGTCGTTTACTGTACAATGTATAAGGGTATGATTATGTTATTTACCTCGTAGCACTAATCCAATATTTTCGGGGCGCGACTTATTTCCTATAAGATAGGCACGTAGCTTACGTCAATTTCTACTTAAACACGTACCTCGTAATTAAACCTTAATCTATATTCACATAAACCATGGTCCTTCACAACCCTAAAATCACATTGACTCCATAATATTGGCATCAATTATGTATATCTGGAGTTTATATGTCCAACTCAAATTTCCTGATGTTTCGTCAATTTTTTTTTTTTCTAAAATAGTCTAACCTTTCGTGCGTAACTCTCTTAAAACCATATATACATACATATATATATATATATATCCCATTAAGCCCAACACATAAATATGTCCGTCCATTTATAATAAGTCTATATTACTTATACAGTACACTGTGCAAGTATGTAATTACTCCAACCTATATGGTAAAGCCATGCGACTTAATTGGTTGATCAAGGGAGTGGATGTACTAGGTTTTATCAAAGAGAGTGAGAGAGATCACTTATAGTTACAAAGGAAAATTGGAGCTTGGACGTGAGGGTTGTCTGTGGCTTATGAAGGATTCTGGGTGGTTAGTAAGTGGCTGGGTCATGGCTAGGCTTCGTCTTGGTGGTTCTCGGTGCAGCTGCGCAGCAGTAGTGTCGAGGAGGTGGCTAGTTTAGGTGCCTTGTTTTGTGGGGCTAAAACAGATTATGCTCAGCTTCTTGTATATCGTTGGTTTTTGTTTGGTGTTGGGTTAAATGGAGGAGGGTGGTAGCAGCTTTGTTGCTTGGTGGTTTTCGGTGCAACTACGTGGTAAGGGTGCGGTGTCTCGGGTTGTTTTCGGACGTGCGTTGTGAGTGACTTGGACGTGGGTCGTGAGAGAGGAAGGGGTCGTGGATCTTGTTTCCGTGGTGGTTCTTTGAATGGTTCTCTTCCGAACTGAAGTTAGGTGACGTGAACTCAGGGTAGGGGTGTTGCGGCTTGGACACAGAGGTTGGTGGTTGTTCACACTAGAATATTGGCTCAATGGAGGACTTGCGGCTTGGGGAGTGTGTTAAATCTGTGAAAGTTTGATAAATTGTCTCTTAGACTTTTAGATCACATTTTGCACAGTATTTTTGTTGGAGTGTCTTTGACTCTAGCCATTTTTAATTTCTTTGTTCTTTCTTTCAAGTTTTACAGTTAGAAATGGAATATCGTTTCACAAACCCAACCCAGAGTTTTTTTGCTCATCCATTTAGTCCTTCAATCGTAAATAGATACTTTCCATTCCATCCAACATTGCTGAAAATTCATCATTGCATATACAACAGTTATAACATTTTTTTTACTTCAGTTTTCTGATTACTCTGCCTTACAAATGAAACTTAAGGTTTACATGAACCATATTGTCCCCGTGAAATCGATCTTGGCACTCATCCATGTACTACTTTGATAGCTTTTGCACTTGAAAGACATAATTAGCATCTCATCACTAATTATATTGCTTTCCATACATCTCTTGTAATTAGTACCTCTACAAAATGTGACTATGAACCATCCATGTCAAGAAATGAGCTCTTCCTTTATTTTTAATTGCAACACCCCGCTCTCCAATAAAGACATTTTTAGAATTTTCATTTTTCGGGGAGCCAATGTGTTACTAAACTTGACTAAAAATTTCTTACTAACGAAGTGCTAGATGCGAAAGATTCTATAAATAAAACAAATTTTATTAAATACTTCAATCCAAACTAAAGTCTGTGGAAGCACTTATTTAAAAAAATACTAAAGTCTCATGTGCTTATCAAAATAATTTATTTAAATCTTAAATCATAGACTGAACATGACATAAACTATCTAGGCTTCTGTCTCGCCTCCCTGGGTCAAGTCATGTCCTGCAGTCCCATCCTCATAAATGTCATCACCTAGGATGGTTTAAAAATATAAAAACATACAAAAATGAGTCGAATACTCAATAAGTAACACATAATACTGTAAACATAATAAACATAAAGTTTCTTGAAAAATATGCATACTCATAAATTATACGTAAATAACATGAATATGAACATGAACTTATCTTTCACTTATTATAGGCCGATACCCACTGTTGACCCCCGTGAGTCAGGGTTTGCGAATCTTAGTAGATTATGATTCCGCCCGTGACTGCAGGTGTGGAATCCATACATAAGGAAAACATACTGGGTGCACTACTCGTATGCACGACTTGGCAATGCAATATACCAATAACATAGGTACCGTCTTCATATTATAACATAGGCTGTTACATGTCGTGTCATTCATATTTCATCATAATTATACTTGCATACTTGTCATATCATAGATTTCAAAAAAAGTAACACTTTCTTCATAACATGTTGTGATACATGACTCACATAAATTCATAACTTTTCATACATATTTTAATGTATAATACTCACATCAAATCATGACTTTTCATAAATAATTTTATGCATAACTCTCACATAAAATCATGCATGACTTTCCATAACTATTTTAATGTATAAATTATCACATAAAATCATGAGGTTTCATAAACCTTCACATAAAATCATGACTTTCATAAATACTTTAATGCATAAATACTCACATAAAATCATGATTGAGGTACGTAAAAAGGAGCTTCCAATGAAGGGTATACATGCATAACATTTTTATAAAGGAAATATGTCGTTTACCGTACAACGTATAAGGGTATGATTACGTTATTTACCTCGTAGTGCTAATCCAATATTTTCGGGGTGCGAGCTTACATCAATTTCTACTTAAACACGTACCTCCTAATTAAACCTTAATCTATATTCACATAAACCATGGTCCTTCACAACCCTAAAATCACATTGACTCCATAATATTGACATAAATTCTGTATATCTAGAGTTTATATGTCCAACTCAAATTTCCAGACGTTTTCTCAATTTTTTTTTTTCTAAAATAGTCTAACCTTTCGTGCGTAACTCTCTTAAAACCATATATACATACATACATATATATATATCCCATTAAACCCAACACATAAAACTGTCTGTCCATTTATAATAAGTCTATATTACTTGTATAGTACACTACACAAGTATGTAATTACTCCAACCTATATGTTAAAGCCATGCGACTTAATTGGTTGATCAAGGGAGGGGATGTACTGCCTTTTATCAGAGAGAGTGAGAGACATCGCCTATAGTTACAGAGGAAAATTAGAGCTTGGACGTGAGGGTTGTCCGTGGCTTACGAAGGACTCTGGGTGGTTAGTCGGTGGCTAGGTCATGGCTGAGCTTCGTCTTGGTGGTTCTCAGTGCAGCTGCGCGGCAGCGGTGTGGAGGAGGTGGCTAGTTTGGGTGCCTTGTTTTGTAGGGCTAAAATAGGATGCTCGGCTTCTTGTATATCGCTGGTTTTCATTTGGTGTTGGTTTAAATGGAGGAGGTTTGCAGCGGCTTTGTTGCCTGGTGGTTTTCGGTGCAACTGTGTGGTAAGGATGCGATGTCTTGGGTTCTTTTAGGATGTGTGTTGCGAGTGACTTGGACGTGGGCCGTGAGAGAGGAAGGGGTCGTGGGTCTTGTTTACGTGGTGGTTCTTGGACTAGTTTTCTTCCAAACAGAGGTTAGCGTGATGTGAACTCAGGGTAGGGGTGCTACAGCTTAGACATGGAGGTTGGTGGTTGTTCAAGCTGGAATATTGGCTCAGGTCGGACTAAAGCAAAGGCTTTCTCAGTGGAGGACTTGCAACTTGGGGAGTGTGTTGGTTTGAGGGGAGGAGGCGGCAACCACTAAGTGGAGGCCGTGAGCTGTGAGGGAGGAAGGGATGGTGGGTGGTTTCCAGCATGCTATAGGACTGCGGGGAGGTGGTTTGTGAAAGCGAAGGGTGATGTGCGTGAGTGAGGTCTCTTGCAACGTGGAGTAACCAAGTACTGTGCATGGAGTTCAATATATGTATCTATATATATAGGGCATCAGTTTAGGAATTTTATTTCCACGCACAAACGATCTAAACGTTTGAATGATTAGAATAGATACGTGCGAACGACAATCCAACATCCGAACGTTAAAAATTGTACGTTCAAACGCTTCTCCATTTAACATCTGAATGCTACATTCAAACATCTTTGAGTAAACGTTCGAACGTTGTTACATTCGAACGTAAATATTAATCGTGCAAAGCAAAAATGACGAACGTCTAATTTTTTACGTTCGAATGTTAATCGGTTGGGTTAACATTCGAACGTCGGTTTTTACGTGTGAACATTACTTTCTGTGACGGATTTTAACTGTCACAAGAAAAATCATGTTCGAACGTTACATCTCATAGAAGACTTCCAACTGTCACAAAAAAAAAAAAAATTGTGACGGTTGAACAGTAAATTGTCACAAAAAACTTTCTATGATACCTTTTAGGTGACGGTCTCAAACCGTTACAAAATGATATTTGTGACGGTTTCATCCATCACAAAAATCAAAATCTATTGTAGTGTAAAGTCTAAGAGACTCTATAAAAAAAAAAAAAAAAAAAAAAAGGAAAAGAAAGTCTGAGAGACAAATTCTTTGCTGTGGCAAAGATACGGGAACCTTACTCTCTCAAGAGCTAGGAGAAGAAAAGGACTCCTTGCAACTGGTATTTTAACTCCCATGTCATTTGTTTATGCGGTAACAAACACTTCAATTATCCAATAAATCCTTTTTATTGCTTATACTTGGTAACAAGGAGAATGCTATATCGTACTGATTTTTTTGCTAGATATTTGGACAACGTTACGAGGACCTTTCACAAATTCATTGGCTTTTGGTAATTTTGTGACTTAATCACTGCATTCTCTTAACAATATGATAGATAATAGCACGAGGATCCCATGAAATTGTCAAAAAGTGCAACTGAAGTTAAAGACACACTGGTAAAAGTTTGAAAAACTCTCATTTGACTTTTGTCCAAAAGAATGTAATCTACTTTGATTTTGATCAGGAGAATGTAATATTCTACTTTGGTAATGCATGTTTGAAATGAATTTTAGGTAACTTTTGCCAAGTTTTATTATCTAACTTTTGCGAGTATATTATATTGTGGTGCACTTCTATTTTTTAAGGTTGAGGCTTTGAGAGGGTACACGAAGACATGACCCTCGGTAATTTTCAAAAATTTATCTTGGTCTCTGATGCCATCGATGTAACACCTGGGCCTAGCTTCAAGTTTGTTTTTTTATATTTTTGGGTTAAGTATATGAGAAGCCCAGTTGAAATTTTTTGAGTTCTATTTTATGGGCTCAAATTGGTTTTTAACAGTTGTCTAATTTTCTAATAGACTTGCCATTGTAGTTAAATTTTTGAAATGGACTCTACTCGATCATCGCATGGCCCATGCCCCTTTTTATTAAACTGGGAGACCCAACGACAGTTTGTTTTTAAAAAACTAACCACCTTTACACGTACATCTCTTTCCGTTAGTCATAAGCTTAGACGTCTCTAATGTATTTATCCACTCCCATGCACATGTACGTCTCCCTCATTTCTCTAGGGTTTTTCCATCGCCTATAAATATATACATACATACCTACACATGATAATTTACCAAGCCTATAGCTGCCGCAAACCTCCCATGGCAGTCTCCACCCACGCACAAGAGCACCTCCATTCACAAACCATCATCCACCACAAGCCGCCACCCTCCACAACCTCCATGCAGTCATCGTCGCTATCTCTGCACCTCCACACCCACAACGTTAGACCTCGCCTACAGCCTAGTCGCATGACCTCACCATCACAAAAACCCACGCCGGTGGGTGCTCAGCCGAACAGAAACCACCCCGTGCAAGTTTCCCCCTGCACGAATTCCAATCCATATTTTACCCCTGTTTGGATTGGAGGAAGAAATTGTAGATTTCTTGAACAAATTTTGTACCGTCCAGTATTGCGCACTAGTTTTTTTACTTTACCCTTGTTCAACGGGGAATTTAGTGGATAATGCAACATCATCATAATTGAATTAGAGTGAGATGAACTTCTGGTTTATAATCCTTTTTTGTAAAGCAACTCCTCAAAATCGTTTCTTTAATTATCATACTTGCTATTCTACCATGGGCCTTCGGAGAAAAACATTTGTTGATTTCTCAACCAGGTAACATATATACGACTTAGGAGTATTTAAAACAAAGTTTTGAATTTCACACCGTACCAGCCGGTACAGCCAAAATATATTGTTTATGTGGCATAACCGGCACAGAGAATCGTATACTTTCGTACTGATCAAAATTTCAGCCGTTTCGGCTCTACTAGCCGATATTTTCGGCCCATACCGGCCTATATTTCGGCCCAAACCGGCCAATATTTTGGCCTTTGCTTTTTTCTTTTTCTTTTTTCATTTTTTTAAACTGCAAGCTCATTTTTTGACCCCTCTAATTTAGACCAGATTTTTTATAATTTATTCATATATAGACTTTTATTTTTTAATATAATTTTTATATATTTATATATATATTTTATTCATATATAGACTATTCTGAAACGGTACCAGTACCAAAATATCTCGTTTTAATGTCTAGACCAAAATGGTCACCAATACAGTATTCAAAACATTGATTTAAAATGCCGATTCACTTGTCCATTTTGAGTCGAGAAATTAGATTTGCAGTTATAGAACGTGTAAGTGTTATATATATACTTTTAAAAAAATTAAAAATTAAATATAAGATATATTTAAAAAATTAATTTTTTAATAATACATCTAATTTTTTTAAAAGAAATATATGACACTTGCACAATCTATCATTATACCTAACGTTACTTTTTTGAGTTTGTTGGAAAGTCGTTGATGATATTTCTTTCATAATGCCTGTTAACTTTGTCTTTTAATTCTTTTTTTTTTTTTTTTTTTTATCACTAGGCAATTCTTTTAGGGGCATGGCCATTTTAGCCCAGTTTAACCACCCGCAGTGGTGTAGTCATTAGGTATCCAAGAGCGGTATGAACTTTTTAACTACAGTAGCTAAATATACATGCATGAAGATGAATAGTAATTTAAGCATCTACTTTTTAAGCATTTTTTTTTTAGGAAGAGACGAAGAACACCTGTCCATGAGTGATCCCCTCCCAATTTTATTGAAAGCCCTCACTTATGGCGGAAGAAAACCGTGGTAACATGAAGGACAATTGGGATTTACAGATAACCAAAGAAAACAACCCAAGTCTCAAAAAATATACGGAAATAAAAACTTTACCATAATCAATCTAAACAAGCCTAAATAAAACACCCAAAAAACCCACTTAAAATCTAACATGGGGCAAGCCCGCCGTATCCAACCGAAGCATGCCTTTCAACTTACGAGGCAATGGAATAAAATCATAGAAAATGTTATTATAGCCTTCCTCGCCCCATCTAGCTAGGAAATCAGCGGCATTATTCCCCTCGCGAAATTGATGAGCAATGGAGAAATGCATGTCTCTTAATAACATCAGAAGTTCATCCCAATAGTCTCATAAATACCAAGCCGTGCACTTGCAACTACTCAACCAAGAGACAATCAAACTTGAGTTGCTCTCAACAATAATTTGATTAAAACCCAGCTCTTTACATAAAGATAGCCCAGATATTAACGCTCTCAATTCAGCCTCATTATTTGTTCCATGACCAAAAGAAGAAGAGAAAGCTCCTTTGAAAATACCTCTCTCATCTCGAATGACTCCTCCTCCACCACAGCTACCCAGGTTGCCACGACAATACCCGTCTACATTCAATTTAATCCACCCTTCATCCAGTTTCCTCCAATAAACCAATTTCAGAATAGGCCTAGCATGATCAACGTAATGAACTTCAAGATCGCGAAGAATAGCTTCATCCCTGGCTGAGAGAGGCCAATGTTTCATCATCAGAGAAGAAATCTTCTGAATCCAAACATTCATTGCCAAGCAAACACCTGACGTCTATTCAAAAGAATTTTCCATTCTGGCCTTACAACGCCGCATCCAAAGCCGCCAAGTGATAATAGACAGTATGATGCCTATAAGAATCCCTCTGTGAGACGACTTCGTCTAAACATTGAACCACTACATTACCGTTGCCCACCAAGGCATACCAGAAACATGATTAATACCCAGCGTTATAGCTGCCCACTTCCATACTGCTCCAGCAATACTCCCATTACAGAGCACATGATTTAAACTTTCTGTGTGCCCTTTAGAACAACAGTTACACCAAGAAGCCAACAGAATTCCTAGAGATTGCACCCGAGAATCCAACGCCAGCCCATTAAATCTAGCTTTCCACATGCACACAGAAATCTTCTTCGGGAGAAGGTGATGCCAAATCCAGTCCATGCCTAGATATTCAGTTCCTTTTACACGGATTAGATCCCAAGCTAAAGCCGACGTAAACTCTCCCTTAACTTCTGATTTCCAAATGATAATATCACTGCCCACCTTTCCAGCCACAATATTTTTCATGATTTCCTCTGTTTTTTCTAAACCAACCTGTTCTAACAAATAACTCTCATCCCGGGAACCATCAACCCATACATCTTTAATTCTGATCTCAGAATGCCCAAAGTCCCTACTGGCACATAAAGGCCCACTTGCCAGCCACCGATCAAACCAAAGACCTGCCTGCTCTCACCTTCACTATAACATTCTCTATCACCTCAGGAAACGCATTCATAATTAAGTTCTAGAATCGGGAAGCATTTCTTCTAGTCTCAGCCATGTTTCCCGTATTTAGCACAAAAGAGTTTGGTCCAAAGATTATCAACAATTAACAATCTTCGAGCGAACTTCATGTGAAGGGACCGCTGAACTTCATCGAAATTTCTCATGCCAAGACCCCCTTCCTTGTACGGCTTGCATATCCTATCCCAAGAAACCCATTTCATCCCTGGTCTCCCATTCAACTCTCCCCAGAAAAATGTAGAAAGTAGAGAGTTGAGTTTTTTGAAAAATTTCAAAGGCACATTTCAGACTACCAGCAGGTGAGTTGTAATACATGCTAAAACATGTTTCATGAGCGTAAGCCTACCTCCTTGCGAAAGTAAATTTAATTTCCAACCGGCTATTTTTCTCCGAATCTTCTCAATTAGGGGTTCTAAGTCTCTAGATGTAAGTCGTCCTGACACCAGAGGGACACCCAAGTAGGTGACCGGAAACTTGCCTTCCACGAAACCCGTTGATCTCATGAGATTACGACGCCGAGCCGATGTAATGGAATTTGAGAAAAAGAAAGTCAATTTTTCCTTGTTGATTAATTGCCTTGACCACTTTTCATACACTTCCAAAGTTTTCATCAGCTTTAGAACCGACCGTTTGCCACCATTCACAAAAACTAGAAGATCATCAGCATAAAGTAAATGCGAGACTAGAGGTGCACCCACTGGATGTGAAAAACATCCAATTCGACCCTCTTCAAAAGACTTACAAAGTAATCTTGATAGCACCTCCTCCATAATAATAAATAAGTATGGAGATAGTGGATCACCTTGTCTAAGACCCCGAGCTGGTTGGAAGAAACCCTTGAAAGTCCCATTTATCATAATAGAGAACCAAGGAGCCTGAACACATTCCTTTACAAGATTACAAACCTGAGAAGAAAAACCAAATGAGTTCATCACATTTAGCAAAAGTTGCCAGTCTACGCGATCATATGCTTTGGCCATATCAATCTTCACCATAATGAACCATTTCCTGAGCCAGAGTGATATCTTCAAAAATGCAGCGGCCAGGAATAAACGCTCCTTGTTCATGAGAAATCAACTGAGATAACAAAGAAGTCATCCTTTGTACAAGAACCTTTGAAAAATTTTTGTAAGCGATAGAACAAAGGCTGATAGGCATGAACTTGTCAAAACTTCTAGGATCCTCCACCTTCGGAATCAACACCAGATAAGATGCCATATAAAATCTAGGTAAAGTAGAACCCGAAAAGAAATCCTTGGCTGCCGCAACGACATCCTCTTTGATCAAATCCCAACAGCTTAGATAGAAACCCGAGCCAAAACCATCAGGTCCAGGTGAGCTTTCTTTCGAGATGGATTTCAATGCAGCCAAAAATCTCGTTCTCAGACGGGGCTATAGCAAGAACCAAATTATTTTCCGCAGAAATAGAGCACTGTATTAGAGATGAAAGATCCACCTGTTCAACAATAGCAGGTTAACGACAGCATAATCTCTAAAGCACCTTGATGAACCTGTTCTGGCGAATTCAAAATATCTCCATTCGCTAGCCGCGTATTAGAGATTACTTTAGTTTTCCTTCGTTGGTTAACGACATCATGGAAAAATTTAGCATTCTGATCACCTTCAAAAAGCCATTTCTTCTTTGCCAATTGCAATAGCCTGATTTCTTCACGTTGTTCCCAAGTATCTAGTTCAAGTTTTGTGACCAAGAAATCACATTCTACTTCCTGATCGTAACCACCTTGTAACCGACTCTCTAGAACCTCCAATCTTTCTTCTAATTCTTTGATATTCTACCCAACCTACCTAAAGACCTGAGTATTCCAAGCACGTAACGCAAGCTTCATTTTCTTAAATTTTTCTGCCAACCGAATGAGACCCACAGAAGTAGTAGGATACTTCCAAACATCTTCAACACATCTCTTAAAATCTACATGCGAGACCCACATATTTTGAAAACGAAAAGGGCGAGGGCCGTAGTTAACCACTTGTTTTTGAAATTGAATGAGCATAGGACAGTGATCTGAAGTCTTCCGTTTAAGATATTCAAAGAAAGCTTGAGGGAATCTGTTAGCAAAATAGGTATTAATCAACACTCTATCAAGACGTGCCCAGCTCCGAGTATGCCCCTCATGGCCATTACACCACGAAAGGCGGCGACCGACAACTTGGAGGTCCAATAAACCACAGTGATCAATGCAATTATTAAATTCCTCCATCGACGCTATCGGTCTAGGATGACCACCAACGCGTTCACTATCTTCCTGGATAATATTGAAATCCCCTACCACCAGCCATGAAATCTCATTGGCATCTATCACTTCTAAACTTTGCCATAATTCACGACGCTCTATGCTATTGCACTTAGCGTAAATAAAAGAAATTAATATCTTCTCTTCACTAAACTGAAACCTCCCAGAAATAACTTGATTAGTCATAGATAAAACCTCCCACTCACAATCATCACTCTAGAAAATCCAAATTTTCCCACCAACTTCCGCATTACTACAAAAATTCAGTAACCCCAATGAACAAGCCAACCTAGTCATTTTATCAACCTCAGCAAAAGGTTCCAAGACCCCGACAATAGACACACCATACTGCTTAACTAAAATTTTTAAACGATTACGGGAACTACCTAATCCTCTCAACTTCCAAATTAAAATTTTATCAATCATGAATTGAGTTTAGAAGATCAGGATAATACCCATTGGGATTGTCTCATAGTGTGTTTCTTTGATTCAGTTGTGCAACTCGGCTGATCACGCTCAGGGTCTGAATTATATCTCTTTTGTTTAGCCAGTGCACCAGGGACATCTTCATCCTCTAGATCTGATATTGAGACATTCAGTTCCTCCCCCACGTGACCATCATTTTCAACTGTTATTTGAGTCCGGCATTCCATCTCTAATATTTCATAAACCAGAGCTGTATGGCCCCCCTAAAATAAACCTCTGTTCAGAACATCTTCCATCACCAGCAACTCCACAGAAGGACTACCAGCTTCAACCTGGACAGCACTACTCCCTTCTATTTTTCCATGCATAGGAACCAATTCATGTATGTTCACTGTATCTGTAGTTTCCTCTTCCACCCATGGTTCCTTCGTAACAAGCTCTGTTTGGCCAAGGACAATTTCCATGCACATTTGTTCTGGCTGCTTTATCATTGGCAATTTCTTTCCTTGTTTCTCCGCAACCCCAACCGTAACCAAAGCCAACTTTTGTTCAATCACTAGTAAATCTTCCTGCACCGCATCGTTCCCCCTTGCTCAATCTCCTCCTCCTTCTCACCTGTTTGTTCTTTAGCACTCGATTTAGCTTTCCACACTTGCTGGTTCTTGACCAAAGCACGGTTGCTTGTCTCCCATCCTGCCTTACGTCGATTCTCCCCCATACGACAAACCACATTCGTGTGTCCTTGTCTACAACACTTAGTGCAATAAAAACCAAGTTTTTTATATCGTACTTCCTGCCATATAGTCTTGTTTGCCGAAATTACAATCGGAAATCCTTTGATAGGTTCCTCCTTTAGATCCACTTCAACACACATACGTGCACCCGTAGCCCTCGTTTTATTCAATGTCGCATTGTTAGTTCCTAGGAAGAGGCCAAAACGACTTGCAAGGATTTGAAGACAATCCCTTCTATATAAGTGCAAGGGTAATCCTGGCAAGACAATCCATTTAGGAGCCAAAGAGGACTCTTTCGTATGATCAAACTCTCTAGACCATTTGAATAATCGAAAAGAGTTCCCCTCCAAAGTTCTTCCTTCACGTGCCCAACCATGAACAAAATCACGTTCATTTTTCATGTGAATCAAAACATGATAGTCATCCATGAAACTTATATGTGGAATCTCTAAAAGGCCCCATTTTTTCACCACATGCAGAAGTATATTATCAATGGACGGTCTAACTTGCATGAATTTCACCAAAGCAAACTTAAAATCTTCCGTAGCCTTTACCATCTCTGGTTCCGAGAATATGAAGCCCAGGTCCCCATTAATATCTACCGAAAAACGCATAGGTAACTTGAAAGACGTATTTTCTGCATGTTTTGAGACCGCCTGGGCATAAGAATTTGTCATTGAAGCTTCAGGAACGGCGTTCCCCGCCGACGGCAAGGCCATCAGAGGGGCAGCGCACGCCGTCAACGAACAACCCTAGGAGCGTAAATGTCCAACAGGAAACCGGAGATCCTCGGACTTTCCAAAACAGAGCAAAATAAATCGCGAAAATAATCCCCCCAGACCTTCTCTCTCTAAAACTTCACTCTCTGCTTTGTGCTTTATCTACTTTTTAAGCTTATTCTCTCTCTCTCTCTCTCTGAACAAGCTTACTATTTTTTTATCCTGATCAAGCCATTTACAAGTTCTTCATTTTTCTCCATCTCTCCTCCATTCCGAACGGGAATAAAATGTGTTTAGATTTTTATCGAATGGTTTGCATTGGAAATATAAGCAAAAAGTAATAGTTTAATTAAAATGAATAATATAATCATTACGTTATTAATTGTAAAACTCTTGTTATTAAATACGATAATTAAAATAAAATAAATTTTATTTGATAACTAAATATAGCTAATAGATATGAGAAATATGATTTTTTTTAGATAACATACAAATTTGAAAATAAATAATATTTTATTATTATATATAATTTAGATGAATAGTTCAGAAGACAAAAGAATGATATAGGCAAAATTTGTCTAATAAGATAGTCAATCCAATGTTAATGCTAAATACTCTTGGAGGGATTCGAACCTCCAAGCTAAAGGCACCATGATCCTAAGGACTAGGGTGGTTGCCAGTTGACCTACAAGTCATTGGCAAAAAGCTTTTTCTGTATCATATTCTTCCAAGGGTGGGCTCCTATAGAGTCGAAAAGCCCACCTCCTAACTCTGACTTTGATTGGAATTGGAGGTATTTTGGACTCCGATTCCGACTCCAATCGGAGTTGGGCCAGCCCAAGGTTCAGTTTCTATTGACTTTCGGCCCATTTCTTAAAAACCTATTGAAAAATTAAAAAATACTAAAAACCAATATCAGCCCAGTGGGTTTCAGTTTCAGCCTATTGCAGAAAAATACTATAAAAAAACTAAAAAAAAAAATATAAATACAATGAGGAAATTATATACATTACAAAACAAAAGAGGAAAAATATTCACAATCACAATCACTACAATCACAATCACAATCGCTATAAGAGGAAATTACCTATATTACACCCCGGCACTACAACCACAATCACAACCTAAATTAAAAATGCAACATTACACTCCTGCACAACAGCTCATTACACATACCTACATTAACGTCCACCACCAAACAACCACCACAATCACAACCAAAAGTCACCAATCTGACCAAGGTACAACACTTTACACCCTTGTAAAGTCCACCACCAAAGTCACTAAACATTACACCCCTTTAGTGTCACCAAACTCACTAGCTAACTCCTCAACCAATTTACTATGTATCAAAATTTTAAAAAACAATTACAATGTATCAGAATTAAAAAAAAAAAAGAAAAAAAAAGCTATAATGTATGACAAACAAAGTTACAAGAAATAACTCTCGGCACCAAACTCCTTCAACTCCAAGCATCCTGCATTATTTTGAAAATTAAAAAAAGTTAGACATTATACTACTTAGTCAAGTTAAACATACTAACAGTAAAGTACTTCATATGAAAGTTAATGATCTACTGGATTCCCACCCATAATGGTCTCAATCCCCCGCAATCATTTTAGGGTTCATAGCTAGTTCTCCAAAAACATAAAAATTACAAGTTAAATAATTAAAACAATAAAATATCTAATTGGTCATCTAATTACAAGTGGGGGAGAGGGGGCCGGTACATGCTTACCAATAGGGTGGGGTCAAGGCATGGTGGACGGTGGTGACAGAGGCACAACATAGATGGAAAAGAGTAGAGAAAAGGGTTTGCGAGATTGGGTAAAACAGAGGGACCAAGGACTCAAGTGCCCAGACTCGGGCCCGACGACAGTGGAAAATGGTGGCAGCAATGCAAGCTCACGGGCAGAGGGAAGGCCACGGGTTGTAGAGGGACAAAGAGCCATGCGGGGAGAGGTGTGGCGCGAGAGAAGAAGGGAGAAGAGAGAAAAAGAAATTTAAGGGTTTACCCCTTTAGGCATGAAACGACACCGTATGGGTAAATAAGGGACTGGGATTCAAGTCTTGGGTTGGGCTTAACAATAATGATCTTGATTTTGATGAAATAAATTTTTATGCATGCAAATGTTCGGATATGGCTAGATATTAAGCTTTCGGGTTGCTTGAAGTTTTTATGAAACTTTTTCCATTTGATTTTTGGATTTTATGATAAGATCATATTTCAGACTTGATTACATAGCATGTATTTTTGTTCTTTGAGATTTAGTTGTTGAATATTTCGGATTTGGAGTGTGTGATCTAAGTCAAGAACACATGGTACTCAGTTAGGACACAAACTTGAGGCTCATGAGTTTGTTTTGTGTTTTCATGGATTTCTGCCATGTGATATTAGGTTTAATGTTTAGATCATGTTTAGACCTTAAATATGAGGTATATGATTTCAATTCTTGAGGATTTATCTCATGAGAAATTCGGATCTAGTGGTTTGATTGTAAATCAAAACATGTGGTACACGGTTTTGAAGTTAGTATGCAAACCGATTGTGTTGGATGATATTTTGTGATTTTTGTGGTACTTGAATTTTTTATTCAAGCATGCAATTTCTTAGGATTGACTTATGAACATGATAAGAGTATGTTCATGGACTTTTGAAGTTCTTAGAGTTATTTAAAGGGAATAGTCCAAATGCATCAAAGAGTTGTTTAAGACTTGGTGTTTTAACACTTTTCTTGCCATGAGGAGTTTGTGATTTTTTTAAGTGTATGTTTTATGGTCTTAGAATGCTTTTAAAATATAGGATGTGATCTTTATATGTTGCAGAAATTGGTTTGAATATGTTCATGTCACCATTCATGTCTTTTACTGTCTTACATCTGTAAACTATTAGTTTAAGTTAGTTGTAGACTTGCTGAGATTTGTAATCAAATATCACTTGGGAGTCCCAACTACCATTCTCTCTGAATGGTATCCCATGTTTCAGAATCAAGAGAACCAGCAAAGGATCACTTGGACGAGGTCGATTAGACCGCAACGCAAGAACGAGGAGCTCATCACATTGATGCTCCAATTTTTGGATAGGATTATAATTGTGCTGGCCGAGTTACGCGAGCTACTCCTTAGGCTAACCTAGTAGTTATTATGTTCACCTTATTATTTACATTAGGAGCCCTGTCTCAAGTACTAGTGATGTTACAAACATTTTGGATAAATACTTTAACTTTTGGATGTCAATTATTATATATTTATGAAGTATGCTTATGTCAATTTCGGATATGTTATATTTGTCCATAGTATTGCTGAAGAAAAATATTATTCAATGCAAATATTACATATTGATAGATGCATGCTAGGTGCATTGCATCTTTATCTATCATGAATGGGGGCAGGTAACCTTGTGTTGCATGTCCCGACGTTTCAGAGTCTGCAAAATTCCAAGTAGAATCTAAGAGCGTCACAAGACGAGTGCCACCTTTGGCACCCTTTGATTTTTGTTGTGTATATCGTAGAGAACTGGAGCCATGGCCACGTGAATTACGTCCTCCTCTGGCAGTTTGGTTGTTTCCACGATTTGTATAGAGTGCCATTGCAAATGGTGCTTCATCAGTAGTAGTGATATGCATCTCAAAATCTTGTAACTTGCTAATGACGTTTTCCAATTGTAGGAACAAATTTCTGGCATTTATAGCAACAACAATGGGATCAAACTCAGATCCAAGACCTTCGAGTATACAAGTGATGAAATTATCATCATCGATATGTTTACCAGAACCCCAAAGGGAGAGAGGCAAAGATTTGGCTTTTTGCAAGTAGTCATCAAGCGAGGATGAGCCTTTGGTGAGTGTCTGCAATTCACCTTTCATTTGTTGGATTCAATCCCTTGTATGACTTCCATATAAGGTTTTCAACACATCTCATGCTTCATGGGAAGATTCTATATTGAGGACCTAAGACAACGGTGCATCGGACAAGGAGATGTTTAGCCGATTCTATACGAACTTCTAGAAAGAGAACCTCCAACTTCTCTCTAAAAACTTCCCCAATCCAAAACTAGCTTGAGGGTGTGGGAGCTTTGGCTCCTCCCTCTAACTTCCTTCTTGCTTTTTTCCCAGCCTGCATTTGTTTTTTGTTTTGTTTTCTGTGTTTTATTAGGTCTAATAAAGGAAGAACACTTTTTGGTGATCCCAGTCTCAACATAATTTTTGTCTCTGTTCTCATTTACAAATCAACAAATCCCTTGACCCAACCCACAAATCCTCGCACGGTGCTGCCTATGCAGCGGATGAGTCGATGTTGAGCCACAAGGACCAAGAAGCCCGCACACCAGTCTGGAATGGATGTGACGCCTAGTGGTGCTTGTGCGTTGCTTGTGCGATGGGTGGTCATTCTTTGTATAAAAAGGTTCAATGCTCGTGCCGGTGCTCATGCGATAAGTGCTTATGCAATGGGTGGCAGATGCTCGTGTCGGTGCTCGTGCGATGGGTGTGCAGCTTGGTGGTGCCGCCTAGGTGTGCCACCTGGTGCGCTTCAGTGTAGGTGAAGCTAGTGCTGGCCGAGAGGGACAGTGGAGGAAGCAATGCTTGAAGCCGATGTGGAGGTGGTTGAAGCTCGCGCGAAGGAGATGGGTGGCAGATGCAGAAGAGAAAAGGAGGAAGAAGCATGGGTGACGGAGGAAGAAGAAAAAAAAGGAAAAAGAAAAAATTGAAGGGTGAGGGGCGACAGTAAAGAAAGAGATGAAACCCTAAGGGCTGCCCTCCCACTTGCAAACAGGTTGGACCTTTTTTTGTTTAGGCTGGGCCCATGTGGTTTTGCTTTTTGTGCAGTGTATCTTTATTTTTGTAGTGCTTTCTTAGTGTTTGTAATTTGGTTTCTCTGTTTGTATTTATTAATAAAAAAAATAGGCTATTAGACTTATGTCCATAGCAGGGGGACTCCTCCTCTTTTTGAGGATGGGGTGGTTGGATACCCCTCCTCTTTTGGAGGATGGGGGTTTGGATACCCTTTCCTCATTTGGAGGTGGGGGATGGTTTTTTATCTCTGCTTTTTTACAGAGTGATACTCTCTTATGAAAGTGTCTAGAAGTTAAGACAATATCTATCGTAAATAAATTTGTGTGCGGGGAGGCATACAACATATGTGTAGTTCGAAGTTTTTCTCTATATTAACTAATCACAGCTGTAACTTCCTTCATGGATGAAATGAAGTCTATTTCCTATAAAAAAAGAGGAGATGTTTAGCCAACCAAGTATAAGTTGATCAATCTGCAAACATCTGGCTGCAGCAGGGTTGGCTCTCAATGTGCCATCATCACCCAAAGTAGTTGAAGGTGGGCTGGGGATCTGTTGGTTGACATACCCGAGGGGGGCCATGTCCACGCAACACAGGAATAACTTGTGTTTTCTATAGTAAATAGTTTGTGGATGCTAATTTGATAGTGATATCAGATAGGCTAGTTTTGGGAAGGGAAAGCTCCATGGATTCAGGGGTTTCCGTAGGCAAGACTGAAGCAACAAAGGAAGAAGACATAATCAAATCCTCTTTGGGCTCTGGTTACCATGTAGAAATAATGGCCTTGCATGTGCAGGGCTTTGTATTCATTTAAATAGAGGATATGTATGATAATACAAGTTGTTCACAGCTAAGGTACCAACTATCACAAATACTATACTGGGAAACCATGTTTACATATTATGCGAAGATCATAGAAGAGAGTATGGCGTGTATGGATTCTCGACAGGGATAGTGGATGTTGTCTCCTCAAAATATGCTCCAAAACCAACCCATTTACAGTGTCAAAGTCACAGACACAGTAATTATAATTTGCTTCATTATCCACGGCAACTAGACAAGTTGTGTTTGGATAACTCAATTCATTTCAACTCATCTTAAAGTTTAAATCAATCATTAATAGGACTCACTATTTTTTTTTAACTTTTCATAAAAAAATTAAATTCATTTTAACCTATTTCATATATTTTAATTTAAAAAATTAAACGCATCTCTATCTAAAAAAATTAAACTCATCTTAATAAAACTTACAAAATATTATTATTTACCATTCAATTCAATTTATCTCAATATCCAAACCTACCCTTAATTACCAAACTGCTCGTCTGGCTATGCTTGGAAGTCATGGATAAGAAGCCTCACCAACCTAATGAGAACAACCTTCTCCCTGCCTCTCCCTTTCTAGTTTTTACTCTTTTTGATACACTTACAACTATTTTATAACCCATCAATCAATCAAGGGAACATGCTACTTCATTAAAAATGAATTTCAATTTTACAAAAATAGCCCAAAATTCAATTAGTATAAAAAGTTGCAAGGTAATCATTTTCCTTGCTTATAACATACAAAAATCCCGATCCTAATTGAACTGCCTCTTCTCGCTATGTTTGATTCGGTTTAGATTGGAATTCATCAAAAGAAAAATTATGTTTCGATGATTTCCAACCTGAAATATTCGGTACAACAATCAGAATGTTCTATTAATGTTTGACCCGTTTCTATCGAATCACGATTTAATTCGTTTTGGGTTGAAAATTCAGGTTTGGTTGGAAGCTGACACATCCTCAATTTCTCACACCATCAAAGTGCTCTCCTTCAGTCATTCCATTATCCAGAAAAAAGTGGGGATTTTGATAAGTTCAAGGATTTTTGAACGAGCTATCCAAGTCGGATTTGGGACGTAAAGGGTACGTTAATGGATTTGGTGGCGGAGCAGAATGGAGCAGGTAATGATTCATGTAAGCACACATGATTTTTCAATCTTCACAATTGCACTTAAATGTTAGTGATCTTTGCCTTGCCATTTTGTTAGGTTGCGATCGGGTGTTGAGCTGAAAAGGGAATTATGTAGAGTCTATCTAAATTGAGTTTAAAGTGTGTTTAGATGTTAAAATGAATTTAATACTTTTTATAGGAAATTGAAAAAGGTTATGGATCTAATGTATAAAAATGTTTTAAGTTGAAAATATTATAGGTTCCATGTGTAAGAAAGTTTTGAGTTGAGATGAGTTTAATAATTTAAAATTTAAGTGTTTAAATATTAAATTCAATTTAAAGTTAGAGTTCAGCTCAGTTTATAGAAACCAAACGCATCCGTTCTTTTGTTTTAGAAAACAAAATGCATGCACGACTTTTTCAAACATAGATCAATTGACTATCTATAGATAGATTACCTGCAGCATGCTGAAACGTGTTGTCAATCAAATCATAATTGTGATTTGAGATTCTACGGACTAGACTTATAATTTTGAATCAATGGTACGTTCTCACCCCCGACATTATGCCAAATATTATATGCAAAATTCTAAGAACATTTTGACACTCGATCGGTAAAACAATATATAATATTTCTCGTTTAATCCACTCAAGAAAACAAATAAAAACGCTATTGTTTAACTAATCAAGATCATTTTCTTTGTTGAATTACGCGACACAAGGCAGAGTTACTCAAGTTTAATTTGAAAAAAAGAAAAGAAAAGAACTATTTCTAGAACCAATTTGATATGTGATAGTTCACAACTTTTATTCCCTACCTGATATATATTAATGTGGGACAACCTTGAAAAAATTGAGACGGGAACAATACTCATCAAATCATTCCCTGATCAATGGTTCATTAATTATTAACTACTATACCATTGCTGTCTAGAAAATGATCGGGTCAGTACGGTGTCCATCGATCAAATGAATCGTATATGGAAAGAGCCTTGAAGCAAGCAAGCCGAGAGCCATTGAGATTCCCAATATTGGTAATGAAATGGGTGCTTGAAGAGAGAGAAATAATCAAAATGATTCCATTGTAATTTTAATTGTTTGATTACAAAAGGGTTGTTTATTAATATATATATATATATATATATGAAAGTCCATCTTAAAAATTATCAAGTGAAGATGATATGTACTGAAAGGTAATCTGAAGAAAGAAAATTTACAAATAAGAAAAAAAACAGGAATTTTAAAAAAGTCATATTAATTTTGAAGTTTACTAGTTGCTTTGACTAATTTCCTCTTCTCATTTAAATAAAATATTAATGGGGGATATTTTAGTTGGTGGGGGCAAATTAAGCAATGGTCCATTTTTCACTCTGTTTGAGTGGGCCGCGCGTGGGGGCCGGTGGTGGAGCGCAATAGATCAAACGATAATCATGTTTATGAGAAAAAAAAAAAATCAATTGTTTTATAGCAAAGTAGGAATTAAAACGTACAGTGTGGAATAATACATATAATAGTTTATAACTTTATACTAATCCATTCTTTGAGACCAGCGTCATTGCAACATAAATTAGTTTGAGCTGCACTACTGTGCCGCTTGCAGCTCACCGCTGCAAGTGACCGTTAGTGTAAAAGTAGTGTTTTTTTTATTCATATTTTTTATCAATTTTAAATATTTTTAAAAAATATAAAAAAAATACATCAACATACCAAAAATTATTTCCTTAATCATTAAGTAAAAAACACAAAAAAAACAAATTCACTTAGCTATCAAATGGAGCGGTAACTATTGGGCAGCATAATAGTTTTTTTCAATTAGTTTTTGTGACGGTTTGTAAATTGTGATATTAGTGCCCCAACCGTCACAAAAAATCATGCATTTTCTGTGACGGTTTGTGAAAACCATCACTAAAGGTAGATGAGAAATTACATTACATTCGAACGTATACATATTCACTGTAGAACGTTCGCTAGACATTCGAACGTTGAGGCTATTTACATGCAAACGTGAAAATTTTTTATGTCAACGTTCGAACATTAATTGATTTAGTATTAAAATTGGATATTTCAAATTAAAAAGATTGAAAATTGAAATGCAGTGATTTAGTATTAAAGTTGTATAAGCTAACATTAAAAAAGATTGAGAATTGAAATTCAGAAACAATAGATATATCAAATAATATTGTTCATTACATATGATAAAATAAAGTACAAAATACTCAAAACGAGTTGTTTACATATTTATTAAAATCGTCAGTCAATGTGGTGACTTTTGTGTTTAGGATATCTATTCGATGGAGAATATCAGTGACAAAATCTCCAACACTCTATTCTACTGGCGTGATCTTTCAGTCAATGTACGTAGTAATATCTGAGACCATCGCATCAACCCAAGCAGGCCGTGCATCTCCCATAGATGTACCCGTCAACGACTAACTAGTACTCCCAACACAGGGCCCATACTAGGTCAGATGAACAAAATCTGGTACAGGGCCAGCTGACGTCGAGCATGCCTGTAACGCCCCGGTCCCGCACGGGTCGGAGAGTTACTTCCTAGCACTTAAACTCACATTCCAACAATATAAAAATAGACTCCAAATTCCCAATATCATATAGAAAATTCGATTCAATCTAATTTCTTCAATATAACCAAATTTTCAAAATGCCAAGTCATCACAACACAATAAAATTTCTTAATAAAAATCGACAATACTCATAAAAAACTTCATATGCTTGAACCACTACACTTAAATCATCTCAACCAATGCCTCATAATCTTGATCCTCAGCTGAACCATCATAATATCTGAAAAATATTGTGGAGATAAGGGGTGAGTTATCAACAACTCAGTAAGCAGAGAGAATAAACTAGCATGTAAACACGAGCATTTATAAAGTTCGGTATGCAAAACAAGACATTTACTTTCAGAATGCAGAAACAACAAATTTTCTTTCAGAATGCATAAACAAAACTTGTTACAAAACATCAGAGCAAAATTTTCAGAAAAACAAACTTGTTCCCAAAAAGAAAATCATTTGGCATATCTAAACTGAAACATTATATTCATATCATCTTATAGCATCACATCGGGACAAATACCATGTTTAACCCCGTGGTAGGGTTATAAACTACCATTATACCCGTGACTAGGCCGTATACCATGTTTCACCCCCGTGGTAAGGTTATAAACCACTATTATACCCGTGGCTGGGCCGTATTCCATGTTTCACCCCCGTGGTAGGGTTATAAACCACCATTATACCCGTGGCTGGGCCTTAACAGAAATAGAACGGAACATCATCAGAATCAGATCACATTAAAATACAGAATCAGAACTTCATGCCAAGGTTTTCAGATGACACATCATATCAAAATAAAATACTGAATAACTTCAGATCATTTAACATGTTCGAAATAAATAGAATCCAAAACATCTTCATTTATTCATAGCAAAAACTTTTAGATTTTCATATTTGCTCCTTTTGCATAGTTCAGAAACAGAATGCGCGAAATTAGCTCGTGTCTACACCAGTTATGACAGAAAATAATTTCTCTTATATAGAATTTATGCATATGCAGAACAAACATTTGAGGTCGTTTCATATTTCTTTTCAAACAAACATGCATATTTTCAAAATCAACCTCATTTCATTTCTTTTATGCAAAACTAGTATATGAACCCCGCTTACCTGGACAACTTAGCTTTTCAGAATTTTTCTCAAAAATGTCGAGTCGACTATAAATCGTCGCCTATAAAAATAATCACATAATTTCCGTCAGTTTTCAATTAATTACACATTTCGATATTTAAGCGTAAGCTTCTAAAATAACCTATTTTAATTTCTCAAAACTTAAAACTCTCATAATCCCAAAATATATCATCACTTCCTAAAAATCACCAATATCCACCATGACCAACGTCAAAGTCAAAACACCAATATTTAAACCCGAAACAGCCAACAAATTTCATAGCATAAACCAATCACACAAACAACTCCATTATCCAATCCAACCGACCCCCTTACTCCTCGGACTCAGTTCGGCACAACCAACCAATTAACAATAAATATGAGTTAACGCAAAATTACATTTAAATCTCAAAAGTTCTTTGAGAAAATACTTACAATGCTATAATATAATTTTTGAAAGATCACGGAAGTGCTAGAAGCGGCAACGCAACAACAAAACAGTGCCAAATGCACTGTGGCCGTGGGTCTCAAAAACCCACTTTTGAACGGTGACAAACCAAAACCCGAGATTGCTAGGGTAGGGCTTAGGGATGTCGGCGAAGCTAGTGGTGGTGGTGGTTGGCCGTGGGTGGAGGTGTGGGCAGCGGTTGAAGGCCAAAATGCTCAAATCGGAGATGGAGATAGATGGCCTTCATCGGTGACAGATCGGAGCCAAGGATGGGTGCATTATGTCTCTTGGAGGTCGATGATGAAGTGGTTAAGAAATGGTGGCCGGAGGTGGCGCGACGGTGGCGTGCGAGCGAAGACAAGGCCACGGCTTTAAGCTGCTCGTGGAGGAGAACGGCGGCGAGTTAGGGGCTAAGATTGGAGGGTGGTGGTCGCCGATCGATGGGGAAGAGAATGGGCTGGGCGGTGACATTCACGGCTGTAATGCCCCGTCCCCGAGGGTTCGGAAAGTTAACTCATGTCACTTAAAAATCATTTCTCTTCCACATAGTACATACTCTAATTTTTCTCTATCGCACAAAATACTCATATATTTATATCACTTACTCCAGAATAACTATTCTAAGACAATACAAAGTCTTAATATAAACATCAATCTCCCAACAAATCACAACATCAGAACACAACAAGCTTACTGAATGAAAATTTTCAATACCTATATAAACCTTCTATGCTTAAACCATCATTCTTAACTCTTCTCACCCATGCTCCATATCCTTGATCCTCAACTGAAACATTCAAATTATCTGAAAAAGATGGTAGAGATAAGGGGTGAGTTATCAACAACTCAGTAAGCAGAGAACATATACCAATATGTAAACATGAGCCTTTTCAGAAAGTTCAGTATGCAGAAACAAAAAAATTTTATTTTTATATGCAGATCTCATAAAACATGTTATCAGAAAATCAGAGCGATTTTTCAATCTTTTCATACTCAAAATCAACAATTCATATTTAAGAATCAATTTCATATTCAAAAACGCTTTGGCATAACATAACTGAACATCTTCATCTTATTATATCATATCATATACAATGCGGTGAACTTCCCCTTTTTCAATCTCGGAACCCCGAGTGTGCACACAGGAAAGAACACGTAAAAAGACCACTTTGTTTCCAAAGTGGGTGCACTCATATCATATCATGGTGGTACCAACCATATCACGTGAACAGTATCATCATATCATAACTATATTCAGAACAGATAAGTATGCCAAAGTTTTATCATATCCATATCATATCAAAACACGTGCGAAACATATTCATATCATTTCTATTTGATAAAAAAAAATAGATCCAAATCATTTCATATCACATGCATAAAAATTTCAATGATATCATATTTGCTCTTTTGCATATTTCAAAAACATGTCAAATATTGCTCATGTCTACACATTTCATGTCAAAAACATTTCTTTTCTCTTTCATACGTATCTCATGAGGGAATGCAAAACATATACTGAGGTTGTTTTTCACTTTTTCTTTTTAAACAACATGCACATTTTTACAAATTAATCTCAGTTCATTTCTTTTTATGCAAATCTAGCATAGGAACCCCGCTTACTTGGACGACTTAACTTTTCCAAAATTTTCCTCAAAAATGTCAAGCCAACTATAGATCGTCACCTATAAAAATAATGACGTAATTTCAGTAAGTTTCCAATCAATCACGTATTTCAATATTTAAGCCTAAACTTCAGAAATAACCTATTTTAATTCCTCAAAACTAAAAACTCTCGTAATTCCAAAAATATGTCATCATTTTCTAAAATCATCAATATCCGCCACAACCCACGTCATACACGAAACACCAATATTTAAACCCGAATAGCCAACAAATCTCATAGTCTAAACAAATCTCATAGTCTAAACCAATCATACTAACAACTCCATCACCCAATCCAATCAACCCCGTTACTCCTCGGACTCAGTCTGGCAAACCAATCAGCAATTAAAACAGTGTAATGTACTAGTGTAAAAATACATTAAATTCACGAGAATTCTTAGGAAAATACTTACAGTACTATATAATAATTTCTGGAGGATCACAGAGGCGCAAGAAGTGGAAAAACAGCTGCAGAACAGTGCAAAATACACTGTGGCCGTGGGTCACAGATACCCACTTTTCAACGGGTGCAAACGAAGACCAAAGATTGATAGGGTAGGGCCTAGGGATGTCGGTGAAACTAGTGGTGGTGGTGGTTGGCCGTGGGTGGCGGCGCAAAGGGTGGTTGAAGTGCAAAAATACCCAAAACGGAAATGGAGTTGGATGTGCTTCACCGGTGACAGATTGGAGGTGGGGTTGAGTCCAATGGGTTGCTTGGAGGTTGAGGATGAAGTGGTGAAGAAATGGCAGCCAATGGTGGTGCGACGGCGGCACGCGAGCACAAGAGGTGTCGCGGCTTTGTGGTGCACGTGGAGGCTAACGGCGGCGAAAGGGAGGCTGAGAACGGAGGGGGAAGGTTGCCGGTGGTTGGGGGAGCGGCTGGGCTGGACGGTGCAGGTCACGGCGGCGCTGTGGCGGTGGACTGGGCGGACAAAAAAGACGCACGGGAGAGAGGGGGGTTGGGTCACGCGGGAGGGGAAAGAAGAAGAAGAAAGAAAAGAAAAGGGAAGGAAAAAGAAAAGAGGAAAGAGAAAATGTAGGGAAAGAAATGAGATCCAATCCTCATAACTTGGGTCACAAAAATGATCCAACGGAAACGATTTTAAAACAGCAAGTGAAATAAAATAATTCAAACTCAGTGATTAAAATGAAAATAAATAATTAAACCCAACAAGTTAATTTAATTCGAGAAGAAATTTAAACACATAACAATAATTAATTTAAAGAAAGCACTTCAAAAAAATAATTTTCGTAAAGTAAAAATCATAAAAATAGCCTAAATAAAAATCCAATAATTTTAAAACAAGAGAATAAATTCTGAATCAATAAAAATAATTCCTTCATTAAAATACACTAAAATATGGCGTGTTACAACAGCGTCGTGCGGCGGTGGCTGGGTGGAGAGGAGAAAAATGCACGAGGTGAGAGAGGTAGGGGGCGTCGCATGGGAAAGCAGGGGAGAAGAAAAAGAAAAAAAATTAGGAGAAAAGAAAAAGTGAGGCAACGAAATGGGGTCTAATCCTCACATCATGTGTCATAAAAATGATCTAACGGAAACGATTTCAAAACAAGTAAAATAAAATAATTCAAACGTAGTGATTAAAATGAAAATAAATAATTAAACCCAACAATAAATTAATTTAAAATAAAGAGAAATTTAAATGCATAACAATTATTAATATTAAGGAAACATGTCAAATTTAATTTTCACAAGTTAAAACAAAATCATAAAAATAAACCAACTAAAATCTGAAAATTTAAAACAAGAGAATCAATTTTTAAATTAATAACAAATAATCCTTCAATTAAAAAATACACTAAAATACGGGGTGTTACAATGCCCCTTCCCCTATCCAATGCTTCGACGGTGTGTGGTCATGTAAATGAGGCTCATCTGGTCTGTCATCTACTCCTCTACCCTGGGTTGCACACTCTAGGCCAATAATAGCTTGGTAATAAGGACTCTATATGGGAGGTTGTCCGTGGAGATGACACTCGCCTTGTAACATATCCCATAAAAAATAAAAAGTGGCAAGTCGATGGGCTTTCTACGTGCCACTCGTATAAGGAACTGAGCACGAGTCTTGCTAAATGTGGTCGTATGTCCCATAGGATCTACATTTGTTGCAATAACAATATGCAACATGCAGAATATAAAATATACATTTGCACGCACTCTCAATACGTTCGCACATACTATAAAACATTCGCACATTATAATCGTGCGAACGTGTATGTCTTCTTCCTCGTTTGGAATGTATAACGTTCGAACATAAGAAGCTAACGTTCGAACATTACGAGTTTGGGAATGGTTGAGTCGACTCAACCATTCCCAAACACCTCAAACACAATAAAAGTGACCAAAAGTACCGTTGAAATGAAGTATAAACTTCAAGAAAGCTTTCTACGATAGCCGTTTAGCCATTGGCAACCCGTGGTGGTCGGAAAATCAAGATGAAGGTCCAACCACCAACGGGTTTTGAGAACTACCAAAACCTCCATTAAACATAAAAAAAAAAATTAAAAAAAAAAAAAAAAAAATCTACCAAAAGGTTAAAAAGGGATACCTACCTCTTTTTTGACATTTGTGGTGGATTTTGACGATGGCGACAACGGTGCAAGCGGCGGTATGCGACGAAGGCTACAAATGAATTTTTGGAGAAAAAATGAATTTGTGCCATTTCGCGTTCAGACTTGAGCTTTTAAACACGTAACATTTGAACGTTTAAGTGGTAACGTGCGAACGTCAAGGGATGAGTGAGAAAGACATCTGAATGTTTCAATTCTAACGCTCGAACATTCAATTACTTAATTCCCACGACATGCGAACGTTATATTTGTACGTTCAAACATATCTAGAATAAATTTTAAATAATTTATACTAAATAATATATTATATATACACTATACTTATGCACTATGTACTTGTCCATTTATACTATATCTAGTAGTCTAGTGTTGTTATGTAGTTTAATAAAGTGTAATTAACAACTAAAGTTATGTACTAACATATTATAAGCTAATAATATATACTATAATAATAACACTATGTACTAGTCTATAAGTTATACTAGTACATATTGCACTAGTTATACTAGTATATATATACTATATATACTAGTCTAGTGTTGTTAATTAGTTTAATAAAATGTAATTAACAACTAATGTTATGTATAAACATATTTTAAGCTAATAATATATATAAATATATAAACCACTATTGTTTAAAAAATATATAAATATGTGAGTCACGTTCGAACAATACAAGTCTATGTTTGCATATTTTGTGCTGACGTGTGAACGTGTTTAAAAATTTGGCGAGATCTTTTCCCGCGTTAATTGTTTGAGGAACTGAGATATTACGTGCGAACATGTAGAATGTAATGTTCTAATGTAGATGTGTGGACGTGCGAACGTAAAGCCTAGATATGTGAACGTGAATGGAAAAATTGGCAGGATCTTTCTCGCATGAGTTATGGGTCACCTCACTTGTGAAATCATCAACAAAACGTGCGAACGTTTTGAATGATACGTTCGAACTTAATCCACGCAATTTGTACTTGTTGTGGGGATTATTAACATTCGCACGTGAACAAACTATTATACATTTGAACATATGTGAGTGTTAAAAATTAGGCGAATGTATATTGAATATCGCTGCAATAAGTCGAGGATGCCTTGAAAACGCCGTCTTTCGAGTAAGAAATACCTATTGCAAGTCGCTGCAATAGGTCAAGAATTTTTTTAAAAAAAGATAAAACGAACGGGTTGAAGGAAATTCATCCCATTTGCCTTCAACCAGTGTATAATGAATATTAGAGTGAGAGAGAGTTAGAGTGAGAGAGAGTTAGAAAGGTTTTTTGCTTAATATTGTGAGGTTAGTATTGTATTTTTTGTTTATTTTGAAGTATGTTGTGATTTTTCTATATATTATTTAGTTTGAGCTAACTAGTATTGTGTTTTTGTTTGAAGGATTATTTTTTGGGGATTTTCGAAACTCGTCATTTGTAAAGGGATATTGCTAGGTATATTTCTAAATTTTATTAAAATATTGTTGTGAATATGTTTTGTTGCCTAGATGACAAACACAAGAGGGGGTGAATTGAGTTTTATTTAAAAAATCTGCAATTATAAATGAAATATAAATATAAAATATGAATAAAATACGATGCAATAGTAAAAATAAAGAGTACGGATAAAAGGAAACAAACTCATTATTTTAATGAGGTTTAGCCTCACTGCTTATGTCCTCGCTTCAAGCTACCCCTTGAGAATTCTCAAATTCACTATCTAATCTCCTTCAAGTGGAGATAGAAACCTATTACGCATTTGATTAATACCACTACAAAGAATCCGTGTAAAACACCCTCTACACTTGCAATCACATTACACGTGGTGATTCAACATATATTCCCTGTGTAGAAACATATTTTACACACACAAGGAATATACACACCATTTTACTAATACAAGAGCTAATAGTGGGTAGGTTATCAGAAAACACTCATCAATTAGCGCAAAACTATATCTCTTTCAAAATGAACAAGGGTTAAGGCTCAATGCTTAGAAAAGAGATATTGAAAGCATTGAGTGAATGTTGTAAAATTTGTAATAATATGTTCTAAATTTGAAGATCTCAAATGAGCTATTTATAGGCATATATGACTTCATTTTCAATTTTAAAAAGATTCACATGTCAAATACAATATCATTCACTTTATAAAATTTTCAAATCATACTTTTACTTTTTTGAAATTGTCAAAGACAACATCATTCATTTTTCAAAATTTTCAAATCAAAGTTTTACTTTTTACAATTGTCAAAGACAAAATCATTCACTTTTCAAAATATTCAAATCAAAATTTTACTTTTTGAAATTCTCAAAGACAACATCATTCACTTTTCAAAATATTCAAATCAAAGTTTTACTTTTCGCAATTTTGAAAGACAACATCATTTACTTTTCAAAATATTCAAATCAAAGTTTTACTTTTCACAATTTTGAAAGACAACATCATTCACTTTTCAAAATATTCAAATCAAAGTTTCTCCTTCTTGAAATTGTCAAAGACAATATCATTCACTTTTGAAAAGTTTCAAACAAAACATACACATGTGAAATATGATAATCAATCATCTTTCAAAGTTTCAAAATTCAAATTTTTAATCATCAAATATGTCATGCACATGTGAAAAATGCAATTTGATGTTTTATGAGAAAATATTAATTTTGAGCCTTAATCCAATTTCAAATTTTATCAAGAGATTTACAAATTACTCTAAGAGCTTTATTTGCAAGCATGTTCCATTTCTTGGTCATGCTTAATTTGTTGATATGCTTGGCTTCATTGTGTAGACAACTTGAGTTTGATATTTTTTTATACTTGAATTCATTTGTTATCATCAAAATCCATATGTAGATATATAATTATATGAAACTTGAAACCATGGGTTCAACAATCTCCCCCTTTTTGATGATGACAAATTCTTAGTAGAACTCTGAAACTTGTTGCAATACTTAAGCTCCCCCTGAGAATGTGCATTAGTTTTTCAAGCAATAGATATACATAATTACAAGCATATATAAACAAGCTTAATAAATAAAGCATTGGAAAGAACATGTTAATGTTTTAGTCTAAAATTTCTCCCCCCTGGGCATCATTAAAAAGGAACCGCAGTAAGCAATGCCAATGGACTGATCAAAATTGTGCATTTGTAGAAGCAGTGGAGAGCTAGATAATTGGAGCTGCCCAGTCTCGACAAGTGCCTCAAAACTAGGAGCGGCCTTGGTCCCGATACATGTCGCAAAACACGGAGCCGCCTGGGTCCTTGACACGTGCCGCAAAACACGGAGCCACCTAGGTTCCTGACACAAGCTACAAGGACTCGAGCCCCACCCGGGTCCCACGTGGATTAACTCTAACATCTTTTATAGAGATTTGAATGCTCTGGGTTTCTATAAAAAGACCATTTTCACCCTTCGACTACCCACAGAACAAATTATCACATTCCCTATTGACCTAGTTTATTGTTTATCCAGAACGATAGTATGGCCAAGCAACATTCTTCCAATAATGTTCTAGATTTGAATTAGGAACCCTTTACACCTCAACCACTGATTTTCTCTCTTGAGGCCGTCAACATCATGATAGGAGCATAGATGCATTTTCTAGCAGGACTGATGCTAAGGTTGTTGCAGTATCAAGAATGCTTAGTGCTCAATATGCTGCTGCTATTACAACCATGTCTAGGAGGTTACTAGCAAGGGTGGGTGAGGTTGATCGGCTTAACAATCAAATACCTGAGTTGCATTAAAGGCTTGCTAATAAAAGTAGAAAGAATAAAATATTAAAACAAGAAAACAAGGAGTTGCAGAAATTTGTGGACCAGTATGCTCAAAACCTGCAACCACGAATAGAGGAGCTGGAACAAGAGAGAGAATAGATAAAAAGTCAACATCAGCAACTAATAGCAAAGGTTCAGCGTTTACGAGAAAAATAGGGACAGTCTACAATTAATCTCGCTGGCTTAGCTAAATAAAATATGCATCCAGCATATCTTGTAATCTGATAGCTTGTCTTGTTCTCGTTTCCATCCTTATAAAAGCAGTCTTGAGTTTCATTTCATTTGCATCAACTCTTATTTGCTCTCTGAAATCAATCTGCATTCTCGCTTTCTAGGCTTTTTCTTTAATGGCTTAGCAATCTTCTTCCAACAATCTCTGTGTTCATTATATGAGGTATTCTGCATCTTAGCCACCAATTATTTCTACATCCACCACAGGTGCCATGATGCAACATGAGAATGATCTGACTAACAAATCAAATGATGACTCCATGTATAAACTTGTGAGTCTCGGTACTCGATACTCATCATCCATTGTCGCATTTTCTCCACGATTGCAGTCTAAAACTCGTGAGGTTGAAAAGTTTAATGAAAAGATTTATGAACTTCAACAACTTGTTCACGAGTCTAACAAAAAAATAGGAGACTTAAAGCAGGAGAATAAGGGTTTAAAACCCTTACTTGTCTCTTCATTTTGTCTGCCTAATCCTTTACATAAGGATAACATGTTTATGTATGAAGAACAAGAGTGCTTGAAAAATGAGGCTAAAACTCTCAAGTTTTTGTAAGTCGTTTGAGATAACAAAATAAAAATGTTTAACAAATATTCATGGCTTGCATCATTCATATTTCTCTTCTAATCTGCTGATGAAGTTGTTTCAAGTAACAATTCATTTTAAACCTTTTATTTTGTTTCCTCCAAAAGCTTCTCTGTCTCGACTTTTGCTCTGCTAGGGTTTCATCCATTGATGTGCTATATTTTTGCCCCTTTGTATTCTACTAGGGTTTACATTTTACATGGTATTAGAAGTCCTTTTTTTATTGCTTCCATGGTGCCGTCTCACAAATCTATCTCCGAGGATGCCAGTTCTCCTTACTTTCTTCAGCCTAGTGATAGTTCTGGTGTCCTTTTGGTTAATCAACCTCTTCTCAATGAGAACTACATGCTTGGTCTCGTTCGATGTCCATGGCCCTCTCGGAGAAGAACAAGCTTGGATTCATTGATGGATCTATTCCTAAACTTTCGAAGCCAACGGATTCTCTCCTTTCTCCATGGCTCCAATGTAACAATATGGTGATATCTTGGATCTTAAACTCTGTTACTCTTGAAATTGCTTCTAGTGTCTTATACATTACAACTATTTGTGAGATCTAGTCGAATCTTAAGGAACAATATTCTTAGAAAAATGAACCTTGCATTTTTCAGTTGCAGAAATTGATTTCCTCTCTTTCTTAGGGTTCTCTTTCGGTGAGTAGTTATTTTACTCATCTTAAGGGCCTTTGGGATGAACTTACTAATTACAAGCCTGTTCCTGCTTGTTCATGTGGAGCTGTACAAACATTGAACTCCTATGTTCAACAAGAACATGTTTTACAATTTTTGATGGGATTGAATGAATCCTTTGCACTTGCTCGTGCACAAATTCTACTTATGGAGCCTCTGCCTCCTCTTAATAAAGTTTTTTCTCTTGTTTTACTAGAGGAACAATAACGTGAAATCTCTTCTGTTTCTCTGCCCATTGTTGATTCACACATTTTTATTTCTCAAAATGAGTGAACCAGATCTGCTAAATCATTTTCTAAAAAGGATAGACTAGTATGTAAATACTGTGAAATTACTGGTCATGTGATTGAAAAATGTTACAAGTTGCATGGCTTTCCCCCAGGCTACAAACCGGAACAGAGGCAACAATCTATAGCTAATAATGTTGTCCTCATTGATAGCAATTCCTCGATTGTTTCTCATATTTCCTTGACTGAGGCTCAGTATCATCAGCTTCTAAATCTCTTTCATCCTTCTAAATTTGCTGATGAAGTTCCTTCTACTGTCAATGCAATTGTTTCAAATATTTTTTCTAGTATTATTTTTCCTCATAATAATACTCACTCTGTTTTTTTTGTTGCTCAGTCTGCTACATTTACTTCAACTTCCTGGATTATTGATACTGGAACCACTGATCATATGGTTCCTTTTATTGATTATTTTACTTCTATTACTAGTTCTGTTAATGCTTTTGTGAAGCTTCATAATGGTCAATCTGTGTCTGTTACACATATTGGCTCTGTTTCTATTTATGAACATGTTGTTTTACTTGATGTTCTATGTGTTCCAACCTTTAAATTCAAATTGATTTCCATTAGTAAG
Organism: Juglans microcarpa x Juglans regia; assembly: GCF_004785595.1. NCBI lineage: Eukaryota > Viridiplantae > Streptophyta > Magnoliopsida > Fagales > Juglandaceae > Juglans > Juglans microcarpa x Juglans regia. The sequence goes on from NC_054603.1 coordinate 12,991,172, forward strand.
TTAACACAATCACTAATTTGTTGTTTTCTATTTTCCTTTTACATTTGTCTAATATGATTCGTTAGAGGCTGATTGGAGTGGATAGATTACAGGGAGACTTTTATATATTGCAACAGTTAGGCCTTTCTATTTCTAAACTTACTTTTTTTTCTAGTGCATATGCTGTTTTTTTACCTAAAAGAATATCATCACATGTTTGCTCCCTTTCTTCAGAATGCTCTAATTACGAGCTTTGGCATAATATACTTGGTCATCCTTCTAATTCCAGAATACTGTTTGTGTATAATTTTGTTCCTAAATTGACTATTCCATGCACTCCTTGCATGATTTGTCCTTTAGCTAAAGAAAGGAAATTATCTTTTCCTAATAATGTTCATTTGTCTGCTGCTCATTTTGATCTTATTCATTGTGATGTTTGAGGTCCATATTCTGTACCTACTATTGATGGTTACAAATATTTTTTTACTATTGTTGATGATTCAACTCAAGCTACATGGCTTTATCTTCTTAAGCATAAATCTAAAGTTTCACATATTCTTAGAATTTTTATAAAATCGTTCAATTGAAAGATATGAGGCAAGGTTGGTTGCCAAGAGTTATACCCAAACTGAAAGATTGTATTATTTTGAAAAATTTTCACCTGTTGCTAAAATGGCTACTGTTCGAACTTTTTTTGCCATTGTTGTTGTGAAAGGCTGGCATCTTACACAGCTCGATGTAAATAATACTCTTTTGCATGGGGACTCATCTGAAGAAGTGTACATGGTTTTACCTCCTTGCTTTCATGTTAAATGGGGGTCCCAAGTTTGCATATTGAATAAATCACTCTATGGTTTGAAATAGGCTTCATGGTAGTGGTTCTCCAAGTTTTCAACTTCTATACTCAGTATGGATTTTCAGCAATCCAAAGTTGATTATTCTCTTTTTACTAAGATTAAGGGTTCATCTTTTATTGCCCTTCTTGTCTATGTTGATGATATTCTCATTGTTAGTAATTATATGAAATTTGTTGAGCTTTTGAAGTCCTTGCTTGATGGGAAGTTTAAGCTTAAAGACACTTGGTAAGCTCAAATTTTTCATTGGTCTGGAAGTGGCTCGGTCTCCTGCTGGTATTTCTTTGTGTCAAAGAAAATATTTTTTGGAGATTCTTCAAGATGCTAGTTTACTTGCTTCTAAACGTATTGTCATTCCTATGGAACAAAATATTAAGTTAAGTAAGAATGTGGGAGACTTGTTGCTTGGCCCTACAGTTTATAGAAGACTTGTAGGCCGACTTCTTTATCTCACATTAACTCGGCCAGACTTATGTTATTCTATCAATAAGCTTAGCCAATACATGGCTTAGCCTAAACAGCCCCATTTACATGCAGCCTACATAATTTTACAATATATCAAAGGCACTATGGTCATGGTCTTTTCTTCACAGCTGGCAATTCATTATCTCTCAAAGCTTTTGTTGATTCTGATTGGGCCTCTTGTCCTGACAGTAGAAGATCTACAAGTGGTTATTGTGTTTTTCTTAGAGATTCTTTGGTTTCTTGGAAGATAAAGAAACGAACCACTGTTTCTAGATCTTCTGCAGAGGCTGAGTATAGATCTATGGCTTCTACCACTTGTGATATCATTTGGTTTCTCACTCTTTTATCTGATTTTGGTATTTCTCATATTCATAGTGCTCAACTTTTTTATGATAGTTAGGCTGTCTTACACATTGATGTCAATCCAGTCTTCCATAAAAGAATAAAGTACATTGAGCTGGATTGTCACTTTATTTGGGAAAAAATTCAAGCTGGAGTTATCAAGACTTTTCACTTAGCTTCTAGTCATCAATTTGCTGATGTGTTAACCAAACCTCTTGGTTTTCAACAATTTCATCACTTAGTTTTCAAGATGAGAGCCCATTCTATATACTCTCCATCTTGAAAGGCGTATCATGAATTAAAGTTATTTTTTAATTCTTTTATTCATCTTTGTATCACATGTTAGTCACATATATTTTTATTTCCTCATGCACTACTATAAATACCGGTCACTATACATAGATGAAAATAACCATTCATTTTAAACCTTTTATTTTTTTCCTCCAAAAGCTTATATGTCTCGACTTTTGCTCTGCTAGAGTTTCATCCCTTGTTGTGCTATACTTTTGCCCCTTTGTATTCTGTTAGGGTTTAAAAATTATCAAGTGAAGATGATATGTAAAAAGGTCATCTCAGGAAAGAAAATTTACATGTAAGAAAAAAAAAAAAAAACAGGAATTTTAAAAAAGACATTAATTTGACTTTCCTCGTCATTTTATTAAAATATTAATTAATTGGGGGATTTTTTAGTTGGTGGCGGGCAAATTAAGCAATGGTCCATTTTTCACTCTATGTGAGTGGCGTGGGGTACTGGTGGAGCACAATAGAAACGATAATCATGTTTAGGAGAAAAAATAAATCAATTATTTTATAGCAAACTAGGAGTTGAAACGTACAGATCAGTGGAATAATACATATAATATTTTATAATAATCCATTCTTTGAGACCGGTCTGCGTATACGCGAAGCAAGAGAATAAACAAATAATCTTTCCATGCTATCATCATCTCTTGCATGCGTTGTCAGAGTAAACGGAGTATGGAAAAAAATTCCTTGAGAGTTTAGTACTAGCTAGACGTGTGAAAGAGGAAAGAATATGACAATTAAGAACCTTAAGATCATCAGCTTGTACAAAAACTCTTGTTTTGGATTTTATTACTCATCATCTCACACTATATACTATTTTTTTTTATTCTTATTAAACTAATTAAATTTTTTTACTCATCATCCCTACATCACCCCAAGTCATTCAGGAATTCAACACACAAAGTTACAAACCACCCCAACTCTCTTTTCTCTCCTGTTTTCAAAAAATGAATTTCCAGACCGGGCATACAACGTCGTACCTCTTTAAATATCAGCCGCACTTGTTCTTCGTTTGAGTACAAGTGCAACACAAATCCAGTACCTCAACCCACTTAATTACAAAGTCATGGCCAACGTCCGAGCAGCTTGTTTTCTCATCCTCCACTTGATTACATTGTTTTTGGTACAGTCTTGCGTGTCAAACTTTGCCAATGCTACAATTCTCGACATTAGTACCGATAAATCTGCTCTTCTTGCATTGAAAGCTCACGTTTCTTCCAAGGACCCTCACCATGTTTTGATAAGCAACTGGTCCTCCAACACTCCTATTTGCACTTGGGTCAGTGTTACCTGTGGTTCTAAACATCTCTGAGTCAAAGCTTTAAACCTTTCCTACATGGACCTTGGAGGTACCATTCCTCCGCAGATTGGAAATCTTTCGTTCTTGGTTAGTCTAAGCATAGGCAACAACAGTTTTCATGGTTCATTGCCAAATGAGTTGTCCCGTCTTTATCGGTTGCAATTCCTAGACTTGAGTTATAATGAATTCAGCGGAGAAATCCCACCATGGATGGGTTTGCTAAACAAACTTCAAATATTGTTTCTCAATGGTAACAATTTCGAAGGTAGTATTCCACAATCTCTATCTAACATATCGTCATTGCAGTGGATTGATCTTGCATATAACCAGCTTTCAGGCTCCATACCGTCCTCTATATTCAAGATGCCTACCTTGCAACAAATTGTCCTCTACTCAAATAAGTTTTCAGGTCCAATGCCGCCCTCCATTTTCTTCAATGCGTCTTCACTACAATACATTAACCTCGGTAATAACGAATTATCTGGTGGACTACCGACGTATATGTTTGATCATCTTCCCAACTTACAATTTCTTTCTGTCGCCCATAACCATTTCTCTGGCGTACTCCCAGAAATAGGGAACTTAACCATGCTTACAGCGTTGTTCCTTTATCATAACAACTTTGAAGGTACATATGTTTAGGTTAATTAAATGATCGGTTGACTATATATTATATTCTTTAGACGTTGGTTTGCAAACTCCAAAATTAATTTCTGGATCTTAAATGTTTCACAGGTACAATTCCATCCTCGTTGTTGAAGTGTACACAACTGCAATATTTTGATATGTGGAATAATAATTTCACAGGAAGACTACTCCCAGAAATAGGAAATTTAACTATGCTTACGTACTTATTTCTTGGCCAAAACAAGTTTGAAGGTACGTATGCTCATAATTAGTTTTGTTTTAGCGAAATATACAAGGAGGTATCAACAATGATTTAGTATGCATGATTTATGACATATCGTATCTGATATATTAAGTACGCCTTTTCAATTGAAAGCAGAAAAATATTTTTCCACAACATGATATGTGCATGGAAACTAAAAGATTTTACTGTAGTATAGGAAAATAAAATGTATATTAATGCTTCTTTCTGAACATCATTCTTTCTTATTTTTCATTAAGAAATAGGACCTTTTTTTTTAAAAAAAAAAACCGAGGATCATACTTTTATCCATTAATTGCACTTGAAATCAATAACTAGTAGTACTTGACAGTGGAATTGTAACGCACCGTCCCCGTGGGTCCGGAGAGTTAACTCATATAACCTGATAATCAACTCTAACAAGGCTAGAGTACTTCCAAATTTAAGAATATATATTTTCCCAAATCTCAAATCAAACGTAAATACTTCAATTAAATAAACCACATAGAATCATTTATCCAATATTCAATCCAACAACCCAAATGAAATCAACTCTTCTTCATGTCTCAAATAACAACTAGAAATAATATAACATTAACATAAGTCTCCATAAACCGTCTAAATCCATTGAAGCAAACTTAAGAAAAATAATTAACCTCCAACATCAACACTAATATCATGAGATACCCAACAACAATTCACTGCTAATCTTCTCCATAGACTCTAATACTGATCCTCAGCTGAACCATCGATGTCATCTGAAATATTATGAAGATTAACGGGGTGAGTTATCAACAACTCAGCAAGCAGAGAGCATATACTAGCATGTAAACATGAGCATTTATAACATTTGATAAGCAGAACAAAACATTTACTTTCAGAATGCAGAAACAAAACTTTGTACAAAAGAATCAGAGCGAAGTTTCCAGAAAACTAAACTTATTCCAAAAAGAAAATCCGTTGGCATTTCTAAACTGAAACAATATAATCATATCATCATTTAGTATCACATCGGAACAATACCATGTTTAAGCCCCGTGGTAGGGTTATAAACCACCATTATACCCGTGGCCGGGCCGTATTCCATGTTTCACCCCCGTGGTAGGATTATAAACCACCATTATACCCGTGGCTGGGCCGTATTCTATGTTTCACCCCCGTGGTAGGGTTATAAACCACCATTATACCCGTGGCTGGGCCATATACAATGTTTCACCCCCGTGATAGGGTTATAAACCACCATTATACCCGTGGCTGGGCCTTAACAGAAATAGAACAGATTTCATCGAAAATCCGATAACAATCATATACAGAATCAGAACTTCATGCCAAGGTTTTCAGATGACACATCATTTCAAAACAAAATACTGAAAAGCTTCATATCATTTCACATGTTCGAGATAAACATAAACAAAATATTCTCATTTGTTCATAACAAAACTTCTAGATTTTCATATTCGCTCTTTTACATAGTTCAGAAATAAAGTGCACAAAACTAGTTCATGTCTACACCAGTCATGACAGAAAAATATTTTCTCTTATATAGAATTTATGCATATGCAGAATAAACATCTGAGGTTGTTTTCAGATCATCTCTTTTCAAAAAAATAAACACATTTATTTTCAAAGTCAACCTCATTTTATTTGTTTTATGCAAAACTAGTATATGAACCCCGCTTACCTGACTTCTTCGTATTATCAACACCTTGAACTGGAACTCTAATAGTAACATCACCTAAACAAAAGAAAATATATCCAACATTTAATAACCAATCTAGTAGACTGCTATTTATTGAGTAATAAATCAAAACAGTCCCTTCATAGCTCGATAACTATCCTAACAATTAAACTCGAACAACTCTCTCTTCAAACCATTCGCATTTAAAACCCAAAACAGCCACCACCTTCTATTAACACCCAACCAACTATAATTATTTCCAAAACCAACCACAGCAACTCCAATAATTAAAACATAATCCAACCCAAACTTCACTTCCGACCTTCGAATAAAACAATTTTAGTGCACGCATCAATACTCTAATCATTCAACAATTCAAAACTTGTACAAAAGTTCAATACAACTAGTTCCAAAACACCCATCATTTTACACCAAAAAGTCTCAAATAATACTTCAAAAACCGACTCACAAAACACCCAAAATTATACTCCTCAACATCCATAATTCCAACACACTCCACTGCTCCAACAATTAAAATACATCAACCCAAAATAAAAGTCGCAAAATCTTCTAGTGAAAGAAACTAATGGTCTGCGCAAAGGGGAAATTTGACTAAGTGTAATGCACGGCCATACAAAGCAGCGTGTGTGTGTGCGCGATAGACCAACCGAGGAAAGAGATAAAACAATTTATGGTCTGTGTAACAGAAAGTAAGAATTAAGAGAGACAAAAATCAATGAAAGGGGCGGAAGTTACCGAACGAAAGTGACGACCCAGAGGAAGAATTCAAACAAGGCTCCAAGGTTATCAAGACCCACGAAAAAAAATTGCACAAACCGAAACCCAAAAGAAGAAAATTTATAAAGTCATCTAAGCACAAAGAAGTAACGGAAGGGAAGAGACTAACTCACAAATTGCTGTGAAGACAGGAAGAAGAAAACAGAGGACGAGAGAGAGGATGATGGCTCACCTTCGAAGAACCAGAAAATCGAAACCCACGGAGCCAGATATGCCTGCAAAGGATGAACCACAAGTCTGCACGGAACCGAAAATAAAATCATGGAGATGTGGGAAGCAATTGCACGGGAAGAGAAAAATAATCGTGGAAAACTGCAGAGGAAGCCAGCGGAAGAAGAAAAACAGTGCAAAGCAGAAAGGGAAATTAATCCCTCCCCAAAACGACGTCGTTCGTCACTCAACAAGTTGGTGGGCTGGGTTTCGTGCATCCGACCAAAACAAAGGGGCTAGGCCTAAAGCCCGGTTATTACATTCTTCCCCCCTTATAAAAATTCCGTCCTCGGAATTTGTCACAAGCTGTTAGGATCGTCGTCGAACAACTGTGGGTACTTGACTTGCATTTCCTCTTCTAATTCCCAAGAGGCTTCACTGATAGCATGATTGTTCCATACCACCTTAACCAATGGAATAGTCCGATTACGTAACACTTGTTCTTTTCTCTCTACAATCCGCATCGGCTCTTCTGTATAAGTCAGATCTTCCTGAAATTGAAGAGGCTCATAATCAATAACGTGGGTGGGGTCAGGTACATACTTCCTCAGCATAGATACGTGAAATACATTGTGTACACCTGAGAGTGCGGGTGGTAGGGCTATTCTGTAAGCCACTGATCCAATCCGATCAAGAATCTCAAATGGTCCGATGTACCTAGGGCTCAACTTACCCTTCTTTCCAAACCTCATAACCCCTCTCATGGGTGCAATCCTCAAGAATACCTTATCCCCAACCTCAAACTCTAATTGGCGACGACGATTATCTGCATAGCTTTTTTGTCGACTCTCAGCTGCTCTCATTCTAGCCCGAATGGTCTCAATCTTCTCTTTTGTCTTCTGTATGATTTCTGGACCCAAAACTTGTCTTTCACCCACTTCGTCCCAATATAAAGGAGATCTACACTTCCTACCGTAAAGTGCTTCATAAGGTGCCATCTCAATACTAGCCTGGTAACTGTTATTTTAAGCAAACTCGACCAAAGGCAAGTGTCGAATCCAAGATCCCTTAAAATCCAGCATACAAGCTCTCAACATGTCTTCCAAAATTTGAATGGTCCTTTCCGACTGACCATCTGTCTGTGGGTGAAACGCCGTGCTAAAATTTAACTTAGTGCCCATGACCTCTTGTAAGCTTCGCCAAAATTTCAAAGTGAAACGCGGATCTCTATCCGACACAATGGACACAGGTACCCCATGCAACCTCACTATTTCCTGTATATATAGCTCGGCTAGTTTCTCCAACTTATAAGAAACTCTGATAGGTACAAAATGAGCTGTCTTCGTTAAACGGTCAACTATCACCCAAATTGCATCTTGTCCTGTCGGTGTCCGTGGAAGCCCTATAACAAAGTCCATAGAAATATGCTCCCATTTCCATTCTGGAATCTGAAGTGGTTGCAATAACCCTGCTGGTCTTTGGTGTTCTACCTTTACCTGTTGGCAAGTTAGGCACTGCACCACAAATTGAGCAATCTCTCTCTTCATGCCCTCCCACCAAAAAGACTCTTTCAAATCTTGATACATTTTTGTACTACCTGGGTGAACTGTGTAAGGGGAGCGGTGCGCTTCTTCGAGGATAAGTCTTTTTATTTCATCATTGTCCGGCACACAACATCTATTTCCAAACCTTAACACTCCATCTTCAGAAACATTAAACTCAGGTTTGTCCCTTTTATCTACTTCTTCGATTAATCTCGCCAACTTAGAATCTTCTTTTTGGGCGAGCTTAATTCTGTCTATCAAAGCTGGTTGAACTATTAAACTGGCTATCAATGCCTGCTGGTCACCCACAACTACTTTAATAGTGGCTTTTTCCAAGTCCATTAATAAGTGGGGCTGAGTGGTAAGAGTTGCAATTACTGGTCCCACTGGCTTCCTGCTAAGTGCATCAGCTACAACATTAGCTTTGCCTGGATGGTAGTTAATGTTGCAGTCATAATCCTTGACTAGTTCGAGTCATCTCCTCTGTCTCATATTCAGTTCTTTCTGGGTGAAGAAGTACTTCAAACTCTTGTGATCAGTGTAGATTTTGCACCTTTCACCATATAAATAATGTCTCCAGATTTTAAGTGCAAAGACAACGGCGGCCAACTCCAAATCATGTGTGGGGTAATTTTGCTCACATGTTTTCAATTGCCGAGAAGCATAAGCTATTACCTTTCCATGCTGCATCAAAACACACCCCAAACCCAATCGTGAAGCGTCACTATAAACCACAAATCCTCCTCTTTCGCTAGGGACTGTCAGAACTAGAGCTGTCACCAATCTCTTCTTCAATTCCTGGAAGCTTTCCTCACATTTTTCAGTCCACACATACTTGTTATTCTTCCTAGTAAGGGCGGTAAGGGGAACCGCTATTTTTGAGAAATTTTCTATAAATCGACGGTAATAACCAGCCAAGCCCAAGAAACTCCTAACTTCATGCAAATTGGTTGGTTGAGTCCAGCTAACTATTGCTTCAATTTTTCCGGGGTCTACTGAAATACCATCCCTTGAGACTACATGTCCCAAAAATGCAATAGACTCAAGCCAAAATTCACACTTCTTCAACTTAACAAATAATTTCTTATCCTTGAGTGTCCCTAGTACTTGTCTCAGATGGTCTTCGTGTTCAGCTTTGCTCTTGGAGTAGATTAATATATCATCAATAAACACTACTACAAATTTATCCAAGAACTCATGAAATACTCGATTCATCAAGTCCATAAATACTACTGGGGCGTTGGTTAAACCAAAAGGCATGACTAAAAAATTCATAGTGGCCGTACCTGGTCCTGAAAGCTGTCTTAGGCACATCCTCCGCCTTGATCTTTAATTGATGATAACTCGATCTAAGATCAATTTTTGAGAACACCTGCGCACCTTGCAACTGATCAAATAAATCATCGATGCGGGGCAACGGATATTTATTCTTTATGGTCACTCAATTCAGTTCCCTGTAGTCTATACACATCCTCATTATCCCATCCTTCTTCTTCACAAACAAAACTGGAGCTCCCCAAGGTGACACACTAGGTCTGATGAAACCTTTGTCTAATAAGTCTTGCAACTGTTCTTTGAGCTCGGCTAACTCTGATGGTGCCATTCGATAAGGGGCTTTGGAAAGAGGCGTCGTGCCTGGGGTTAAATCAATAGCAAATTCTACCTCCCGCTCAGGCGGTAATCCAGACAAGTCTTCAGGAAAAGCTTTCGGATATTCCCTCACAATAGGAATTTCTTCAAGTTTCAATTCTTCCTTTGGTTCATCCACCACAAAGGCCAAATACCCTTGACACCCATCACGTAATAACTTGTCAACCTGAAAAGCAGAAATAACTGATGGAGAGGTACGCACCCTGGAACCCCTAAATCGAAGTTCCTCTTCTTCCGGAAACTTGAACACCACTTCCCTTTTAAAACAATCAATACTAGCATAACTGGAAGCTAACCAATCCATCCCCAAAATCACATCAAACCCAGTCATAGGAAAGACTATCAGGTTAGCTGGCATTTCCTTCCCGCTAATAGTTATTGGACACTTGAGTATAATCTTGTTACAAGTTACTATATCACCAGTTGGGGTAGAGACCCTCAAATTGTAGTCCATCTCACTAGCAACAATGGGGCACAACTTCACATAATCCATTGAAATAAAGGAGTGGGTAGCCCTCGAGTCAAATAAAACAATAGCCTTATTGAGGAATAAGGGAACAATTCCTGGTTACGTCATATAATCCAATGGGATAATAAGATAAATAATCCTTAATTCTCAACATACAAAAAACAAATTAAGGGACGGTCAGAAAATTATACCTGTGATGACATCATCCTTGTCCTCAGCTTCTCCCGGTGTCAAAGCAAACACCCGTGCTGGTACAGTCCTCCGCTGATTGTTGCCTTGGTTATTTGGCCTAAAGTTTTGAGCTGGGTTGGGCCTTCTATTGGTCACCGCAAACAATGGACATTCTCTAATGAAATGCCCATCCTTACCGCATTTGAAACATGATCCCACTTCCTTTCTGCACTCTCCCTGATGTATGCGGTCACAGAACTTACAGGGGGTAGAGGTATGATTTCCCTATATCTGTCTCTGACTTGAACTGCTCCCCTCATTTTTCCTTTTCCATTGCCCTTGATCCGCACTAGGGAATCCTTGTGGAGCAGCTCTCTTCCTCTGTTCTTGCAATTCAGCACCCCTCTTGAGATTTTGCTCAACTAGCATCGCTTTGTGTACTAATTCTGAAAAATTCTGAATCTGAAATATCATCACCCGTTCATAAATCCTGTAGTTCAAACCTTCCTCAAACTTCCTAGTCTTTTTCTCCTCATCAGGAATCAAGTATGCGGCGAAACATGATAATTCCGCAAACCTTGCAGCATACTGGCGCACAGTCATGGTCCCTTGCACCAAGTTAGTGAACTCACGAGCTCTTGCTTCCCTATCAGCCTTAGGGAAAAATCGATCAAAGAAATTCTGCTTGAATTGAGTCCAAACAATTAACCCAGTCCCCTCAGTTTCCCTGATAACTTTCTCAGAATTCCACCATCTCTTTGCTTCTCCAGATAGTTTGAAAGCTGCGAATCTGACTTTTTGCTGATCGGTGCACTCCAAAACACCAAATATTTCTTCAATGTCTTGTATCCAATCTTCCGCAGCGTTCGCATCGCCTCTTCCATCAAAGATGGGAGGATGCGTTCGATTAAATTGTTCGAAAGTGCAACCCCCACCATTGTCGTCTTCGTTCAAATCATCAAGAGTTCGAACTCTACGACGAGCAGCCATCCTGAAAGTTTAAACTCAGTGAAATGTTCTAAAATAAAAGAAAACGAAAATACCGGGTAAATAGAATAAAATAAGAAGATAAATAAAATATGCATATAAACATATATACATATATATATATATCAGATAACTATGCAAATCTGACATCACTTAATACACACGTATATCACTAGAATCTATAACCTCAAAGTTCCAAATTCAATTCCTAACATCAGCCAAATCTAAAACTTCAAATCCTATCAAAATCAATCTTAATGTTCTTGGAACTCAAACTTAAATATCCACATGACTATCCTTATAATCCTCCAATTCCTATATTGAAATTTTCACATCTTATGAACCCACAGATATCTAAACCTCCAAGGTCTACAGTATGCACAATTCAAACCTGGCTCTGATACCAACTGTAACGCCCCGTCCCCGTGGGTTCGGAGAGTTAACTCATATAACCTGATAATCAACTCTAACAAGGCTAGAGTACTTCCAAATTCAAGAATATATATTTTCCCAAATCTCAAATCAAACGTAAATACTTCAATTAAATAAACCACATAGACTCATTTATCCAATATTCAATCCAACAACCCAAATGAAATCAACTCTACTTCATGTCTCAAATAACAACTAGAAATAATATAACATTAACATAAGTCTCCATAAACCGTCTAAATCCATTGAAGCAAACTTAAGAAAAACAATTAACCTCCAACATCAACACTAATATCATGAGATACCCAACAACAATTCACTGCTAATCTTCTCCATAGACTCTAATACTGATCATCAGCTGAACCATCGATATCATCTGAAATATTATGAAGATTAACGGGGTGAGTTATCAACAACTCAGCAAGCAGAGAGCATATACTAGCATGTAAACATGAGCATTTATAACATTTGATAAGCAGAACAAAACATTTACTTTCAGAATGCAGAAACAAAACTTTGTACAAAAGCATCAAAGCGAAGTTTCCATAAATATAAACTTATTCCAAAAAGAAAATCCGTTGGCATTTCTAAACTGAAACAATATAATCATATCAACATTTAGTATCAAATCGGGACAATACCATGTTTAACCCCCGTGGTAGGGTTATAAACCACCATTATACCCGTGGCTGGGCCATATTCCATGTTTCACCCCCGTGGTAAGATTATAAACCACCATTATATCCGTGGTTGGGCCGTATACCATGTTTCACCCCCGTGGTAGGGTTATAAACCACCATTATACCCGTGGCTGGGCCGTATACCATGTTTCACCCCGTGGTAGGGTTATAAACCACCATTATACTCGTGGTTGGGCCTTAACAGAAATAGAACAGATTTCATCGAAAATTCGATTATAATCATATACAGAATCAGAACTTCATGCCAAGGTTTTCAGATGACACAGCATTTCAAAACAAAATACTGAATAGTTTCATATCATTTCACATGTTCGAGATAAACATAAACAAAATATTCTCATTTGTTCATAACAAAACTTCTAGATTTTCATATTCGCTCTTTTACATAGTTCAGAAATAAAGTGCACAAAATTAGCTCATGTCTACACCAGTCATGACAGAAAAACACTTTCTCTTATATAGAATTTATGCATATGCAGAATAAACATCTAAGGTTGTTGTCAGATCATCTCTTTTCAAAAAAAATAAACACATTTATTTTCAAAGTCAACCTCATTTTATTTGTTTTATGCAAAACTAGTATATGAACCTCGCTTACCTGACTTCTTCGTATTATCAACACCTTGAACCGGAACTCTAATAGTAACACCACCTAAACAAAAGAACATATATCCAACATTTAATAACCAATCTAGTAGACTGCTATTTATTGAGTAATAAATCAAAACAGTCCCTTCACAGCTCGATAACTATCCTAACAATTAAACTCGAACATCTCTCTTCAAACCATTCGCATTTAAAACCCAAAACAACCACCACCTTCTATTAACACCAAACCAACTATAATTATTTCCAAAACCAACCACAGCAACTCCAATAATTAAAACATAATCCAACCCAAACTTCACTTCTGACCTTCGAATAAAACAATTTCAGTGCACGCATCAATACTCTAATCATTCAACAATTCAAAACTTGCACAAAAGTTCAATACAACTAGTTCCAAAACACCCATCATTTTACACCAAAAAGTCTCAAATAATACTTCAAAAACCGACTCACAAAACACCCAAAATTATACTCCTCAACATCCATAATTCCAACACACTCCACTACTCCAACAATTAAAATACATCAACCCAAAATAAAAGTCACAAAATCTTCTACTGAAAGAAACTAATGGTCTATGCAAAGGGGGAATTTGACTAAGTGTAATGCACGGCCATACAAAGCAGCGTGTGTGTGTGTGCGATAGACCAACCGAGGAAAGAGATAAAACAATTTATGGTCTGCGTAACAGCAAGTAAGAATTAAGAGAGACAAAAATCAATGAAAGGGGCGGAAGTTACCGAACGAAAGTGAAGACCCAGAGGAAGAATTCAAACAAGGCTCCAAGGTTATCAAGACCCACGAAAAAAAAAACAGCACAAACCGAAACCCAAAGGAAGAAAATTTACAAAGTCATCTAAGCACAAAGAAGTAACGGAATGGAGGAGAATAACTCACAAATTGCTGTGAAGACAGGAAGAAGAAAACAGAGGACGAGAGAGAGGACGATGGCTCACCTTCGAAGAACTAGAAAATCGAAACCCACGGAGCCAGATATGCCTGCCAAGGATGAACCACAAGTCTGCGTGGAACCGAAAATAAAATCGTGGAGATGTGGGAAGCAGTTGCACGGGAAGGTAAAAATAATCATGGGAAACTGCAGAGGAAGCCAGCGGAAGAAGAAAAACAGTGCAAAGGAGAAAGGGAAATTAATCGCTCCCCAAAACGACGCCATTCGTCACTCAACAAGTTCATGGGCTGGGTTTCGTGCATCCGACCAAAACAAAGGGGCTGGGCCTAAAGCCCGGTTATTACAGGAATGAATTTGTTTCACCATGATCCGAAAATTAAATCTGAATTTTAGGTCTATAAAAATAAAATAAACATATATATATATATAATCAGCTGATTAATGAGTTTGAACATGATTCTCCACTAGTTTCTGCCAGTTTTGGAATCTGGCAGTCGGATTCGTCGGTTCTGTTCATTCCTAATTCATAGTTAATTAACCCCAATCCATAAACATAGCCAACTCAACTGTTAAATAAATTAAAGTGCCGCTTCGACCTTAATATTTTAAATCTATGTTCTTATATGTCTTGGGTTGTTTATGGTCAACACTATATTTGTTTCACATTTTTTTTTTGTATAGGAATGATCTGCAGCTAACTTGTATGATTCACTATATGAACCTTTTTTAATAAACATATATACGAATTATTATTCACATGATGCTTGTGCAGGTGCAATACCAAGTCAAATTGGAAGACTGCAAAAACTAGAGCAATTCGCAATTTACTCGAACTATTTTTCTGGACCAATTCCGTATGAGATCTTCAATATCTCAACTTTACGAAATATTATGATGGCATTCAATAATCTCTCAGGTGACCTTCCATCAAATATGGGTCTTTTTCTTCATAATCTCCAAGTCCTTGCTCTTCATGGGAATGAACTGAGTGGAACGATTCCCAACTCTATTCTCAATGCTTCACAGCTCATCATATTAGATTTGGGTGATAACTCATTCTCAAGCTCAATTCCAAAAGCAATTGGTGATTTAAGGTTCCTCGAGGCGCTGATCCTCGGATATAATAAGTTGACAATTCAGTCTCGAGAACTTGGGAGCATTTTCTCTTCTTTGTCGAGTTGCAAATATCTCAGACTTTTTTCTTTGGCCAAAAGTCACTTGAATGACGTCCTTCCCAATTCAGTTGGGAACCTCTCAACCTCTCTTCAAAGACTTGGATTACATGACTGCAATATTAAGGGCAACATTCCAGAAGAGATTGGCAATTTAAGTAGCTTGATTGATTTGACCCTAAACCACAATGAATTGGGAGGACCTGTTCCAACTACAATTGGAAGATTGGACAAGCTCCAAGGTTTGTTTCTTTATGGTAACAGAATAAAAGGTTCAATCCCATATACACTCTGCCATTTAGGAAGGTTGAATACACTAAGTTTAAGTGGTAATGAGCTTTATGGACACATTCCTGCATGCATAGATAACATGACTTCATTAAGAACTCTTGACTTGGGTTTCAACCAATTAACTTCTTCAATTCCTTTGAACTTGTGGAGGCTTAAAGATCTCTTGTTGGTTGATTTATCATCAAATTATCTTAATGGCCCTCTAGCTTTAGATATTGGGAATATGAATGTCTTGAGAGCATTAGATTTGTCCAAAAACCAAATAACAGGTCGTATCCCAGTTGCAATTGGTGGGCTAAAAAGTATTGTGAATCTATCTTTGGCAGTCAATCAACTAGATGGCTCAATTCCTACATCTGTTGGTGAATTGATAAGCTTAGAAGTTCTAGATCTTTCCTACAATAACTTATATGGAGAGATTCCCAAGTCCTTAGAAGAACTCTCATACTTGAAACATATAAATTTGTCATTCAATAAACTACGAGGAGAAATTCCTTCAAGAGGACAGTTTGTACACTTCCCAGCTAGATCATTCATCTCAAACAATGGACTTTGTGGTGAGGCTCGAATGCAAGTCCCCCCATGCAAAGGAAAAAACGCCATAGGAATGCGAATACTGAAATATGTGTCAATTGCAGTGGGGTTAATGGTACTTGGAGTGTGTCTTGTATTTTTCTCAATAAGACGCCATAAAAGGAATGCTAAATTGTCACATGACACAAATTCAATACCTTTAGCAACATGGAGGAGAATTTCACATCAAGAACTTATTCGAGTAACAGAAGGGTTCAGTGCAAACAACTTACTTGGAGAAGGGAGTTTTGGGTTTGTTTACAAAGGAACACTCTTAGAAGGTACAATTGTTGCTATAAAAGTTTTCAATTTGCAAGTGGAGGGGGCATTCAAAAGCTTTCATAGAGAATGTGAGGTGTTACACAATATTTGTCACCGGAATCTTGTCAAAATCATTACTGCTTGTTGTAACATGGACTTCAAAGCCTTGGTATTAGAATACATGCCTAATGGGAACCTAGATATGAGGTTGTACTCCGAAAACCATTGCTTGAATATGTTACAAAGGCTAAACATAATGATTGATGTAGCAACAGCAGTAGAATACCTTCATCTTGGTTACACAACGCCTATTGTTCATTGTGATTTGAAACCTACCAATGTCTTATTAGATGAAGATATGGTTGGACATGTCGCTGATTTTGGCATCTCCAAACTCCTTGGTGATGGAGTTTCTCTAACACAAACAATGACTCTCGCTACAATTGGATATATGGCACCAGGTGAGGTTAAGTTCCATGTTTACCATTCTAGTACTCTCATATAAACACATGATATTGTTCTCTTTTGGAAATGTATTGACCTTTCTCACTTTAGTACCATATAATTATATTTTCTCATGATAAGTTGTAACATATTTATAGAGTAAGGATTTGAAGGACTTGTTTCTACAAGGGAGATGTGTATAGTGATGGCATTTTATTGATGGAAACTTTCACAAGAAAGAAGCCCACAGAGGATATATTTACCGAAGAAATGAGCTTGAAGAGTTTGGTACAAGATTCATTAGCTCTTTCTGTACTTGAAGTTGTTGACGCCAGTTTGTTAAGTAACAAAAATGATTATGCTGCAATGGACGAGTGTTTGCTATCCACCATGGGATTGGCTTTGCGTTGTTGTGCCGACTCACCTGAACAGAGGATTGGTATAGAAAATGTCTTAGCTACACTCAACAAGATCAAATTGAAGTTTCTCAAAGATATTAGTAGACGCTAATCATGTGAGAGAATAAGGTTAGTTTATAGCTATTGATTTCATGTTTATGGCTTTCCATATGGTAATATTTACAATAAATTGAGACTCTCCTAAAATGAGACTTTTTTATGGTAATTATTTTGCCATGTTGCAGTCGATGATTGGAGTTAATACCATTAGCATCTAATGGGTTTTGAAATCATATTCAAAGCAATGGAGGCAAGCAAAATCATTGTTTCCACTCTTGTGACATAATGGGAGAAGATTTTTTTTTTCTTTTAAATTGTGACGTTTGTATATATCATTGTCTCTACCTTTTTATGTACATGCAGTTACTTGAAAATAAGTACAGAGCAATCAGTCTAAGGAAGCCATTACTCTGCTAGATTTATGTCTACTATACAAGAATTTGATCAAATGGTGGAGAATCTCAACCTATGCTTTCTTTTATTCACTGGGAAAAAAAATTAAAATACTTATGCAAATGTCAGTGATGTGAAGATGATTTTCTTTTAATTTTTAAGTATTAAAAATAGTTAACTACAGTAGCTAAATATACATGAAGATGAATAGTAATTTAAGCATCTACTTTTTAAGCTTATTTTCTCTCTCTCTATGAACAAGCTTACTATTTTTTTTATCCTGATTTTTCTCTCCTTTCTTGCGCAAAATTGATCAAGGCATTTACAAGTTCTTCATTTTTCTCCATCTCTCCTCCAATCCAAACGGGAATAAGATGTGTTTAGATTTTATCGAATGGTTTGCATTCGAAATATAAGCAAAAAGTAATAATTTAATTAAAATGAATGATATAATCATTACGTTATTAATCATAAAACTCTCATTATAAATTATGATAATTAAACTTGTGATATCCCGTATTTTAGTTTTTTTTTAATTGAAGGATTTTATTTATTTAATTTAAATATTGGTTCTCTTGTTTTAAATTTATCGGATTTCTCGTTGGATTTATTTTATAATTTTTAAATTGTGAAATTTACTTTGATGTGCTTTTTTGGTATTAATTATTGTTTTACATTTAAATTGCTCTTTACTTTAAATTAGTTCAATGTTGGACTTTAAAATTATTGTATTGTTAAATTTTTATTATTATTTTATTTTAACTAGTCACTGTGTTTAAATTTTGTTATTCAACTTACTGTTTGGAAATTCTTTTTGTTTGATCATTTTTGTAATCCAAATTGTGAGAATTAGACATCATTTCTTTCCCTCACTTTTTCTTTTTCCCTCTTTTTCTTTTCCTTCTTCTCTTTCTTTTTCTCCTCATTTTTCCTCTGCTTCTTTCCTCCCGCGCGCAACAACCTCCTCCCCTCTCTCCCGTCCATTTGTTTCATCCGCCCTAGCGCCGCTGTGTGCCGTCCATGTCTATCACCGACCCTCCCATTCTCTTCCCCTCCGGCTGGCAACCTCACCTCTCCGTTTTCAGCTCCTCCCTTGCGGCCATTAGTCCCCACTCACGGCCTCAAGCCGCTGCCCTCTTTCGTTCCAGCGCCACCATTGCGTCACCATTGGCCACCACCTTTTCACCACAACACTAGTGGCCTCCCAGCTACCTAACACACCCATCTTCAGCCCCGATCCACCACACTTGAAGCCACTCACTCATTTTTCGATTTGGGTATTTTGGCCTCCAACCGCAGCCCACGCCACCACCCACGGCCAACGACCACCATCAGTAGCTTCACAAACACCCCTAAGTCATTCCCTAGTAATCTCAAGTCTTCGTTTGTCCCCGTTCAAAAATTAAATTTTTGAGACCCACAACCATTGTCCAAAATACACTGTTTCGTTGTTGTGCTACCACTTCTAGTATGTCTGTGATCCTTCGAAAAATATATTATAGCGTTGTTTCCCAAAGAACTTTGAGATTTAAATTTATTTTTGCGCTAAAAAATATTTATTGTGAATTGGTTGGTTGTGCCAGACTGAGTCCAAGGAGTAAGGGGGTCGGTTGGATTGCATGATGAAGTTGTTTGTGTGATTGGTTTATGCTGTGAGATTTGTTTGCTGTTTTGGATTTAAATATTGGTGTTTTGAGTTTAACGTTGGTTATAGTGGATATTGATGATTTTAAAAAGTGATGATATATTTTAGAATTTTGAGGGTTTTAAGTTTTGAGGAATTAAAATAGGTTATTTTAGAAACTTAGGCTTAAATATCGAAATATGCGATTGATTGGAAACTTACAAAAATTTCGTGATTATTTTTATAGGTGACAATTTATAGTCGACTCAATATTTTTTAGGAAAATTTTTGAAAAGCTCAGAAATTCAGGTAAACGGGGTTCCTATGTTAGACTTTGCATAAAAATAAAATGAACTGAGGTTCCTCTTGAAAAAATATGCATGTTTTGTTATGAAAATAAATTTTGAAATGGCCTCAGTTATTTGTTCTACATGACTCATGAAATTATAGATAAGAATAAAGTACTTTCTGTCATGATTGGTGTAGACATGAGCAAAGTTTTGGCATTCTGTTTCTGAACTATGCAAAGGAGAGCGAATACGAAAAATTGTGCATAAATTATATTTTTGTGATCTGATTCTATTATGTTCTGAAAATGCTCTGTACTTTGATGTGATATGATGTGATTTCTGAAACCTCTAGCATGACATTCTGTTTCTGTTTTGTTTTGACCTTACCACGGGTATAAAACTATAGCCTATGTTTGGGTTGGTACCAACTTTTCTGTTTCTGGTGCACCCACTTTGAAAACAAAGTGGTTTTCTACGTGGTATTTCCTATGTGCACACTCGGGGCTCCGAGAATGATAAGGGGAAGATTCACATTTTGTTTATGCTGTGTTGGCTACCGAGTTTTGCACAACCCTACCACAGGGGTTTAACATGGAATTATGTTCTGATATGATGTTTCAGTTATGCTGTGCTAAGGAAATTTTAAATAAGAATATTTTTGAACTTTTGCTCTGATATTTTTGATAACATGTTATGACTTTGCATTCTGAAAATAAAAAGTGTTTTGTTCTACATTTTAAAATCTGTAAATGTTCATGTTTGCATACTAGTATATGTTCTCTACTTATTGAATTGTTGATAACTCACCTCTTTTATATTTATAATATTTTCAGATGATTTTGGATTTTTCAACTGAGAATCAAGACTATGAAGCATTGGATGAGATGACTTAAGAATAGTGGATTAAGAATAGAAAGTTTTCGATGAGTATTGGTGATCTTTTTGTTAATTATATTGTTGAAATGTGAGTTTAAGTGACATGTAGAGAAGTTGATATTTTTTTCGGGTTACTGTATTGAGGGTTTGATATATGAGTTTGTGTAGTTAATTAAATTTGAAGTGTTTACATTTAATTTAGAGCTTTTGGAAATATATTAGCAGCGTTGGAGTTAATTATCAGGTAATATGACTTTACTCTCCGAACCCTTGGGATGGGGCGTTATAAAAATAAAATAAATTTTATTTGATAAATAAATATAACTAATAGATATGCGAAATATGATTTTTTTTAAATAATATAAAATTTGAAAATAAATAATATTTTATTATTACATATAGTTTAGATGAATAGTTCGGTGTGGAATTAAGTTTTAAGTTGGATAGACAAAAGACAAAAAGAATGATGTAGACAAAATTTGTCTAATGAGATAGCAAATGCAATGTTAATGCTAATGCTCTTGGAGGGATTGCAACCTCAAAGCTAAAGGCCCCATGATCCTCAAGGACTAGGGTGGTTGCCAGTTGACCTACACGTCATTGGCAGAAGTCTTGTTCAATTAATCGCTCGTATTATCGTATTATATGGTATTCTAGGGTTGTGCTCCAACGGGCTCCGGAAGCCCACCTCCTAACTCTTATTTTTTTGATTTTGGACTCCGATTCCAACTCCAATCAAAGTTGGGCCAGCCCAACACCCAATTTCTATTAACTTTCAGCCCAATTCTGAAAAACATGTTAAAAAAATTTGAAAAATACTAAAAACCAATATCAGCCTAGTGGGCTTCAGTTTCGGCCCATTGCAGAAAAATACTGTAAAAAAACAAAAAAATATATAAAAGGAAATCATATACATTACAAAACAAAAGAGAAAAAATATGCACAATCACAATCACAATCACTAAAAGAGGAAATTACCTATATTGCACCACCACACTACAATCACAATCACAACCTAAATTAAAAATGCAACATTCCAGTAGCACAATCATAACCAAATGCAACAACATTACACCCCTGCACAACAACTCATTACACATACCTACATTAAAGTCCACCACCACAATCACAACCAAAAGTCACCAACATGACCAAAGTTACAACACATTACACCCTTGTAAAGTCCACCACCAAAGTCACCAAACATTACACCCCTTTCGTGTCACCAAACTCACTGGCAAACTCCTCAATCAATTTACTATGTATCAAAATTTAAAAAAAAAAAAAAGTTACAATGTATCAGGATTAAAAAAAGCTATAATGTATGACAAACAAAGTTACGATAAATAATTCTCGACACCAAATTCCTCAAACTCCAAGCATCCTGCATATTTTGGAAATTAAAAAAAGTTAGACATTATACTACTTAGTCAAATTAAACATACTAACAGTAAAGTATTTCACATGAAAGTTAATGATCTACCATATTCCCACCCATAATGCATCTGTCTCAATCCTCCACAATTATTTTGGGGTTCATAGCTAGGTCTCAAAAAATAGAAAAATTAAAAGTTATAATTAAAACAATAAAATATCTAATTAGTCATTTAAAAATGAAGGTTAAACGCATAAAGTTACACAACTCAAGTCTATACCTGTTCGTATCATCAATATCTAGTCCAATAGGCGTTGAACTTAGCCAATTCTATGTGCAAATGAGAGCCTCCATGGTGCTCGGATCCAATGAACTCTGAATACTAGAATCTGCACTGGTCATTTATTTCTCACTCCTCGATGTATGGGTGTGGGTCGGGTTTTATCTAGTTCAGACCAGATATTCAGGGCATGTTTGGATACTTGGAGTCTATCAGAATTTTTTGAATAGTAATGAAATGGTTTGAGTGAGAATGTTTTATTGGATTTTGAGAAAGAAGAGAGAAAAAGTTAAATAAAAATATTATAAAATTAAAAATTGTTTAAATATTATTTGTGTTTGAATAATGATTAGGTAATTATTAGATGAAAAAGTTAAAAAGTTTAAATAGAAAAGTGTATTGTGTTTGAGAACAAATTGTGAGAAAGTTTGATAATTTTAAGAATTCTCAGTGTCCAAACATGCCTTGATACCCGAGCTGGTAACTGGTATAGCTTGTGTAGAGTGGATAACCAGATTTGATATTCACATTACACCCCACCACTATCTATTTTTTGGATAGTTTTTAACAAATAACGATAAAAAAATATATAATTCAAATTTGAAAAGAGAGGGAAAAAAAAATGACCACCCACAAGGTAGTGGCCCTTGGTGGCCACACCCCTATTGGCCATTTAAAATAGGATTTTGGGGGGAGGGACAGGGGGAGGCAGCAAGGTCGAGTCCCCCAAGTGGGTGGCCACCATTAGCTAACTAGATTGGCCGCCCATGGAAGCCTGTAGAGGGCCATTAAGGGGTGGCCGACGGTGGCTAACCACGAGGTGTGGCTCTTATGGCTGGTGTTTCGCCTCTTTTTTTGTTATCCTGATTTTTATCATTGTTTTAGATAAAAATTTAAATGCAGTTTAAAAAAATATTAAAAGATCTTATAAGGGAGAGAAAACTAGTGTAAAATTAAAGAGAAATAACAAGAGAATTAAAAGATTGCAATATAGAAAAATAGCTCTTTCGGAGCTTAATATTATTCACATCACCCTCTATCTTCCTTTGTCTTCTAGTGATGACCCCCTTGATGTGCTAGGCCTTGAGATCTATTTTGGGTTTGGTGTAATTTACCTTTTCCCAATCACAATGTTCTTGAAAGGTGACTGTGCTTGTTTGAATCCGTGAATTTAGTGAGTACAGCAGCATGGATTTATGTTTGATGAACCTACATGTATGAAAGTTTTGACCATATCGAGGAAAGTGGAAGCTGAAGGCTAAAATTAATAAATAAAAGGATTTAAAATAAGTTAGGTGATATAGAAATTGTATTGGAAGCAGAGGTGGGAGTAGGAAACAAAAAGTTTTAAGGCAAAAAAAACAAATAGTTGTAATGCCCCGGTCCCGCACGGGTTTGAGAGTTACTTCCTAGCACTTAAACTCACATTCCAACAATATAAAAATAGACTCCAAATTCCCAATATCATAAAGAAAAATTTGATTCAAGCCACTATACATACATCATCTCACCCAAAGCCTCAAAATGTTGATCCTCATCTGAACCATCAAAATATCTGAAAAATATTGTGGAGATAAGGGGTGAGTTATCAACAACTCAGTAAGCAGAGAGCATATACTAGCATGTAAACATGAGCATTTATAAAGTTCGGTATGCAGAATAAGACATTTACTTTCAGAATGCAGAAACAACAAATTTTCTTTTAAAATGCATAAATAAAACTTATTACAAAACATCGGAGCGAAATTTTCAGAAAAACAAACTTGTTTCTAAAAAGAAAATCCATTGGCATTTCCAAACTGAAACATTATAATCATATCATCTCTTAGCATCACATCGGGACAAATACCATGTTTAACCCCCATGGTAGGGTTATAAACCACCATTATACCCGTGGCTGGGCCATATTCCATGTTTCACCCCCGTGATAGGGTTATAAACCACCATTATACCCGTGGCTGGGCCATATACCATGTTTCACCCCCCGTGGTAGGGTTATAAACCACCATTATACCCGTGACTGGGCCGTATACCATGTTTCACCCCCGTGGTAGGGTTATAAACCACCATTATACCCGTGGCTAGGCCTTAACAGAAAACAAAATAGATTTCATCAGAATCAGATCACCATCATATACAGATTCAGAACTTCATGCCAAGGTTTTCAGATGACACATCATATTAAAACAAAATACTTAATAGCTTTAGATCACTTCACATGTTCGAGATAAACAGAATCAAAATATTTTCATTTGTTCATAACAAAACTTTTAGATTTTCTTATTCGCTCTTTTGCATAGTTCAGAAACAAAATACACAAAACTAGCTCATGTCTACACCAGTCATGACAGAAAAATACTCTCTTATATTGAATTTATGCATATGCAGAATAAACATATGAGGTCGTTTTCATAGTTCTTTTAAAGAAACAAACATGCTTATTTTCAAAGTCAACCTCATTTAATTTCTTTTATGCAAAACTAGTATATGAACCCCGCTTACCTGGGTAACTTAGCTTTTCAGAAATTTTCTCAAAAATGTCGAGTCGACTATAAATCGTCACCTATAAAAATAATCATATAATTTTCGTAAGTTTTCAATCAATCACAGATTTTGATATTTAAGCCTAAGCTTCTTAAATAACTTATTTTAATTCCTCAAAACTTAAAACGTTCATAATCCCAAAATATATCATCACTTCCTAAAATCACCAATATCCACCATAATCCACGTCAAACACAAAACATCGATATTTAAAGTCGAAACAGCCAACAAATCTCATAGCATAAACCAATCACACCAACAACTCCATCATCCAATCCAACCGACCCCCTTACTCCTAGGACTCAGTCCGGCACAACCAACCAATTCACAGTAAATATGAGTTAGCGCGAAAATACATTTAAATCTCAAAAGTTCTTTGAGAAAATATTTACAATGCTATAATATAATTTTTGAAAGATCACAGAGGTTCTAGAAGCGGCAACGTAGCAACAAAACAGTGCCAAAAGCACTGTGGCCGTGGGTCTCAAAAACCCACTTTTGAATGGTGACAAACCAAGACCCGAGATTGCTAGGGTAGGGCTTAAGGATGTCGGTGAAGCTAGTGGTGGTGGCGGTTGGCCATGGGTGGCGGCGTGGGCGGCAGTTTAAGGCCAAAATGCTCAAATCGGGGATGGAGATAGATGGGGCTTCACCGGTGACAGATCGGAGCCAAGGATGGGTGCATTAGGTTGCTAGAAGGTCGAGGATGATGTGGTGAGAAGATGGTGGCCGGAGGTGGATCGATGGCGGCGTAGCGGCGTAGCGGCGCAAGGAGTACCGCGGCTTGGTGTGGTGCGTGGGGGCTAACGGCGGCGCGAGGAGGGCTGAAATTACAGGGAGGTGGTCGCCAGTCGAAGGGGAGGTGAGAGGGAGGGGCGGTGTCGGTCACCGCTAGTGCACGGCGGCGGGCTGGGGGACGAAGGAACGGACGGAGAGAGGGAGGGGGAGAGACGTGCGGCGCGCGGGAGAGGAGAGGAGAAAAAGAAAAGAAAAAAAAAAGAAGGAAAAGGAAAAAAAGGAAAAGGGAAAAAGAAAAAAAAATGAGGTAAAGAAATGGGATCTAATCCTCACATCTTGGATCACAAAAAAGATCAAACGGAAACGATTTTAAAACAGTAAGTGAAATAAAATAATTCAAACGTAGTGATTAAAAATAAAATAAATAATTAAATCCAACAAGAAGTTAATTTAATATGAAAAGAAAATTAAATGCATAACAATAATTAATATTAAGGAAACATGTCAAACTTAGTTTTCACAAATTAAAAATCATAAAAAAATAAACCCACTGAAATCTGAAAATTTGAAACAAGATAATCAAATTTTAAATTAATAACAAATAATCCTTCAAATAAAAAAATACACTAAAAAAATACGGGGTGTTACAATAGTAGTGCAATCACTTGGTTAGGTTAAAATGGCTCAAACAATATGCTTATTTTTTGTAAGAGCTCTTCTTAGGGTTGTTGTCCGCACCATATGGTGCGAGATAGTCCCCTCCCTGCCCCCCCATCTAGCATGGGCCGGGGGTAGGCTTTTCACCCCCACCCCTGCATCACAGGGGCGGGGCGAACTCCCAATCTGCCTTGGCCCTGCCCACTTCAATAATAGACTATAGTCTATTAGGCCCAAAAGTTATTCTTGTGTCTAAAAGTGATCAAAAACACATTTTTAGACTCAAATTATAAATTTAAATTCGTAAATTTGCGTAAGTTATAGTGTAATACAAGAGTCTCACATTACTTAAGTGTGAAACTTGTATTGTGAAGGCAATCCATAAAAGGGTCACTCTACTACATTACAACTTACATAAAGTATTAAGTAAAAGTTCTACTTAATATATATTACTATATTTATATATAGTAAAAATAATAAATATTTATATATAAATATATATTTATATATAAAAAAAAGATGCAGGGCGAGGTCGGGCTTTGCCTGTCCCCTACCCCCTCTATAGGGCCAGATGCAGGGTGGGGCGACGGGGTGTGGAGCCTCGCTGCCCACTCCTAGTTCTTCTGCCTATCATCATTACTTTTTTAAGAATAAAAAAGTAAAAAGATAAGAAATAAAAGAGGAGTGTGGTGTAGGGATGATGAATAGAATTTTTCTTTTTGCATTATTTTGCACAACAGAGTTGATAACTACAAAGATACGAAGTTACATAACTTTTATACAATTGTTTATTAGAATATTAAAAGTCTAAAGTTTTTTTTATGTATTTGAATTTAAAAAATAAAAATATTATATCTCTAAAAAATTTTATAAAATTAAATTCATTAGTTGATGATGTGAAATGTTTTTTTATATCAAAATAAACTTCATTGATAATTATCAGTTACAAATGAATGTTAGTCCAAATGACTTAAAAAATAAGATCTGGGTAAGATTCCCACCACACATTAATGTCTCTGCATTCTATGCATTTCTAGCAAGTTTATGAGCTGCAATGCCGCCCATCGTCCCCCACATGTTGATTTGGCATTTTGGGAACCTCTTCGTTAGCTCTTGGATGTCCCTTATGAGATTACTCTGCAATGATGTTGGTGCTCTCTTTCCTTGGATAGCTTGAACCATAAGAAGAGAGTCACTTTCTACAATAAGTTATTGCAATCCCATGTGGATACGCAGTTGCAATCCTCTTAGCAAAGCAATAAATTCAATAAATGATGGCTCATTGACAATGTGTTCTTTTTAAGTGGCAGCCATTATTACATTCCCATGACTATTGTGATAACACTCAGGCCTAACACGAAACTCGCGTTCGAATGTTTTGTATTTATTTTATATGTGGATGAAAAGTTCACTTAGATTTTGTTGAGTAAATTTGAATTTCGGCTACGGGGCCAATTTATTTACGAGGATCTGGTCCATGTTTTTGTTTTTAAAATGTTTGGTATCAATTTCAAATGGATTAGGATTACAACTCTAGATTCTCATTCTCTTCAAAATTCTAAAACCCGCATCTTTTATAATATTATATATAATTATATTTTCAGCCCGTGCATCATAAGTGGATCTTATCGTTCTTGAAAACCCTTGTTTAGTTTTCTAGTTACTTCGCCCACGTTCACCAACCTAGTAGCAGGATTCTCGCCCACGTCGAAAACTCCACCGCGATGCATTGCGGTTGCACTACACTAGTCCATGGTTTAAGCCCCACGTCACCCTCTCCCTCTCCCTCTAAATTCCACGCATCAATTTCATCCCCACGTTCGAGAAACTCCCTTCAGCTTCTTTCCCACACCTCTGCACCTCTTTTCCCCGAATCTCTCCACCTTTCTTTCAGTTTCTCCCACAATCCCAATGGTTTAATCTCTTTATTTTTGTGTTTATTCTTATCATTTTCACTTTCAAACCCATTACAGCAAACGCCTCCCACTCTCCTGCATTTTGGCCAACTCTGTGAGTTCCCTTTGATGCGCTACTTCCTTTCAACGTTGGTGAGTTTTCTTTCCTTTTCTCTCATCTCAGATTTTCTTCATCTCCAAAGTTTCTCCCTCGATTCTGATAACGTATCAGCACCAAATCAACCACATGATACGAGTGAATCAGTTGCATATCCTCCTTGATAGACTTGCTCCACCATATTTGGAAAGTCTATTGTATATGTTTTAAGTCAATTGTATAGGTTTGGAAAGTCTAGCTAGACATTTACATTTCTTGCCTTATTGGTACAGAGCTATTGATGAGCTTCTTGTATCCTTGTAACTAGTATATAAACAATACAATACTCTCTCTATTTACATTCCGTGAGATAGACATTTCTCAAAATTCTTCATGGTATCAAGAGCCTACGGGAATAGATAGAGAGTTTTTTTTTTTTTTCAAAACCATGTCAACCAACTCCTCCCTTTCATCTCCTTCCTCCGAGGAATACCCTTACCCTGTCACACAAAACATTTCTAACTTTGTGTCCATCAAACTCTTGTCCACCAACTTTCTTTTATGGAAAACCCAAATGATCAACATCCTTGAAAGCTATGACCTTCAAGGCTTCATTACTGGTAAGATCTCTACTCCACCAGTGACCATTGTCACCTCTGATTCTGCAGTGCAACCAAATCCTGCGTGCCATAAATGGCGTAGGACAGATCGTTTGGTAAAGGGTTGGCTTACTGCTACTCTTTCAGAAGAAGTGCTAGGCATTGTGGTTGGTCTAGCCACTGCTGCCAAAGTTTGGAATGCACTCGTCTATGCATTTGCTCTAGTGTCCTCTGATCGAAACCTTGCACTGAAGCAACAGCTCACTTCTATTACTCGTGGCACTGATAGCCTGAGTACATATCTTCGTCATTTCAAAACTATCTGTGATGAACTGGCTGCCATTGGCAAACCTGTTCATGATCACAAGAAATCTTAGTGGTTGCTCAATAGTTATCGGCAAAGATTTTGAAATCTTTACTGCTACCATGTTACGTCCTCCTATTCCATCCTATGCTGAAGTGGTCACTCAACTTGAAAGCTATGCTGATAGGCACAAAATTGATAGCACTCCCGAACCTGCTATGGTGTTCTATGGTCAGAAAATTTACAAAAACAAAAAGGGTCGCGCACAATCTGCCTCCTTTAATTCCAAGGGGAGAGGATTTGTTCAAGGAAACCAATCTGGTAACAAGTCTTCTTCTTCTTCTTCTTCTCGACAGTCTTCTGGTAGCAACCAATCTCAAGGGAGCACACCATACTCCACCAAGAAGGATGATGCTCCAATCTGCCAAATCTGTAACAAGAAATATCATACAACTCTAAAATGCTTTAACCGATTCAATCACTCATTCACTACAGATAATCTTCCTCAAGCATTTGCTGCTGTACAAGTTGGTGACACGCAGGATTCTTCTTGGCATCTCAATACAGTTGCTACTAATCACATGACAATATCCACAAGTAATCTACACTCTGCAACTCCTTATACAAAATCTGATGGAGTTATGGTCGGTAATGGGCATATCCTACCTATCACACATATTGGCACTACCACACTCTCATCTGGTTCGTCTTCTATAGAGTTAAAAGATGTCTTAGTTGTGCTTGCTATACAGAAGGATTTACTATCTGTTAGTAAACTCACTTCTGACTATCCTCTTATTTTTGAGTTTAATGGCCTTGGCTTTGTGCTAAAGGATAGGATCTCCAAACAGATAATAGCGAAGGGGTGGAAAAAGAAGGGCCTATACACTTTTGAGGGATCCCACGATCATTCATCCTCTCCAACTGCATTGTTCTCCACCAGGTTCAGACAAGCATCCCTTCAATGTTGGCATCACAAACTCGGTCATCCTCAGCATCGTATCTTAAATTATCTCCATTCCAAGAAGTTTATCAATTGTATTTCTTTGCAATCTATGAGTGTTTGTACTAGTTGTCAAATGAGCAAGTCTTGTAAACTCCCATTTGCCTCTAGTAATAATAAAATTACCACTCCTTTCAATAAACTTTATTGTGATCTATGGGGACCAGCCCCTCTTTCTTCTCGGGATAAATACAGATATTATGCTATCTTTGTTGATGACTCTACAAATTTTATGTGACTTATTCCTCTTTGACACAATTCAGATTTATTTGATGCTTTCAAACAGTTACATTCTTATGTACAATGTCTGTTTGATGCTAAAATTTGCATTTTCCAAAGCGATGAACGGGGTGAATTTGCAAGTAGATCATTTGCAACATATCTTCAACAACATGGCATTCACCATCAGTCTGCCTGTCCAAAGACTCCAGAACAAAATGGTAAAGCTGAGCGCATGCATCGTAGCATTACAAAACTTGGTTTAGCAATGATGTTTCATGCACAACTTCCATCTCGCTTTTGGCTTGATTGCTTCTCCACTACTGTTTTCCTCTTAAACAGGTTGTCATCACTCAATCTTGGTATGGATTCTCCTTACTCTCAGGTATATGGCAAGACACCTGACTATGGCACTTTTCGAGTTCTTGGCTCTCGGTGCTTTCCTTATCTTGGTGCATATCGTAGCAATAAACTGGAACCAAAATCTCAGCCTTGTGTTTTTATTGGTTATAACACCAAACATAAAGGGTACAAATGCTTATATCCACCTACTGGCCATATCTATGTTTCACGACATGTTGTGTTTCACGACATGTTGTGTTTGATGAATCTCTGCTGCCATACTCCAAACCAACTGGTTGATATCTTCACCAAACCATTGTCCAAACCTCTTTTTCAGGCGTTTCGTATCAAACTTGGCCTTTGCCTAGATCCTCAGCCAGGTTTGAGGGGGACTGATAACGTATCAGCACCAAATCAACCACATGATACGAGTCAATCAGTTGCATATCCTCCTTGACAGACTTGCTCCACTATACTTGGAAAGTCTATTGTATATGTTTTAAGTCAATTGTGTAGGTTTGGAAAGTCTAGCAGGACATTTACGTTTCTTGCCTTATTTGTACAAAGCTATTGATGAGCTTCTTGTATCCTTGTAACTAGTATATAAACAATACAATACTCTCGCTATCTACATCCCGTGAGATAGACATTTCTCAAAATTCTTCAGATTCCATTTCACTCGGTATTTTCGTTTATCTTGCAGTTGGTTACTTCTCACAAGTGAAATTCTTCATTTTTTTTTTCTCAACAGTTTTTCCTCTCCATTACCCACATCCTCACTTCTCTCAAATACTCTCCCTCATTTTTTTTTATCCCTCTCCCTGTTCTTAGATCAGTCTTGTTGCCCCTCAAGTTCCCAAAGCCAACCACGCAGTCCCGTGTACAAACAACTCGGCACCGAGATAAAGGAACCACCACCAAAGCCTCATCGTCCAGGAAAACGCTGTCGCCCATTGCTCAGCCGCAAGTGGGAACCACCCAGAAGAACCACCAACGTTCAAACCACCATGCAAACCCAGCCTCACCTCCACTGCCGCAGTTCATCCTCTGCGATAGAACCTCCACGCCGCATCACCATGGACCCAGACCAACCACAACCAACCAGGACGACAATCTCTGCTTAGTCGCCACAGCCGCAATGTGAACCACCCTACATGCACCACACTCACAACTCCAACCACCGGGAACAACGTTGAAGTCAAACCCTGTTTTTGAGAAGCAAAAACAGGGCAAGTTCTTGCTCAAATCCTCCATCGAGCCACCCCTCCGTCGGCCTCTCACAGGATTCTGCACCTTGTTACAGCTGCTGTGCTCCACCATAGACCTCGCCCAACCTCTACCATCACCTTTTCTGCACGGCCAAGCCCTCCCCTCCCCCCAAAGTACGTTGCATGGTGCCCTTCTCAGCCCCCTCCCCATCTCTCGGACTCCTATCTCCTTTTCTCACACTCTCTCTCTCTCTCTCTCTCAGTGCTCTTCAGTTGTGCCGTACATAGTCGATCCAGCCAGCCACCACTTCCGTCGTCCCTGGCTTCCTCTGTCGGTGAGTATGCCTCTGTTGCACAGTTTTATTTTGGTCCAAGTTTCTTTCTTTTATTTATTTCACGTACATTACTTCTTGTACCTAGCCTTACCGGTCATGTTTATTTTTCAAAATGTCCTTATATATTGATTTTTATATTAAACTTGTTTTAAGTGGTCTTTGTTTGAAGTATAAGAATTTACATTTATGCATTTAAATTAAATTATTAAATATTTTACAGCTAATTTCATTAATAAATGATAAGATTTTAAGTTTATTTTAAATGCTTTAAAACCGATTTAAGTTTATCTTACTAAATGATTTTCTGCTGTTTATATTATTTGAATTGGATATAATTATTTTATTATGTTATAAATTGTAAGTGTAGACTAGGTATTATATTTCAGAAACTGTTGGAATATTTGTAATAAGCTGACTGAATATGAGCGTTTCTGTTAAGTTTGTTTTGTTGTATTTTACAAAAAAACTATGTTAACGATTTTTAACGGACTTTATTTTATTGTATTAAATTATCGTTTTAATAATAATTTATAGAGATATAAATTTTAAATATGATTAAGTTAATTTTTAGAATGAACTTAAGTTGTTTTTCCATATTTGATATATATTATATCATAATAACTTAAGAATATATATATTTAATGATAATAGTATTTATTAGATTTTTTATAATAGTTATCAAAGTTTTTTTCGTAGTATGAATTTAAGTAGATGTAGAGTTTAAGAAATCTTTTTAGAAGTCTAGTAACGTTTAGTATTCCGTATAGGTGATAATTGGTATTCATTCGGCACGATTGTGAAAAGATTCAGAAAAATTAAAAAGTCCAGGTTAGCGGGGTTCCTATACTAGATTTGCATAAAATGAAATGAATTAAGGTTGATTTGTAAAAATGTGCATGTTGTTTAAAAAAAAAGTGAAAAACAACTTCAGTATATATTTTGCATTCACTCATGAAATATGTATGAAAGAGAAAGAAAAGCTTTTGTCATGAATAGTGTAAATATGAGTAATATTTAATATGTTTTTGAAATGTACAAAAGAGCGAATATGATATCTGAGAATTTTTGTACATGTCATATGAAAATGATTTGGATCTATTTTTTATCATATAGAAATGATATGAATATGTTCAGCATATGGTTTGATATGATATGCATCTGAAAAACCTTTGGCATGACTTATCTGTTTTATTCAGATTCTGATTCTAATATGATGATACTATTTCATGTAATATGTTGTTACCAACATGATATAATATGATATGAGTACACCCACTTTGGAAGCAATATGATATTGCCTGATTTGGTCATCGGAGATAGCACAACCCTATTATGGGGGTTAAACATGGTATATGATACGATATTGTGGCATGCTTTGATATGATATGATATGATATGATATGAAGAAGATGTTCAGTTATGTTATGTCAAAGTATTTTTGAATATGAATAATTGGTTTTTGAATATGAACAGTTTAACAAGTTGCTTTGATTTTTCTGATAACATATTTTGAGATGTACATATAAAAATGAAATTTTTTGTTTCTACATACCGAACTTTCTGAAAATGCTCATGTTTATATACTAGCATATATCATTGCTTACTGAATTGTTGATAACTCACCCCCTTATCTCTACAATATTTTCAGATGTTTTTGCGGCACCCCGACTCCCATGTACAAGAACACGAGAATCGAAAAACTCGTATGGTGACAATACGGTCACGCATACCAACGATAAGTATCAAGTGTGTACATGCATAAAGTGTACAACAAAAACACAACGGATAATTTAAGTAAGTCAACTAAGTACCAGAATTGTTAACACAATTTAAAACATCAGTAAAAGTGGTTTAAAAGAGTTATATAGTCATCCAAAATAAATATAATACAAGTCCAATACATGAACGAGTGATCCCAGATCACTCCTCTGGCGGAGCCGAATCCTCAGGCTCGCCCTTAGCATCATCTGCATCGAAATCTGCATTACCATAAATGGTACTGCAGGTAAGTATAATCCAAACAACCACGAGATAAAAAATGCATTAATGCCACCAACAATAATGCATGCATATGATGAAATATACATTATGCCCAAAACATCATTTTCCCTGAAAATGAATATTTTCCAACACACGCCGAAATCCCATTTTGGCCCAAAAATAACCGTAAAACATTTTCCCAAAAAATGATTCACACAAAATCCATATCCAACACACGCTATTTTCCCAGAAAATGGATCATTAATCCATTATTACCATATGCACCATGACCTCCCCTAGGGACCATCCGCACGTCCTGATTTCGTAGCGATGCCCAGTTCTACACCCAGCGCGTTCGTGGCCAAGCATCCTCTAGCCCCCGCCAGCAGAGGGGCCACAGAATCGGCACGAGACCATCTCGTCCGATCCCATTGTCGCCCAACGACAATCTAGGGGACGTCACTCAGTATATTCCGTTCCCGAATAACCAGAGGAGCTCCATTGAGATAATGCCCCATCTCGGCTTGGGATCATGATACACACGCACCCATAAATCATTTCACATGAAAACCCAGTTTTCAATAAACACATGAACATGAATGCAATTACACGAAAACCCAGTTTCCTTTACAAACATGATCATGCATGCAAGTATGCCATGTACATGAAACATCTCAATAACCAACATCCAACAACACTCAACACAACCCAAACACACAAACAACTTCATCCACCAATCCATTCGACCCCCTTACTCCTTGGATTCAGTCCGGCAAAATCAACCAAATCACAGTGAAATGGAGCTACTGCAAAAATACATTTAAATCACGAAAGTTATTTGGAAAAATACTTACAGTGCTATTTTATAATTTTCGAAGGATCACGGAGCTGCAAGAAGTGGCAACGCAGCAACAAAACAGTGGCAAATGCACTGTGGCCGTGGGTCTCAAAAACTCACTTTTGAATGAGGACAAACCAAGACCCGAGATTGATAGGATAGGGCTTAGGGATGTCGGTGAAGCTAGTAGTGGTGGTGGTTGATCATGGGTGGCGGCGTAGGCGGTGGGCTAGGGAGGAGAAAGAAAACGCACGGGGTGAGGGGGAGAGCAACGCAGTGCGCGGGAGAGGAGAGAGAGAGAGAAGAAAAGAAATGGGAAAAAAGAAAAAGAGAAGAAAGAAAAAGGGAAAAGAAAAAATGAAGGGAAAGAAATGAGGTCCAATCCTCACATCTTGGGTCACAAAAATGATCCAATAGAAACGATTTCAAAACAGCAAGTAAAATAAAATAATTTAAACGTAGTGATTAAATGAAAATAAAATAATTAAACCCAATAATAAACTAATTTAAAATGAAAAGCAATTTAAATGCATAACCATAATTAATACTAAGAAAGCACATCAAAATAATTTTCATAAAATAAAATCATAAAAATAAATCAACTAAATATCCAACAACTTTCAAACAAGAGAATAAATAAAAATAATCCTTTAATAAATATATACTAAAATACGAGGTGTTACAGTTTTGGAAGTTTCAGCTGGAAAACAAGAATAGAAAGCATGGATAAGACTGTGTGAGCATAGCAGATTAAGTACAAAGAGGGTATTTTTGATTATTGGAGAGTTTATTTAGTAGTTTTGTTTTGCTTTGTCGATTTGATATTCTATAAAGTTGACGTTTATTTTGAGATTTGGTGGTGTCTTTCTTTAGTTATTGAGGTAGTCGGTTTAAAACAATGAGATATATATGTAATTGAGAAATTGGAGTTATATCTGTATTGTGATATATAATTTTAAGTGCAATGTAGTAACTCTTCGACCCCTCCGGGACTAGGGAGTTAAAAGTCCCACACCTACACACTGTTGATCATGGAACATTGCCCAATCTACATTCAGTTTCATAGCATCATGTGGTGGAGGTTCCCACAAACAACACTTCTTAATATTTCTCAATGGTTTCTTTTTTATGCTTGTGAAAGCTTTCTGCATAGAGAGAGAGCATGGTTGATCACATAGTCAGTATGCAAAAGCTTGTTTTCAAATATCACTTGATTTCTTCTAAACCAAAAACCCCATGCAATTAGAAAAAACACTTCTAGATTCTCCATATTGCCTTTTTCACATATATGTCTAGCAATATCTACAAAGTCGAGTTCATTAGCAATATTACTCAAATCAGATAAATTTATGATCCAACTTTCCTTTAGGCTTGGACAGTAAATTAAGGCATGTGTTGTGCCTTCTATTGCATTGGAACAAAATTTACAATTCTTTTCATCGAGTACCTTCCTCTTCTTTAGATTAGATTTTGTAGGTAGCCTATTCATGCATGCACTCCAGGTATATACCTTCACTTTGTGTGGAATATTCATCTTCCAAATTGCCTTCCATATTCGATGTTGTTTACTCACATTTGAACACTCCCCTTCCACTCTATGCCTTTCCCTTTCTCAAAATAATCTATAAGCACTTCCATCCTTCTCATATGCCTGAACCTATGCATCTTCATGTTTTCCTGAATTAAGAACTATCTTCATAACTTCAGTAGCTACTACTAGTGGGAGGAGAGTTCTAACTTTGGAAACATCCCACCATCTTGTTTGGTTTTCAATCAGTTCTTCCACCTTAGCCACCTTATTCTCAATCTTATCCTCATTTGTGGAATGCTTCAACTGTCTGAAACCAGGAATCCAAATATCATTCCAGATTTAAATTACTTTTCCATTCCTCACCCTCCATCTACACCCTTGAGCCAACTTCTCCTTAACTTCCCATATACCTTTCTAGACATAGGATGGATTGATTCCCATTTTGGGTTCTAGAAACTTCCCCTTAGGAAAATATCTTTCTTTGAATATTCTGTGTAGCAAAGAGTCTTCATCTTGCATTAATCGCCATCCCTGCTTAGCAAGTAAAGCTTCATTCAAAATTCTGAGATCCTTAAAACCCATCCCTCTAGCTTGTTTCGGAATGCACATTTTCTTTCAGCTCACCCAATGGATCTTCTTTTCCTCTATTCTTTGTCCCCACCAAAACTTGGCCAGATGATGTGAAATGTTAGATGCAATTAAAGAGAATTTTATATAAGGAATATGTAAATATGAAGTAATTGTGAATGAGTAATGACGGATACAGTCATAGAGTGTACAAGCATCATGCACTTTCTTTGAAACAAAGTAAACTTCACTATTAAAAAATAATGTTTTTGTATAAGTCTCATATTTATCTACTTTTTTAAAGGGAGTGCGCGACACTAGTATATTTCATGATTGTATCTAGCATTTTTCATTGTGAATTAGTTGTAGGAAAACACTACTTTGCCTCCTACTTTGATCGCTCCAAGTGACTGCTTGTTTTTTTTTTTTTTTACTTAGTGATTTTAAATGTATGATATATTTTTTTTTATTTTTTAAAAATATTTAAGTATATTATAAAAATGTGAATTGAAAAAAAAATACACTATCGGTCAAATGAGCGGGCTAGAGTAGCCCGACTCTTAGGGCTCG
Source organism: Juglans microcarpa x Juglans regia (assembly GCF_004785595.1). NCBI lineage: Eukaryota > Viridiplantae > Streptophyta > Magnoliopsida > Fagales > Juglandaceae > Juglans > Juglans microcarpa x Juglans regia. The sequence goes on from NC_054603.1 coordinate 13,028,849, forward strand.
TTTGTTTTCGTAGATGAGATGAGATGAGTTGAGATTAAAGTTAAAAAGTTAAATAAAATATTGTTAAAATATATTTTTTTAATATTATTTTTATTTTGGAATTTGAAAAAGTTGAATTATTTATTTTATTTTGTATTGGAAGTTGGAAAAGTTCTAATAATTAAATGAGATATTTTATGAAAACAAACTAGTGTTGCATGATTACTATCCTTGTTGCCAAATAGACCCTTTCTTCCATGACATACCTCGCGATCGAAACCGATCTTCCGTAGCACTAAACGGACCACAAAGAAGCCTTTTCGGGCCATCATTACTGCAATAATCTCGTGCACATTGCTTATACTGCTTCCCCGAAAAGCACTATTGCACTTCGACTTCAACCCACAAGTAACAAATTTGCATGTAACACACCCCTGTGATTTGTATGAATTAGTAGAGTATCGTAAATGAAATATCTCACTTGAAGAGTGAAAAAACCTCCAGTAGTAGAAGGAAGAAGAAGGTAAAAGGAAAAAGATTATGATACTTTCTGAATGAAAAATATTGTCTTCTACACTACAGTTATTTGAGGGAATTCTTCCTCTCTAATGGGCCTCGTAGGCCAATTATTAAAGGCAGATTTATTTTCATAGATGAGATGAGATGATATGAGTTGAAATTAAAATTAAAAAATTGAATAAAATATTATTAGAATATATTTTTTAATATTATTTTTGTTTTGGGATTTGAAAAAGTTGAATTGTTTATTTTATTTTATATTAAAAATTAAAAAAATTATAATGATGAAATGAGATGATATATTTTCTGAAAACAAAGTAGGCCTCAGTTAATAACATAAGAAGCATAAGGAGAAAAAAAAAAAAAAAAAAAAAAGCCTATTACGTGTCTCGTTTAAGTGGGCCTAAACCCATTGAAGTAATCCAACCACGCAGACTAATTCCAACGTCGCAGCCTGGTGTGAAAGCCCAAGCCCGTAGCTAGCCCACGTCTTCCTTCTAGTCATTCTCCCACCCGCGACTTCATTTCCGTTCCTCAACTCCTCAGATCTCAGTTCCAGTCCCTGCAGTTCGTGACATTGCACAGCTCCCTCACGTGGCACACCATCTTCGCACCTTTCGGACTGGACCTTCTCTCTATCTCGCTCTCTCTCTAATGGATTCAAAAGGAAATTGAGATCCATTAGAAATTCATGTAAGTTTCGGTTCAAGCTTCCACGAGGACCACGCCACCACGCCACCGACCATGGACAAGTCGAGCGCGCTGGAATACATCAACCAGATGTTCCCTACAGGTTTACTATTTCTCCTGCTATTTTATGTTAATTTTGTTCCCCAAATTATGTAATCCATAATTTTATTCTTATGTGGTGCTTATTATGATGTTGGCGTTATGTGGTGAGTATCCAGAGGCATCTTTATCTGGTGTTGAGCCACTCATGCAAAAGATACACAGTGAGATTCGTCGCGTGGATGCTGGAATATTGGCAGCTGTTCGCCAACAGGTCATGATTTTTGGCCACTTGTATTTTGATGTCTTCATCTCAATTCTCAATGTTGTATAGACTGTGTTACGGCCTTGTGTGGGCTTTTCCATTTGTAACACCGTGGGCTGAGGCTTTGGATGTCACTAGTTTTCTATAAAATCCAGAACTTATTAAAAATTAAGATAAATTGCAGGGTATTTGCAAAATCATTCATTTTATGTTAGCACAATTAGTAGGACAATGAACATGCTTGGGCTTTCAAAAGATATGGTTCATACCATCCTCTTTAGTTTTTTGATGCTTCAGCTTCTGTGATTTCAGAGTAATTCAGGAACCAAAGCCAAGGAGGATCTTGCTGCTGCTACGGGTGCTGTGGAGGTCTGTCTGATTCTAAGCATCTATTCATATTATCGTCAAAACCAGTCACTTGGATTCAGTTTGTCCATCCTAAGCATTTTGCGTTACTCTTATGATTAAGCCTCTTAATGCTGTATTTGGCATTTCTAGTCTTTATTTGGAGTTATCATTTTTGGACATTTTTTTTCTGTTAATGCAGGAACTTATGTATAAGATCCGGGAAATAAAAAGCAAAGCTGAGCAAAGTGAAATGATGGTTCAGGAAATATGTCGTGACATTAAAAAGTTGGACTTTGCGAAGAAGCATGTAACGACTACAATTACAGCTCTTCATCGTCTTACAATGCTAGGTTTGTTTGTGTTACCCTACTATATTTATTGTTAGGCATGAAAGTCAATAGGCAGTCACTTAAAGTTTGATTTGGAACTAATTTTGTCCTGGATGCTTGTTTATGATCTTAAACGCTTAAATAACATATCTTCTCCCTCACTTGACAACAATCTTATGCCACTACTTGGTCTTCAATTCAAAACTGAGATATAGTTTGAAGGTGGCTCTCTTTTCAAGCATTGCCATTCCTGCTGTGCTCCACAGCAGAGCAGGAATGACCGGTTACCTGACTAAGACATTTTACTGCCATACTAAGCAGTCAATTTGTTAAGTCTTTTGAACTCATTGAGAATCCTAGCTTTTAATATATGTGATGGGAGCTTTGTTTTGTATATGAGTATCGGTTATTTGATCTCTTCTTATTTCTTATTATGTTTGAACCAATGTCACTTGTTATATCTTTTTTTCCCTTTTCCTCTGTTGATCCAAATGGTTTATTTATTTGAGCTTTTAGTCTGATGAACCTGTAGACTTACCACTTTGACCTCTAGTTTGGTTTTAACTACTGTATTTGAAAGATTCAAGTTTGGTTAAAATTATAGGTTTCATACTGCATGGTATTTATGAATTAGAAAGTGATATGATTTATGATACCACATGAAAAGCAGTTAAAATGAGAGTCTAGAGTAACATTCTCATTCTCAAGGGTTAGGAATACTACTAACATTTAAAAGATTTTCGTACAAACCAGGTATAAAAGATTCTATAAAAAAAAAATTGAAACTGTCTTAAATAAATAGTCATAATAGCACTTACAAAAAACTTTTCCAAGTCTTGTGCTTATTAACAAAATCTCCCACTAATAACGAAAATCATAAACTTAAAATCTCTTAAAAGGCCATAAAGTTGTAAGATCATCATCCCCACAAGCTATGCCTGCTTGTGCAACTTTGTTGTCATAGTCTTGTGCTTATTCACAAAAATGTCCCACTAATAACGAAAAGCATACACTTAAAAAATCTCTCAATAAGTAATTATAAAAAAAAATCTCTTAATAAGCCATAAAGTTCTAAGATTATCATCCCCACAAGCTACACCTGTTTGTGCAACTTCGTTGTCATAACTTTCTTCATTTGGGACGGTTAAAACATTGAGTCGAATACTCTGTAAGTAACCACATGAAACAATTCGCAGCATAATAACATAGTGTTCCCTTTTTTATCTAAATTTGCTCAATAAAACTTTTTTATACATACATACATGCATTCATATGCACTTAGTTCCACTTTCCCAAGGCTAGTACCCACTGTTGATTCCAGGTTTAGCGATCCTTGTGATCTTGCTTCCACCCATGGCCATAGGTTGGGAATCTGTACAGATGGCATTAATAGGTGCACTACCAGTATGCCTATCCAAGCATTGCAGTGTCCTTATTTTATGGTACCAATCATATTTATGATATATAGGCCATTACCTATCTTACATATCATACATTCATTCATGAACTTGCTTCCTTGTCTTATCATACCTTATCATGTTCTTGTCATGCCTTATCATGTTCTTATCCTTGTTTCGTTCATGACATTGCATAAATAGACATAATATCACATGCGGAAGCAGTCTTACTGTTCTTTTTATACATAGTTCTCATAAATTAATTACATGGGTGCATGGAACATGGGCTACCAAAGAATAAGCCATACATCAAAGCATGCACTTATTACAGAAAAAGATGATCACTTTGTTTGGCAAAAGAGAGTTATGATAGCAAAAGGAGTATGTGGGAGCAGTCAACTTCTACTTTAACTAAGAAATCATGCTTGTATAGTGTTTCATGGATGCGAACATGCTGCTGTCAAAGTCATAACAGTGGGTGTCTGACATATTCTTGAATTGTTTTTAACACGCGTGGAGCTCATGAGTGCTTAACTTGACTTTTAGCATGTCTATCGTGAGAAAAATATGATTTGCTGGCTTTTTAGGGCTGAAAAAGAGGAATCGCGACGCTTAGGTCAGTTTTGGGCTTGCTGACAGCAACCCCTTGACGTGGTTTGATGAAAACGTGGCATGTTTACAAGGCTCTTTGGTGAGAGCTCAGTTATGGCTCCTGTAAATGCTATCAGGAAACTTTAGACAGGTATATGATGCGATGTAAACATGTGTAATGGCATAAAATTCATGGTTTTCAAAGAGGATTTTAAAGTCTCTTGAAGAGTGTTCTAACCTAAGTCTGTTGGCTACCTTGTGGAAATATGTAGAAATTATAATTTTATTCTTATTATAAAGACATAAACAGTTGGCTGCTTATGACTAAAAGGGGTGCAGGAGGTTGAAGGCTTATCAAGAGTGGCAGCAATGGTAGAATTTATGCTGGCTGGAGTTGTATTTGGCTCAAGACTTGGAAAGGGGAAAGCCTGGTTTTTCGTTAGCTTGAACTGGTGGCACCAATCATATATTTTAGGGCTGAACTTCTGGAACAATTTCTAGGCTCTAAGAAGAATGGGGCAGCGACCTAGTGGTGTGGTAGGGTTTGGATTCTTAGGTCTTGTCTAGGGTTTAGGACTATTAGATTACAAGTTGCTTGTGTTTGATTAGAACTTGCAGCAGCTAAGAGATAATTCCTTGAGATAAGGGGGTGGCAGCTTGGGGTTCTAGGACTGTTAGGACTCCAACCAGTGGCTGCAGTTGTGTCTCTGTGCAGTAGATGCCTTTTATGGTTTGTTTTAAACAGCTGGTGCGTGTTTTACTGTGTGTAGGTTCTTGTGGAAAATTAATAAGGAGTGGTAGATCTGTGTGGTTTAGATATTCTTGGCATTTCTTTGATTCCTTACAGAATTAGGATTCCTTGTTTGGTTAGGAGTCTCAGTAGCTGCCATGCAGTCTCCCAGTAGGAGTTGGAGTCCTATTAGAGGATCTTATTGGTAGGTCAGCAGAGGTTTCTACATTTCTTAGACTTCTAATTGGACTAGGATTCTAGTAGTATGGGTGTCTTGGCCAGATGTAACTCCTAGGGTTCTTGGGCTTAAAAGCAGGCTTTCGCAACATCTCAAGTCCAATACCTATGCTGGCAGCCGATATACAATATTGTGCCAACAGTTAACCCATAACACTCAATCACTCATGCAAGAATTATGGGCCGGTGGGCCTGAACTCCAAGATCCAGCCGTAACCCTAAGATATAGGGCTCGAGTGTGGCACTAGATGACAGTCTAGCGACCATGCATTATATTATTTTATATACTGCCTGATTGCCCTGCCAAGTTTCTGATACCCACTGACAAAGTTTTATTTTCTTCTACTACCTTGCATATCTACCATGTTGGGTGTATTCTCCACATAGTACACATGCGCACACACATAGGTATGTAGGTATACATTTGTAATTGCATTAAAACATGCCTGTAACATTTTAATGTATGCGCAATTAACTTTGCTGGTTGTCTCTGATTTGGGGTACTTAAGATACATACCTTTTATGTGTGTATATATATATGTATTCTTGATTCTTTTCCCATGATATGGCAGTCTCTGCTGTTGAGCAGCTTCAAATTATGGCTTCAAAACGACAATATAAGGAGGCAGCTGCACAGCTGGAGGTACCTCATCTGTTAATGGATCATATGTAGTCATTTAGTAATTTTTTATGTGGGTTAAGGGCTTTTTGCTTTTATAGTTCTATTTTTTCCCCTGGCGTACCCTAGCTTGGTAATTCTACCATTTAGTGGCAGATATATTTTGCCACATTTGAATGCTAACACTTTAGGCTGAAAGGTATATCCTCTGCCCGTTCCATTAAAAAGGAGAGGCACATTGTGTCTTGAAACGACTTCACTCCAGTCCCAAGCTCTACGTTTAGCATCTCCTTCCTTGCCATTATTGAATCAAGTTTTTATGTTTGTTACAATCTGTAACTGACTCTATGATGCAAGGCAGATGGCTCTTTTTCTGATCTTACAATGGATATATGCATTTCATCATTGTACTAGAAATAATTGATTTGTTTTAACACTGGTTTAAGTTTGTATTTGTTATAATGCAAATTCTAGTTATAGATTCTTTCCTTAACACTCCTCAAGTTGGCCATTTATGTGTGTGTCATATACGCCTAGCTTGGAACACATAAAATGTAGCTAATTACAATTTAGAGGCTTTGCATTTGTATATGCTTGATGGTAACTAATTTTAGAACCAAGAGTTTCATTCGATGGTTTGCGAAGTTTAACATGAGTTTCTGTTTCCGAGTGTGATCAAGGAGAGACTAACGAGAAGCATGGGGGTTTCAAAACAGTTACTAGTCGATGCTAAAGTTTTTACATTAATGGTGGAGGCCAACTCCATTCGTATAACTGAGAGGAGTTGGAAGGTCACGAAGGAGATGATTCTTGGGATGTACATGTTGAACTGGTTCACTAAAATGCTGGAGCATTGTTCGACAGGCGTTGACAGGGAATTCTATGCTACTTCAAGGGATGGTGGTAGAAGATTCATTGCGCAAAGATGCACTAATCCCATGGGCGATTCAGTGGTGGCAGGCGAAATTTATCTTCATACCTAAAAAAATGGAGGGCAAGGGATGGAAGAAAGTGGTCGTTGCTTTGAGAGAATTCGAGACAATTTGGAGGTTGGAGGTAACGTGGGTCATTACCAAGGGAGGTTGGGTTTTGGCTGAAAGGAGGAAGTTACTGGAGGAATGAGGTCGACGGTTGAGGTAAGCCAAGGGAATAAACATTCATATTAGGAAGTGCAACAATAGTTGACAGTCTCTTTGTTATCCCGACCTTAGAAAAAGGGAGAAGGAAAAGCGGAATTGGTGGGTATGGGAGGAGCTGCCATTGGTCATAGCAACGGTCATGGTCTTGGGAAAGCTCGATGTACGGCAGGTCGGGATAACAAAGAGACTGCCATTGGTCATAGCAACGGTCACGGTCTTGGGAAAGCTCGATGTACGGCAGGTCCCTTAGTTGCTCAGACGAAAGTGGGTAGTGACAGGCTCGATGTGGGCTTGGTAGAGGGTGGCATGTATTGTACTCTACGGGATATGAGGAAGCAGGTGATGGATTTATAGGAGAAACCGAAAGTATAATACAAAGTGTGGAGAAGGAAATGGGAATGGGCTTGCGCTTTGATGAAAGGTGTGGCCCAGGTATACTTCTTAACCCATTGAATGGGCAACATCGTATGAAGCAAAGTGTTAACGTCCCTTATCAGATGGGCTGCTTTCATGGGCCTTAAGACTTGTGTGGCGGGCCATAGGAGAATGTGAGAGTATAGCAAGCCCTTCTACCGTTGGGAGTTGAGCAATCATGCCAGAAACTATTCTGATGGACTTGCAACAGGCCAACAATCCATTGCTGGTGGCCCAAATGGAGCAGATAGTAGAGGAGAAGTTGACAGAGAAGCTCGTAATGGAGATTGGAATGGGCCAATCTGAAAACTCACCATCGGGCGTTGGATTGTTGGCCTATAATGGATAGAAGAAGTCGATGGACTGCAGGGAACCTTTTCCATTGGAGTTACAGGCGGCGTCATTGCCGGAGGAAGAGCTGCAGCAAATTGAAGGCGTCCGAGAGCTTAGTGTTGAGCTAGGGGTGATTTCTCGACCCTATATTGTGAAGGTGACAAGGTGGGTGCCTTGCTCATGATGGTAGCTTCTAATGAAGCTCAAGATTGGGAGTGTAGATCTCTATTCTCTAAAGGTGAGATAGGGGAGATGCTGAAATTGCAGCAGGCACCAAGGGAAGGTAGTGAGATGGCAGATGAATCCATTCCCTTAAACTCTTTGCCGCCATGTCAGCCTAGTCTAGCTTCCTCTGATTGGATGTAACCCTAGGTGAAGGAAATCCAAAAATGCGTGGGGATTGAGTGTGAAGGGTTTGAGGAACCTTTTATGGCATTGCTCACTGCCATTAAAGCAGGACATGCTCAAATTAAGAAGTTAGGATCCAAAAAACAGATGGAGCCAAAGAGATTGACTTGGTCTATTAATTATAAGGGTAGCTCAAGTAGAGGAAAATCCAAATGTAGGGCACCTGCACTTTCTTTGTGAAGCCTAAGATTGTATCTTGGAATGTTCAAGGGCTTAATGAGGCCAATAAGCTTCTTTGGATAAAACATTTGCTTCGTGAGTAGAAGGCGGACATTATATGCTTGTAGGAACTAAGATGGAAATTATTTCAAGAAGTATCGTTCAAAGCTTGTGGAGCTGTCTATATGTTGACTGGGTTTATCTTACGTCTGTCGGGGCATCAAGTGGAGTACTAGTTATGTTGGATAGAAAGGTAGTAGATAAAATGGAGTACATTGGGGAGACAATGGCATGCTCCTTTAAGAATGTGGAAGATAATGTTATGTGGGCTTTCGTTGGAATTTATGGGCTGAATTTAGATAGCAGAAGTCTTTTATGGGAGGAGATTGTTGGGTTGCATAGTTGGTGGGACATGCCTTGGTGCATAGGTGGCAATTTTAAAGTTATAAGATTCCCAAGTGAAAGATTCGGAGAATGTAGGCTGTGGCCTGCAATGACGGAAGAAGTGTATATTTGATTTGGGTTTGGTGGATATTCCTCTTATTGGTGGAGTGTACACATGATCAAACAATTGAATGTGGTCTAGATTGGACAAATTTTGTCTCGAAGTGGGAAATTCATTATCCAGAGTTATGTCTGAAAAGGCTACCTCACCTCTATTCTGATTATTTTCCTGTCTTGCTGGATTGTGGAGGTATTCGAGGAGGGCATAGTTAGGGCAGGTTTGGGGGATGAGATGAGAATTTTGTGTTTTGTTTTAGTGTTTAAAATATTATGTTTTAATATTATTATTGTTTTGGGATTTGAAAAAGGTATATTGGGATTTGAAAAAGTTAAATTATTTATTATATTTTGTATAGGGATTTGAAAAATGTGTAATGATGAGATGATAATTTTGTGTTTTTTCTTGTGCCCCAAACCTGCCCTTACTTTAAATTCAAGAATATTTGGTTAAAAACAGAGAGTTTTGTGGGAAGGGCTACGCAAGGTGGTCCTCCTATCAGATCCATGGCACCTAAGTTTCATTTTTGTAGGTAAATTGAAAGTTTTAAAAAAAATATTTAAAAGATATGGAATGCCCAATTTTTTGAGATATAGGCAACCGGAAGGAGTCCCTATTGAAGGAGCTACATGGTATTGAGGGAAGAGGGTTGGACACTTTCTATCAAGGAACTATCTCAGAAGACAAAGTTAGTTCTGGAACTTGAGAGGGTTACCTTATTAGAGGAGATTTCATGGCGGCAAAAATCTCTGGCACTGTGGTTGAAAAAAGGAGATTGAAGTACGAAGTTTTTCCATAATGTGGCTAACTCCCATAGGTGTACTAATACCATTGAGATATTGAACATAGATAGAGCTGTTTGCATGGAGTTTCTTGAGAATAATGAGCATGTTGCTGATTTTTTTTTGAACTGCTGCTTACCGAGCAGGTGGTGTGGAGGCCAAAGCTCAATGGGTTAGCCTTTGAGACCATTGAGCAACAAAGCGTTTCCTGGCTGCAGAGGCCCTTTGAGGTGACAGAGATTCATGGAGTGGTGAGAAAGATGGTCAAAGGAAAGGATGGGGGGTTTTTTCTAGTAATACCGGGCTATGTATAGGGAATGGTCAGAGGATTAGTTTTGGCATGATGTGTGGATGGGAGACACAGCTCTTAAGGTTACCTACCCTACTATTTTCAGAATTGCACGGGAAAAAGAAGCGATGGTGGCTAACCTAACTTGCGGGGATCTACACATGATTGGAACATCAATCTCACTAGGGAGGCTCATGACTAGGAGGTGTGTGCTGGTGCAATGTTTTAACTTACAACATAATATTTCTCCTGCTGTTATAGATGAAGACAAGTTGGTCTGGAGTCCTTCTAAGAAAGGGAGATTTTCGGTGTTTTATGAGACACTCACAGCCCAACCTTCACCCAACTTTCTGTGGAAGAGCATATGGAGGAGTAAAGCACCTCCCAAGGCTGCGTTCTTTGTTTGGACATCAACCCTTGGGAAGATTATAACCATTGATAACTTAAGAAGGCGTGGTTTGGTAATTATGGATTGGTGTTGTATGTGCAAAAATAGTGGGGAAACAGTGGACTATTTACTCTTACATTGTGAGTTTGCCCGGGATACGTGGCATTTTTTATTTAGCAGAATGGGGCTAGTATGGACAAGGTCAGGAAGGGTAGTTGAATTACTTGCAAGTTGGAGAGGGATCTCAGAGACAGCCCATATTGCATCAATGTGGAAGATGACCCCCATTTGTATTCTTTGGTGTATCTGTACTGAAAGAAATGATAGACATTTTGAGGATCATGAATGCTTTGTAGAAGAGTTTAGGAGTTTTTTATGGAAGACTTTATTTATGTGGGCCATTGTTTTAGAGTTTAATGGTCTCAGCTTCCATGATTTTCTTGTAATAGTTTTTAGTTCTTAAAGTGGTGTTTTCACATGTATACTTCCGGTGTACCTAGCTTACACCTATCTTTATAGTAATAAAATTTCTTATTAATTATCCAAAAAAATAAAAAAGAAAGATGGTCAAAGACATAGCACCTGGTCTAGAAGAATTTTCTACGGGCTTCTTCCAACCATGTCAGGATGTGTTCGGCCTAGTTTGGGTACTGAGAATACCTTAGATATTCTCAGAATATCTTACTACTATTTATTATTTTATTATTACTTTTCACTTACTATTTACTACTATTTACTAGTATTTCAATATTCTATCATTAATTTTTCATTACCTTTTCTACTATTCACATAATACCTGAGAATACCTCACTACCAAAACGCAATCTAATGATGGTTTTCTAGGAATCCTTCTCGTTTGGGAAGTTTGAGAGAAGTCTCAATTCCACTTTTATTGTGCTTATTCCCAAGAAAGTTGGGGCTTCGGATGTTAAGGATTATCAGCCTATCAATCTTGTGAATAGGCTTTATAAGATTATTTTCAAGGTGTTTGCAAACCGCCTAGGGGAGGTCTCGGGGTGAATTATTACGAGACCCCAGAATGCTTTTGTAAGGGGATGGCAAATATTGAATTCAATACTCATAGCCAATGAATGTTTAGATAGTAGATTAAAATCTGTGGACCTGGGTATCTTATGCAAGTTGGATATGGAGAAGGCTTATGATCATGTTAATTGGGACTTTCTACTATACTTGCTTTGGAGGTGTGGATTTGGGGAGAGGTGTTACTCTTGGATTCGGTGCTGCATTGTTAAAACTTTATTCCTATGGGCTAAAGTTGTAGATTTCAATAGCTAGACTTTCATGATTCTCTTGTTTCCATTTCGTCCTCCTAATTAGGTGTTACCTCTTGTGTACCCCCTGTGTACTTGGGCTATGCCTATTCTCATTAATACAATCATTTACTCATCAAAAACAAATTCTAGTCATAGAGCTAGATGTTTTTTGGGGTTTAATTTAATGGTTCCAGTTGTTGGTTGTGGCATCTAGCAAAATTGGTCTAGTTGAAAGACTATGATTTTGTTTGTCATAATGATTACATTTTTTTTCCATTTGTGCAATATATTAGTATTATCCATATGAAGTTGCATTCATTTTAAAATTTGTGTTGATGATGTATTCCAGGCTGTGAACCAATTATGTAGTCACTTTGAAGCCTATAGGGATGTTCCAAAGATCACGGAGCTCAGGGAGAAGTTCAAAAATATCAGAAAAATTCTCAAGTCGCATGTATTTTCGGATTTCTCCGGGTAAGTTTTTGCCATATTTAAAAACCACTATACATACCACTAAAGTGCGAATTTTCTGAGTAATTTCTTCCTTGTCATTTGACTATGTTTCTAAGATTTTTGAAAAAGGGACAGCAATTTAATCTTTATCTACTCAACAAACTATTGATGAAGGTGGATTTTCACCCGGGGTAACGGGTGGATTTTCACCCGTTAAACCCTACTGACCCAGTGGATCTAATGACCGGTCTGGGTGGTGGGTTACCCTGTCACACTGCCCTAACAGAATTATTTCCCAAAGCTTCTTCTTTTTAACTGTTGTTTAGAACTGCTAAGGGTTGGCTCAAGTGCTAAGGACCTTGATATTGGGGATATACTCCCCCCGGTCAAAGGTTCAAATCTTGGGTGTGAACAATTTCTAGGGGCCACATCCCATCGATGAAAAGCTGATGATTTATGTGATCTATGTGATGTGGGCATGTTACATGAGTCCGGGGTTTTATTGGGTAAAAGAAATGTTGCGTTTGCATGGTCTCCTTAAGGTCATTTCATTCCTTTAGACATATCTAGAGAACTTAAGACATAGACTGGTATAATTTGTTTGGCATTGCCGAAATTGATATTCCATAAAAGTTGTCAATGCAAGAAAGCATTGCTAGTTCATTTTCAAGTCCATGGACATCTACCACAGTTGGGATTAGCTTAGTAATAAAGATCACCTTGTGAGGTTTGGAGGTTAAGAGATCATGGGTTCAGTTACATTGCCAACTATGCTTATGAGATGAGGATCATGCTGTCTAGTGCCTTGGTGAAAATGCAATGCACAAACGCATACCTTATTGAAGTAAAGCACACATTTCCTGTTTGCATCTCAGCTTAGGTACTGGAAAAGAAACAGAAGAAACTAATCTACTGCAGCAGTTATCTGATGCTTGCTTGGTTGTTGATGCTTTGGAGCCATCTGTGAGGGAAGAGTTAGTAAACAATTTTTGCAGCCGGGAACTTACTTCGTATGAACAAATTTTTGATGGAGCCGGTATGTGGAACTTCCTACTTTTCTTCTGATTTTGCAAAAGAAAAAAAATGAAATAAATTAAAAGATCAGTTCAGATGACATTGAATTTGAACCTGCCTTTTGTACTATCATTAGAACTGGCCAAGTTGGACAAAACGGAAAGGAGATATGCATGGATCAAGCGTCGAATGAGAACAAATGAGGAAATATGGAAGATCTTTCCTCCTTCATGGCATGTTCCTTATCGTCTCTGTATCCAGTTCTGTAAGAAAACGAGGTATGCTATCTAGCGGTCTTTTGACATTGGCATGAAAACTAAATGCTTCGTGCACTATAAGTATTTACTTATAAGGTTTTTACTGGTAATGCAGTGTGCATCTTTCTGCATTTCATTGTTCCTTTTTATTGTTAAACATTTTGCTTTCTGTATAACTAGGACCCCTGTTATTCCAGTTTAATATCCAGTGTGCATCTTTCTGGATGGCAAGTACCCCTTTTTCTTCCATGTTACATTTCCTTTTTAATCTTGAAAAAACAAAGAAAGGCTGAAGATTAGATAGGGCATGATTGGATGCTTAAGGTATCTCAAATTTTTTTGAATAGTAGTGAAATGGTTTGAATGAAGATGTTTTATTGGGTTTTGGGAAATGAGAGAAAAAGTTGAATAAAAATATGTTTTAAATTAAGTATTGTATTGGAGTTTATGAAAGTGAATAGATAAAGTTAAAAAGTTGTTTGAAGACACTTTGTTAATATTATTTTTGTTTTGAAGTCTGTAAAGGTTGTATTGATTTTTGTGTTTGAGTAATCAATAGGTAATGATTAGATGAAAAGTTTAAAAATTTGAAATAGAGAAGTATTTTGTGTTTCAGTAATATTTGGGAATGAAGTTATGAGAAATTTTGAGAATTTTGGGATGTTTGGTGTTACTCAAACATGCCCTCGTTTACTTTCATGCTGTTAAGATATTAACCACTTCAAGGTTTTTCAGGGGTTGCCATATAAGAATTCTATTCCAGGTTAATTTTGTGCAATGCCTTAGATTGTGAGGTATGGTTTTGTGTTTCCAGGAAACAACTCGAGGAGATCCTTGATAATCTGAAAGAAAAACCTGATGTTGGGACGTTATTGTTGGTGAGCCATGTTTTTAGCCAAGTTTTGATGGACATTTGATGACCTATTTGGCTTGGATTTTGTGTTTTTTGATTTATTGAGTAATAAGTTATTCCATCTAACTGTGGGTTTATTGACTATTTATTTTAAATTATTTTAATCTTCTTTTATCCTTAGACACCAAATACTATGTTGTGCCGAAAAGAAAACAGGCTTAAATAAATTTTCTAGGTTTAATCCTCTTTAAAATCCAACTTAAAGATCTCTCTGCTTCTTTACTATCAACTGGAAGACATCAACAAAAGTGCCTTTAGTGGCACTATTTCATAATTTTCACGCGGGCATGAGAAGTGAAATAGGTGTACGACTGTATTATCTTTGGTTCAATTCAAATCGATTAATGCATTTAAATTTATAGACGTGACATTTTAACTAACTAGGTACAGATCACTCTAATGTGTATAAGGAAGTTCTTTATTGCCAAGCACTACCTTATTTCCCTTGAAGCAGTGCTACTTGAGGCATCTCTTGGTTTATAGGTTTTTTATGCAATATTCCCGCTGATCTCTCTTCCACCGATTAACAATATAGCTCATTCCTTGAAAAAGTTTAACGAGATACAACAGTGTGTGGGGATTACATGCGGAGGATTTGAGGATCAATTCACTGCACTACTCACTACAATAGAGGCGGTCACGTACTTGGAATAAAATCAAGATCTAAGAAGAGCAGAGAGTTAAAGCGTCTTACTTGGGCAATCAACTATGACGCTAAAGGAGGTAGTCCAAGTCGAGAGAAGATTAGAGGGAAGATAGAACCAATTGTATATTTCTAGTAGGCTCCTTTCGAGTTTACAAGTATTGAGGAGTGTGTTCGGGAATTTACAGCGGCTTAGTGTATGGGCAAAACTTGGTTTGGTGGGATAGGCATTGGTGCACTGGTGGTGGTTTGGTGAGAGCTCAAGGGTAGGCACGTTGTAACGTGCCAATGGAAGGCCCAAGCCACATGGCTTATACTCTAAAATGACTAGTCAATGATATAATTGGAGCCTCTTTGGAACATTATAAAGAGCAAAAACTTCTCATTCCCAAGCATTGTGGGATCTTATATACCACCTACCCTTGGCATTTATCATAATGGGGTATCACACACGTCTTTGGGCTTCAGCTTTGTTAGGATCTTTTTTCTTGATGGGCTTAATGTTCTTTTTTTCCTTGTACCTTTTCTGCACCCCAACTAGGTGTTTTCTCTTGTATATATCCAGTGTACTTGGCTACGCCTATTAGTATTAATAAATTTTTACATATAAAAAAAGGTTTTTGATGCAATATTTATAAGCTGGTTGGCAAAAAAACACAATTTATTTTGGAATGAAACTCAAGAAAGACCATAGGTGGACTCTTATTCTAAAAAAAGGTTTTTATCGGCCCATCCATTGGTTTAACTAGGCCAACCAATCACAATGGCATGGCAACTACCTTAGATGTTCAACTGCACATTTTAGTTTGATAGCAAAGAATATACTTTAGATTAATGAGGTTATTTTGTGAGGTGTTTGTGTAACACTCTAGTCTCCCATTGGGAAAAGGAATAACTAACATAGAGTTAGTTATAGGTCATGGATGCTAAATCTCACATTGCCTACTTATTAGGTGAAACAAGGTTTTATGGCCGATTATAGAGAAACTTTAAGTTGACTAGTCTTTTTGTCTAGCGTTTCCTTGTGGTTGTTATATACTGTATCAGAGCTATGTACTAAGGCCTACCATGTGATACTGGAGCATTGTATGAGATGGCCACAACAGGGACACTAGGAAATTAAGAGGAGTTTGTTACACCCTTGTCTCACTCCCGTCCCATTTTGGGAGTAACTCACATTGAGTTAGTTATAAAAGTAGTCATGAGTCCTAAGTCCCATATTGATTGCTTACTAGGTAAAACCGGGCTTTAAAAGTGATTAAGTAAACTTAAAAGTGGCTAGTCTTTTTGAAATTATAGTGCATATGTAGCTAGCGCTTTCCTTGGATTGTTACATATTGTATCAGACCAACCTAGTAAGGGAAGTGATGTGATACTAAAACTTTGTATAACATGCTGACGAGGGCATCGTAAATTTAAGAGATGGAGTTTTTAATACCCTTGTCTCACATTGCGAAAAGGAATAACACACTTATAGTAAGTTATGAGTGTTAGTACCCATAAAGAAAAATGGTAGTCATGAGTGTTAAGTATCAAATTGGCTATTTATGAGGGGAAACTTGGCTTGATATCATATTTGATGACCTTTGAATGCATGGGTCAATTTGAAGCTTCCTTAGAATTACTTATAAAGCTCACTTTCGCATAGTTAGTAGCCATTGTGAGAATCAGAACTCATGATTACCTTGATAAGTTAATCTGTGATGGTCATTTTCCAAATGTGAGATTAGGGTGTTGCAACTTGTGCGTGAACTTATTTGGGATGAATACACTTAAAATGACGCAAGTAGCTATTGAGTTACTCTAACACTAACCTTGAAACTTCTGAGTACTTCCCTATGTAGCAATTTTTTATTGTAAAAACATTTTGCTATGGTGGTATTTCAAAAGAGCTTAAGCTTGATTTTTAAGATTAAGGTGGAACCCCATTCCCCTCTCTCACCCTTTTGTTCTTGCCTTTTTATCCTCTTGATCTTCAAGACTCATTCTATCTTCAAGTTTTCTTCAATTTACTGTCCACCAGTTATTTGTGCACCTTAAAAAATCTCAAACATTTCAAACACAGTGCTGTGAAAATTGAATTGAGAGCTTAGAACGAGGTGTTTGGCAATGTGGGGAGCCAAAAAGGCTCCGCCTTTGCAAACCTTGAATTCATTTAAGAGGGGAGGGTTAGTTGATGAAGAGAAACTGGGGAAGGTTTTCACTAGAAATGAGGTGGAAGACTTGCCTTTATGAAAGAGATTTGTTGGAGACAAAAAACGAAGGGTCTTGCAGTTGAGGGAAAGAGATAGATGTATAAATTTTGTCCACCAGGCGGCTAATTCGCACGGTGGAAGACTTGCCTTTATGAAAGAGATTTGTTGGAGACAAAAAACGAAGGGTCTTGCAGTTGAGGGAAAGAGATAGATGTATAAATTTTGTCCACCAGGCGGCTAATTCGCACCAGTGAAGCAAGTTTCTATACTTATTGAATGTGAGTGGCACCAGAAATATCCATCCACCAAGAGATTAGTGATCACATAGTACAGTTTTACAAGAGACTATTCAGAAGAGTTCAGTGGGAGACCCAAGTTGGATGGCTTGGTGTTCGAGGTGTTGGGAGCAGAAGAGGAAAATTGGCTAGAAAAACCTATTGAGAAAAGTGAAGTACAGGATGTCGTAAAAGCAATGAATGGATATAAATCCCCAGGACCCGATGGAGGGAACAAATGAGCCCTCTTTGTTTGATGTGGTGCATATGGAGGGAACAAAATGACTGAAGTTTTGAAGATAGCAAAAAAAATGTGGAAGACCTTCTAGGCTTTCTTTTTCAATTTACTTTACATTGGATGACAGCCAGCCTATGCCACTTAGCGTTCACTTCATGATTTTCTTAATTTATTTTCATTCTCTACTTAGGCGTATTTGTTTTAGATACCCTGTTTTGCTCCAATAATGCTGTATCTTTTTTGGTCACTAATAAAACTTATTTATTAGAAAAAGGGGGACATAATATATTTACTTAGAGAAAATAAGGTTCCAATTTTCGAAACTAACCTCTTTAATTTAAACCCAATTAAAGCAAATAGAAAAGAGGCAATGACTTTTGTAATAAAGTAAACAGTAACTTAGGAAAAGTAGTGAAGTTGTGGCCATTGACTTTGTGGCACAGAGCTAGTAGCTTTCTTGCCGAACACCCTACATTTCTTCTTTCCAATTATTTATTATATTGAAATTACCCAAATCACTTACCAAAAAATTATACCCAAATTAGGTTTTGTTTCTACTCTCCGTGTCTGCCTAGATTCTTTTTAGTGCACCACTTCGGTGGGGTCGTAGAAACCAAGGTTCTACATCACTTTGTTTAACATGATTGCTATAACAGTGAATATTAGATGAAATATTCATTATATAGTTGGTATGTTGTGTCCTGCCTCATGACCAATATATTTATGTATGCCTGCTTTTTCTTCTTCCATTAATGTATCACTTGCTTGGAGGCTTTTTTAGGCGCTACAACGAACTCTGGAATTCGAGGATGAATTGGCTGAGAAATTTGGGGGAGGCACTCGAAGCAGGGAGAATGGTAGCGAGATTGAGGAAATTGGTGAAAATACTAGTCAAAGTGTTTCAGATATTCGAAAGAAGTATGAGAAGAAGCTTGCTGCACATCAAGGAAGTGGGACTGAAGTACGCATATAAATTGCTTGCCATTGTTTGGTAAAATTTGTGTAAGATTTTGTCACCCACTGTTCCATTTGTTCTCTTTGACAGGAAAAGGATGAAAATAAAGATTTGTCTGCACCTGGAGCTGGGGTATATCATCTGTTTATGGTTGTTCTTGCATATAATTTATTGATGGTATAAACAATTCTATATAGCTGCGAAATATTTAAAATCTCCAAATGTACATGCCACAGTAGGCAGGAATGCCTGTATATTGGATATTCACCTCTTTGGTATGTCTGCCTTGTCAACTGGATATTATTTGTCATTTCCATAGAAAAGTTTTTATTCGATTACTGATAGAATTTTCCGTCAAACCACTTTTATTCCAAGTTATGCATGATATTTAGTCGTTTTAGTCCTCCAGTTACAACTTATAAAAAAAAAAAGTCCTCCAGTTACAAAGCTGTGGTAATTTCATTGGTTAAGTGCTTCGATGTATGATGCTGAAATTTGTAGTTGTTGGCATTTGTCATGAAAAGGGCTTTTATATGTGATATTGCTTTTGAACAATAGAGATTGTGTGAGTGAGATCTAGGTTGGGTCTTTTACATGAAATTTGCTATTATAACCCTGCTGTTCTTTTTTGGGATATCTTTGTAGGTCTTCTTATAAGGGACTTTGGTTGAGATGAGCGGTGGCAGATCTAGAAATTTATCTTTCGGGGTGAATTATTATTAAAATGTTAAAAATATTTATATATATTTTCATAATGTATATTGTAATATATAAAATACATAATATTATAAACATAACTAGGATTATTAATAATATATGATCTATCATAATTCCAAGATAGGTAAGAGTTTTCCTTCTTTAACAATAAATAAATGTATAAATGTATCATTAACTAGAAGGAAAAATGTTTGAAGGAATGTACAAAAGCAAAGTCATGCATAAAAAAGATAAATTCTAAAATAATAAGAAAAAAAGAGACCTAAAGAATAATACAAAATGATTACATGCTATGAGTTTTTTGAATATATAAATTTTTACTTTTAGATTCTAGAGCCAAAACTTGAAGTTTTTAAGAACAATTCAAATTTTATTAAGATTTGGACCTATATTATGAATTCTTAAAAAAAAAAAAAAATTCTATATATTTTTAAACTTTTGTACAAAATAATAAGATTATTATAATTTTTTGGATAGTTGATTTTTTTTTTTAACTTTTGAAGGTGAACAATAATTTTTTTTATAAATTTTTAAAGTGTAGTGAAAAAAATAATATTTTTTTTCAGAACTTTTGGGGAGCATTGGACCTACCCCCTCACCCAAAATGTTAAAAACAATCCATAATTCGAGACGATAGTTTGTCTTCCTTCTGGCTTTTACTTGTAGAAATAAACATAGCTTCTGAGAATTATCTGCACTATTTGATTTGGCAGTTCAATTTCCGTGGAATCATTTCATCTAGCTTTGAAATTCACTTAACGGTTTACATAGAATTGGAAGAGAAGACATTGATGGAGAATCTTGAGAAACTTATTCAGGTAGTTGACCGCGTTATTTTTTTACTACATTGTTTGTACTTTTTATATGTCATTATAGTAATTCTTTTTTGTGCATTTTTTTAGGAGGAAACATGGGACATCGAGGAAGGAAGTCAGAATAACGTTTTAGGTAGTAGCATGCAGGTAAGAAAGGAGACATTTTTCTGTTATTATGAGAAATATGGAATCTGCCCAGGATTTGGATCGTCTATAAAATGTTTTTCCCTTGATAACTCTGTTGTCTGCTGAAAGCTTGACAAACTATAATTACTGTCTTTTTTTTTAACAGTAATAAATTCATTGAACATAGAAAAAATATTGTTCCGATCATACTTATAAAAAAAATATTTTATTCCAATCTTAGGAGTTAAAGATCCATCTTATTGGCTGAGACAAGTTTTGTTCTCTGATTACTAGCAGCGGGATGGGGATTCATAACTTTGAGGTATTCAAGAAGGCTCTCCTAGGGAAGTGGTTGCCGTCCTATAATTATGAGAGGGAAGCCTTATGGTAGGTTGTGATAGATTACAAGTATGGAGGTGCTAGGGTGTACTTGTGCTATGCCTATTTCAGTATTAATAAAAATATCTTTCTACTTATAAAAAAATTATGGCGGTGCTAGGGGTGGTGTTTTAATGAGGTCCGAGGGACATATAAAGTGGGGTCATTGAAAAATATCCAGAGAGGTTGGGGAGCTTTTCTAGCCATACCAGATTGGTGGTGGGTGATGTCTTCGGGATTAGTTTTTGATGTGATATATGGTGTGGTGATATGGCCCTTAAGGATGCTTATCGTACAGCTTCAAGATTGCATAGGAGCATGAGGCCCCAGTGGCTGAATTAAGGGAAATTCTTTTGGCTTGCAACAGTAGAATGTCAGCTTTATTAGGGAGGCTCGTGACTGGGAAGTTCGTGTTTTCACAAAATTTTCAATTTGTTGCACTCATTTGGGGTAGGCAATGAAGAGTTGGACAAGATAATTTGGATTCCTCCTAGCAAGGAAAATTCTCCTTATGCTCCTTCTATGGCACTCACACTACTCAGGGCAGCAACCACTTCCCTCGGAAGATTCTCTGAGGAAGGTGCTCCTTAAGGTCACGATTTTTGTCTGGACGGCTTCCTCAGGGAAGATTCTGCCACAGACAATCTAAGGACAATTATTATTATTGACTGGTGTTATATATGCAAAAATGGTGGTGAAACAGTGGATCACTGACTCCATGCTGAGATTGCCAGGGCCTTGTGGGATGATTTTTTCAGTAGAGTCAAGTTAGCATGGGTCATGCTTGGAAAGGTGGTAGATCTTCTAGCTAGTTGGAAAGGTCTATCACACATATTGCAGCAGTGTGGAAGATGGCACCCATTTCCCTTCTGTGGAGCATTTAGAGGGAAAGAAATGACTGGAACTTTAGGATCGGGAGCATTCTCTTGAAGATCTTAAAAGTTTCTTCTTTAAGACTTTATTTATGGGCTATAGCTACAGATTTTAATGTTATTAGTTTCCATGATTTCCTTGTATCTATTTATAGTTCTTAATTAGGTGCATTATTTGTAAAAGTGTACTTGGGCTATGCCTATTTTCGTATTAATAAAATTTATTTTACTTAAAAATGAAAAAGTAGCAGTTCTGCAACAAAACTCGAAAAGCATGCCATCCAAATCTGATTTGAGCAGTGTTCTAGGCAGCCTTCATTGTAATTTTCCTAGGACTTCTTTTTTTAATCAACGCTGTAAGAGCTAGGTGAAATGTTGGTATAGAGTCTGGTACTTAACTTGTTCTTTTGATTTGTTTATTTGCTTAATAAACAAAGAGTAAATGCCGGCATTTCTGGTGGTAATTATCTGTAGTTCAAACCCCAAGTGGTGAAGGCCTTGGTCTTGGGATATCACTCCCTTCAAGATCCAAGGTTCAACACCTCATGGGTGCAAACAATCCTTTGGGGTCACACCTCCTGGTGAAAAGCCAGCAATTTAACCAGTTCCGTGTAGGGAAACTCCTGAGGGTACAGTGCACAGGACCGGGGTTTACTTTGTAGGGGTGAGTCTGTAGTTCAATTACTGCAATTATAGGGCTTCATTGTGACGCCCCGACTCCCACGTATAGGGACGCGAGAATCGTGACATCGGGATGATGACAACATGGGTCACGCATCCCAACTTAATGTGCCCAAGTGTGTGCAACATGCAAAAGTGCACAACAAAAGTCGCAGCGGATAATATAATAAGTCAACTAAGTACTAGAAATTTAAATACAAGTATCCAAAATAATTTACCTTTAAAAAGTTATACAGTCATCTTAAATATATTACAAAAGATAAATACAAAAAAGAGTAGGATAATAAATCTTGATTCACGAGACTAATCCCAGATCGCTCTTCCAACGGAGCCAAAGCCTAAGGCTCGCCATCCTTATCTGCATCAAAATCTGCGATACAATAAAACGGTACTGCAGGTAAGTAATAATCCAAACAACCCTCGAGATAAAAACGCATTAAAGCAACCAGCTAACAAATCCCAAAACCTCATTTTTCCCGAAAACGAGTACTTTTCCAACACACGCTAAAAATCTCATTTTTAGCCAAAACATATAATCCAACATTTTACCAGAAAATGATTTACACAAAACTCAACAATTTATCGGACACTGTAGGTGGGAATCACAGGCGAGACTATACCACCATCCCTGCTTACCACCATCCCAACCGCGTGCACCGTAGGCAGAAATCACAGGCGGGACACAACCACCATCCCTACCGCGTGCACCGTAGGTGGGAATCACAGGCGGGACTCTACCACCATCCCTGCTTACCACCATCCGTACAGTTCCTTTCCACATAATGAATACATATGAGAGCACTGTAGGCGGAAATCACAGGCGGGACTATACCACCATCTTTGCTTACTACCATCCCTACCGCATGCACCGTAGGGACACAACCACCATCCCTACCGCGTGCACCGTAGGCGGGAATCGCAGGCGGGACTCTACCACCATCCCTACAATCTCTTTCCCTTTTTCTCAAACCAGTCAATCCAAACATTTCAAACATACCCAAAATCATTTCTCACATGAAAATCCAGTTTTCAAATAAACACGTGAGCATGCATGCAATCATGCGAAAACCCAGTTTTCAGTTACAAACATGAACATGCGTGCAATTGCAATGAACACAACACGACAACAATAACCAACAACCAACAATTTCAACACAATCCAATCACACAAACAACTTCATTCTCTAATCCATCCGACCCCCGTACTCCTCGGACTCAGTCTGGCAAAACCAATCAATAATTCAATAGTGTAATGAGTTAGTGCAAAAATACATTTAAATCACAAGAGTTATTTGGAAAATACCTACAGCGCTATATAGCAATTTCCGGAGGATCACGGAAGTGCAAGAAGCGGCAACACAGCAACAGAACAGTGTCAAATACACTGTGGCCGTGGGTCTCAAAAATCCACTTTTGAACGGGTGCAAACGGAGACCCGAGATTGATAGGGTAGGGCTTAGGGAGGTCGGTGAAGCTAGTGGTGGTGGTGGTTGGCCGTGGGTGGCAGCGCAATAGGCGGTTGAAGACCAAAAAGCCCAAAACGGAAATGGGGTTGGTTATGCTTCACCAGTGACGGATCGGAGTTGGGGTTGGGTCCAATAGGTTGCTAAGAGGTCGAGGATGATGTGGTGAGAAGATGGTGGCCGGAGGTGGCGTGACGGCGGCGCGCGAGCGCAAGAGGTGTCGCGGCTTGAGTGGGCTCGTGGTGGCTAACGGCTGCGCGGCTGGGGCTGGAAACGAAGGGGTGGCGTCGCCGGTGGCTGGGGGAGCTGGGGAGCCGGGTGGTGTCGATCACCGCCGGTGCACGGCGGCAGGCTGGGGAGGAGAAGGATCGGACGGAGAGAGAGAGAGAGAGAGAGGCTGGGTCGCGTGGGAGAAAACCAGAAGGAGAAAAGAAAAGAAAGGAAGAAAAAGAAAAATGAAGAAAAGAAAGAGGAAAAAGAAAAAAATGAGGGAAAGAAATGAGGTCCAATCCTCATATCTTGGGTCACAAAAATGATCAAACAGAAACGATATTAAAACCACAAGTAAAATAAAATAATTCAAACGTAATGATTAAACTGAAAATAAATAATTAAACCCAACAATAAGTTAATTTAATTTGAGAAGAAATTTAAACGCATAACAATAATTAATTATAAGAAAGCACTTCAAAATGATTTTTACAAAATTAAAATCATAAAAATAAACTCACTAAAATCCAACCAATCTTAAAACAAGAGAATAAATTTTTGAATAAATAAACATAATCCTTCAGTAAAAATACACTAAAATACGGGGTGTTACATTTATGGTCGGCATGTTAATGGATAGCTTCATTCATTGAATTTTGGATTGTTAAAATAAGCAATGTAAAGCTCCTGGGTTGGTCCTTGTATTTTTTCAGGAGAATATGTAGACTCGATTGCTAAGATTACATAATTCCTTTTGTTTGGCCTGCATCCATATAAGACTGTTCTGTTTGTAATTTCCTTTTTCTTGCATTTTTTTAGTCTACCTTTATTATGTTTTGTAGTTGTTTCTTATAATCAAGAGGAGCTTAAAGAGATGCAGCGCTCTAACAAAGAATCAGACGTTATTTAATTTGTTCAAGGTGAATTCTTGAAATCCATTTTCTTTTATCCTTTTCTGTTATGTACTCTATCGCAATGAGGTTAATGATTTGCATTTTTATATTGAGTTGTTCTCTGTGAATTGGTTATTCTGTTTTTGCCACGTATGCGAGGAATACAGTGAGGGGTGAGAAGAGGGTGCATGTGTAGGGTGCATTACGTGGTTTCTATAGGAAATAATGTTGAGCCCCTTTCCCCTGTAGGTGTTTCAAAGAATTCTCAAAGCATATGCAACAAAACTTTTTGCAAGACTGCCTAGGGGTGGAACAGGGATAGTTGCAGCAGCCACGGGTATGGATGGACAAATAAAGGTATTAGCTGACCATGTTTATTTTCATGTTTGCTTTGAGCATTGTTTATTCTGTACAAGATACTAATTTTGGCTTTGTCACCTTGTGAATGTTTTGAGCAGACTTCTGACAGGGATGAAAGGGTGATTTGTTATATTGTGAATTCAGCAGAATATTGTCATAAAACGGTTGGTTTCTAAATTCATGGTATTTGGTGTTGGTTGTTGACTTTCAGCTTGATCTATGACTGTTGGAAGACAGGATGAAAGAGTCTATATTGCAGCATTCAGATACATGACACATTTAAATTATGGAAAAAAACAAAAGGCTGAGATGGTTTCATGTTGATCTCTGCTTTCAAATTCTTCATTTATTAAGGAGCTTAATTAGCTATTTGGTTACTCATCCTGTTATTTCTATTTTTGAAAAGTTATATGTTTTAAATTTTAGTTAAAAGTAATGCCTGATAGAGTCCTAGGGTGTGCAAGCCACACCCCCTTTGAAAAAGTGGGGTCTACCATGAAAAAGTTTGTTTTTCATGTGGGTCTCATAGTTCCCCTACTTTTTTCAAAGGGAGTGTGTGGGGCTTGCTTACTCTAGGAATGTATAAATCAGTTCCCTTTAGTTAAAGCCTTGCCAGATTAATGAAGTGCAACAAAAACTATTTTCTGCGCTAATACTAATTAGATGTTATTGATATCTATTTCAGTTTACCTAAAGGTTAATGATATCTCTTGTCCATACAACATAAATTGGTTATAATTACAAGTTTGTAAACCCACGCAACGATCCTCTTGAGCACATATGTGTATGATATATCCTCCAAAGATTAGAAACCACATGGACTGGATATGGTGGTACTTAATTGTATACGTTTCCATATATTACTATCATAGTTTTTAGCTCAAAATGAATACTGATTTGCAGTCTTAAAAACTTGGGATTTTTTTGACAGTCTGGTGAATTGGCAGAAAGTGTATCAAAAATTATCGAGACTCAATTAGCGGAGGGAGTGGATATGTCAGAAGTGCAGGTATTGACTACCACTTTAATAATGCCATGGTTAGTCTTCTCTTCATTTCTAGGGGAGTAATGATATTATGCAGGATGAGTTTTCGGCAGTGATCACAAAAGCTTTAGTAACCCTAGTGCATGGCCTTGAAAGTAAATTTGATGCTGAAATGGCTGCCATGACACGTGTCCCATGGGGTACCCTTGAAAGTGTTGGTGACCAATCAGAGTGAGCACATATATTTGAAATTTTTAACCATAAGTTCTAGGTGCCTGACACAACTTTCCACAGTTGATCACATGTACCTTCTTGCAGGTATGTTAATGGCATAAATATGATCCTTACTAGTAGCATTCCTGTACTTGGAAGCCTTCTTTCACCTGTTTACTTCCAGTTCTTCTTGGACAAGGTGATTCTAAAGTGGATGATGTTATCTTAGGTTTTGCTTCTCAACATAGATCTTGGTCTGAGGTTCAAGAATCTTGCATATGGGTTTGTTATTTATTTGGATTCATTTTCTATTACTAATCCCTTATGAATATTTATTTGCATTTATTTGTCTCTAATCTCTTGATCTTAGAATATATTTAGGTGTTCTTTTGTATACTTCCTGTGTACACGGGCTATGCCTATTTCATTGGTATCAATAAATTTACTCTTACTTATAAAAAAAGAAAAATGAATATTGTTTACTAATATAAAAGAGGCTTTTGCATATTTGAATGGCTAAC
Organism: Juglans microcarpa x Juglans regia; assembly: GCF_004785595.1. Lineage (NCBI taxonomy): Eukaryota > Viridiplantae > Streptophyta > Magnoliopsida > Fagales > Juglandaceae > Juglans > Juglans microcarpa x Juglans regia. Next base: position 13,055,457 of record NC_054603.1, read on the forward strand.
GCTAGACTATTTATGCTCAATTAAATATTCGTGTGGTTATTGTTCTTTCAAAGATCATGCCTCCGTACTTGCCCAAAAAATATTACCCCTCCATAGGATTTGGGCATCCTTATCTGTGCAAAATCTAGTTAACTTCTAAATTTTTGAAGTAGTTAGTGACATACTAAGATTCTTTCAAAGAATCTCGCTTTCAAGTTTTATTCAGCTAAATATCCTAATTTCTTTCTCATTCTACGCAGCTCGCATCTTCTCTTGGTCCTCGCTTTTATGCAAACATTTTCAAATGCAAGCACATATCAGAAACTGGAGCCCAACAAGTATTGACGTTTTTCGTTGTTTATTTTTATTCCTTTCTAGATTAACTTTTTTGGCATCAAGAAAGGAATTGTTTGAATTAGTGTAAAGGTTTATATCTTTTGGCTTGTGGGATACTTAGTAAGGATCCTCTTTAGTCTTGAAAGCTATGGCACTTTTTATGTCATGCCGAGGGTGTATGGTGTTTACAGCACATTGAAATGACTCAATAGTTAATATAAATGCCTTGCATCTAATGTTCTCAGGCTTAGACCTAATTCAAGATAAGATGCAACATCTACGGTAAAAGAAAATCCCTGGAAAATTATGTATATAACCATGCACATTGATGAACAGTATAGAAATACAAGTCACTCTATAGTCAATGTTTGTCAAATTTGTAGATGTGTATCCTTGCCATTTATACATGTGATTACTCTAGACCATCCTTCTAATTGTTTTTTCCTTGAATGTAATCTTTCTGGTTGATTTGCCATAAATAAATTGTTTGATGCTTTTGCAGATGCTATTGGACACTCAAGCAGTAAAGACAATTCTTCTAGACATTCCTTCACTTGGCCGACAAGTGAGTTACTGATTTGAAAAAGATACATGTTATCTTTAATTGATGCCTCTTTCCTTAGAATTAACTGTAACGGGTGGCTTGTAGTTTGATGAGAAAGCTTATGTTTATTACAATCTACTTTCTCTTTTCTTCTTTTCCGAAATAAACATTATATCTGTATATGTTTACTTTTTTTGAGTGAGAAGTGTTTAGTTGATTTCAGACACAAAAACTCCTATCGCATATATTACCCTTGATTGATATTCCAATTTAAGTTTGCTTTGATTATATCCATTACAACATTCAACTTTTGTGGACAACATATGGTATTCCACATTTTTTTCATAAGTAATCAACAAAGTGTCATTAATTGAAAACAATAAGCATAGAATAAAGAAATCACAACAGTGGTGGTTGCCACCCATCAGGCCACCACGTGCAGCCCAGATCTGACCGCCAATGGTGTCAAACACCACCGACAGCCCAATCTGGGCTGCCATTGGTCTATATTGAGCTGCCCTTGGAGGCCGGGCAGAAACATGTTACCCAAACATGCGTAGTCTGTTAAAATGTATCGCAACTGTCTAAAGGAACTACTTTAAGTTCATCCATTGCGGCCCACAATCTTGAAAGCTTTCATCATTCCTTTTCCTCCAAATGCTCCACAGTAGACACATGGGAGCCATCTTCCATATTGCTTCAACTTGTGGATTGCTTGGAGGTCCTCCAACTTGCTAGAAAATCCACCAAACTTCTAGGCATTACCCATTCAAATCCCACTGTAGCAAAGAAGCCGTTCCATAAGTTCCTAACAATGGGGTAGCAAATAATTTACCATTTTTCCCTTCTTGCACATGTAGCACTCATCCATCATAATGATCCTATGTTTTATTAGATTATCTACAGTGAGGATCTTCTCTAAGGAAGCTATCCAAAAAAAATATGAAACTACTTTCAGGGGCGCCTTTGTCTTCTAAATGTTCCTCCAGGAAAATGCATAGTTCCTTGGATTGTTAGAACGTGTTGAATGATCGAACAGAGAACCTTCCTTTTTTACTTATGCAGAGTGCAGTAAGGTAAAGAACTATGTGATGTATCCGCTTTCCAATCTTGTCTACACTACCTACGGTAAGGTAGTCGATATAATTCAAGAAGCTGAACTCTACCTTGGTGCTAGGTTGGCCTTTTCTTAAACATTAGAGGCCTAGTGTTGCACTTCTCATTCCAAGATTTTGTGCACTTGTGTATGGGCAGGAACTAAATAGTACAGAATGATTTGTAAGATGCTATTCAGTAGGAAACCTGGCCTCTGATTAAGTGGCTTTGTGATCAAGCATGTGTTGCTGACTGGAGACGGAGAAAGTTTGATATTTTTCACGTGATTAGGATTTAGAATTTATAGTTTCTGAATGTTATAATAATAAGTGGACAAGGAAAAGGCATCGCCTGCCATCTGTAAACGATTTGAAGCGCTTCATTTGCTATATTAGCATCACGCTATTGAATGAATTTCCCATGATTTATATGACATGATTATTTGTAGGGGCTTATAGTGGTCTCTGATTGCATAAAACAAACCTCTTTCACATCATTTTCTTCCTTTCTGAAACAGACAACTGGTGCTGCTAGCTATTCAAAATTTGTGAGCCGTGAAATGAGCAAAGCTGAAGCACTTTTGAAGGTTTTTGATCATATTTTGTCTACATTTTGCTAAGTTTGGTTTTATTTTCTTATCATAATTATACTAAAAAAATCTTACTCAAGTTTACATGTATTTTTATTATTCAGGTTATACTGTCCCCATTTGATTCGGTGGCGGATACATATCGAGCATTGCTACCAGAGGGCACACCAATGGAGTTTCAACGAATTTTGGAGCTTAAGGTTTTGGTCTATTCTTGCTGTTTGATATAGGGTTTAGTCATACTGTAGACTGTAGTTACTGCATGATCGGTTAAACGTCAAGCTCAAAAACATTGGATGGATATAGATCAAGACTGTGAGATGTGACTCGATAAATCTACTAATGGACTGGTGAAAATGTTGAGGTTTTCTGAAGCATTGAGTCTAAGATAAATGAAAGTCACTATTCAAACCCGTTTTCAACACTTGAAATTGTGTGCCCCATTATCTGCTAATGATGCTGGATAGGCACCTTGGATACGATGTCTGATAAATTTTCGTATGTCAGTCTTCTTTTTAGCTCTCACTAACCACAAGACATCTAGCATTGCCACTCCAGAGAAGGGGTGCCTTTGAAACGTTCATTATAGCTGCCCAACAGAATTGTGTCATGGGTTTGTCCATTATTCCTACGTGTCTTCTGAATAATTGAGCAAGTTAATCATGGATAATGAATCTTGGCATCTTATGAATTACATGAAAGAACATATGCTTTCACTGTTAAGTGCATAGTTTGACTTCTTGATTATATTTCGACTCAGGCATGACACTAACAGGCTACTTCCTACTATTTCAACAAAGGTTCCTTGGGAAGATGCATTAGAATTTGGTGTTCAAAAATCATGTTCAATCTTGACTGCATGTTGTTGTTGTTGGTGGGGGTTCCTAGTTTCCTAGTGTCTTTAGGGGCGCAATAAATTAGACCTCCTATGATGCTTCAATTATTGCATGTACATGGTTACAGAATGACTAAATGAAAAATATAGGAGGGGCTGTAAAACGTTCAACTGTTACCAAAACATGATTTATTGTTTAGTTATTTTCCTCCTTAGCCGATCACTGTATCAGTGTATCTCCCAGATGGGAAAATGTTTGGCTAATCCAATCTTTCATGGATTCGATTTATATCTTGTATTTGTTCTTTCTTTTATGAAAAAAAAAATATATATATATATCATTTTTATTGTTAGGAACGCTACAAGAGATAAATTATTGCAGTTGGTGCATGGATCTACCAAACAGATTTTCTTATGCTAGATGGCAATTTTGTTGCTAAAGTTGCAGTACATGTTTTACGCATTCCCTTGGTCCACTTAAGTATTTTTTCAAGATGCTTACTTAAATCTTTAGTCGCTTTTCTTCTTATTTGATTTTATCTTTATTTTTTTATCCGGATCATTAGAAGTTTATTAGAGGTAGCTTTGCCGGATCATGGTGTTCCATCAGATGGATAGTAGATGTATTAGTTAAGAGTAGCTAATATGTATTTGATGTGATGGTGGAGTTATATTAAACTGTTAAACCTTGAGGATGGTAATCTGTAGTAACGATCAATGTCTATTGGCCAAAAATATTTTGAACTTTCCAGAAGTGTTAGGTGATGGAGTTAAAGGTGTTTTTATTGTTGGCTAATACTGTGCTTTCCATGTGCAGGGTCTAAAAAAAGCTGATCAGCAAAGTGTACTAGATGACTTCAACAAACATGGGCCAGGGATCACACAACCCTCTATCATGCCATCAGTAGTACCAGCGGCAGCTCCTGTGATACCCAGTCCGGCTTCAATCGGACTAGTTGCTTCCCGAGAGGATGTGTTAACCAGAGCAGCTGCACTTGGAAGAGGTGCTGCTACAACAGGATTCAAGAGGTTCCTTGCTTTAACAGAGGCTGCAAAAGATCGCAAAGATGGGCCCTTTAGAAAGCTCTTTAATCCATGACCGCATTTGAATCCCAATTTTACATGTAGTTTTGGTACTGGTGTCATTGCTTAAAAATACACCCCACAGTCCCCGCGCGCGGGGTGGGGGGTCGGTGAGGGATTAGTTTCTCAATGGTTCATGTGAGGGGTTAAAACAGAAATGATATGGACACGGGCCCCTAATTTGAACAGTTTTTTTACTGTTCGCATTATCTATAAAGCTATTGTTCATGTGAGGGGTTCGTGTAAAGACTGTGTCCCTAACATTACTTTTCAGTTACGATAGACAGATGAAACTAAGAGACAGATCATAAAGATGGGAAATTATTTTAGAAAATAAACCTAGCATAATAACAATAATAATTATAATAATTACAACGACAATAACAATAATAAATGGGGCAGCTGTTGCTGCCATCTGGGTAGCAAATTTCACTATATGCATTGTAGAATCCGCCCAGCCCTATTAAACCCATACAATCCCATTTTACACTAACGCTCTCACTATTTCTTCTCTCTCTTCTTGACCCACCAGCCCCTCCCCACATTTTCCCTGCTCTTTTTTCAATTTTCGCACCTCCCAAAAAGAATCTTTATATCCCAAATTACAAGCCTCCTAGCCATTTATTTTGTGTTTAATGCTTTAAAGCATGAAAACATGATGTATATAATGATAGCAAGCAAAATCTTGAAAAATGACCATGGATGTTTTGCCCATTGCCTATGTAAAGCGAGGGTTAAGGCATCCATGTGCGTAAAGACAACTTCTAAGCATGGATCTAGGTCTCGTTTATTTACACAAACCATTTCATTTAATCATTATAACTTTTTCAAACTTTCAAATAATATACAATAAACAATTCAATTTTTTTTTAAATTTTAAAATAAAAATAATATTAAGATATTATATTCTAATGCATGAGTTTTGAAGAATTGAAGCAAATATGACAGTCACAATCTGAGTTTCGGGTATTACATGTATATCGAGGCTAATGCATTCATGTGCGACTGGTATATTAGCTTGAATCTTATAGTATAAAGGTTGGAATCTTATATAGTACTAGATGTTTCAACCATCACATGAAAGAAGGTTAGGGATTATTAAATCAGCATTCATGTACCTTTTAATGTTTGTAGCATGAGCTTGACCTTCAATGCCATGCATGTATAGAAATCTTGTTTAGGATTGAAAAGATGAAGAAATAATTAAAAGGTTTAGACATTGAGCATTTCGGCCATGTCTCGGTTAACATGATCTTGGACTCGCATGTATATAAAACGATTTCTAGAGCTGTAAGTTTCAACTATGCATGTCCAACTAAGAATAAATGCACAAAAATTATAAAATCTATCTAATAGGTTTCGGCCAAACCATGTAATTTGGAGTTCTAAGGCTTGATCATTCATGCGTGTGTTCAATTGTAGTTGAAACATGAATCTAAGTAAGGAATTGAATAAGTAATGAACATGCAAGACTTCTATCAAGCATGCATCTAGATTAGATAATGGTCTTTGGAAAAATAAAGGTTGGGGGTTGAATGTGACAATGTTCATGAATAAATAAGTCAACGTCTAAAATCTCATGTGATTTATACATGTTAAAAAGTTTATGAATAGGAATCGTGCAATTACACTATGAGGAAATCACGGCACCACAACTGGACAGCAAATCTTATGTCGTCAAAGAGTGAAAGAAATGAGGAGACAAATAAAAGAAAATATATAGATGAAAATGAAAGAGATAGACACTTTAAGATTATAATATAACCTATCATAGGGACTTTCGTTAATCTTTTAGACTTTCATTAAGCTTTTATTAATTTTCATTCAATTCTCTTCCATTCCTTACAATTTATGAGAGAATAAGACAAATGAGATTATGAGAGAATGGACATTTCCATTTACCTTGTAAAACCTCGTTCCTCCAAGGCTTGTAAAGTTAGAGGAACTGGATGATATGCTTTGTGCCAGGTATAAAAAATTCCATAAATAAAACTTTCACACGATAACCTAGAAAATAAATCTCTTAATCCAAGCATTTGTTCAATAGCGCATTTAAAATATAATGGTCTAACATGTGTTACGCATTGTAAAAGCATAAATCATTTAAATGTAAAGAAAAATCTAAATCCTCTCTCTCAAAGACTAGGAGAAGTTTGGATTCAAAATTCACCTCAACTCATCTCATCTCATCATTATATCTTTCTCAAATTCCCACACAAAATATAATAAACAATTCAACTTTTTTAAATCCCAAAACAACTTTTCCAAATTTCCACACCAAATATAATAAATAATTCAACTTTTATTCTACTATTCACAAACCATCTCAACCCATCTCAACTCATCTCTGAATCCAAATCTCTCCTAAGTCTCATTGTCAATGTCACCCTCCTGGAAATCATCCTCGAGCCTTCCTCACCTGGGGTGGGAAAATATTTAAAAACAAATAATATAAGTCGAATACTCAATAAGAACCACATCATATAGTAAACGTAATTATAAACACATGGTTTTCATTTAACTTAAACATTCTTAAGAAAAATTACCTTTAAGCATCCTTAAGCATTAATCTTAAAGCCTTAAGAAGTATTCTTTTACCTCAACCATAGAAGCATAAGCATTTATTTGACCTCAATCATAAATCATTTGTTACCTTAACCTTATCCTCAATGGTCGTTTACACACTATTAACCCCCATGTGTTAGGGTTGGTGACCTTTGCGATCAATGGTTTTAGCGTGGAATAGAACCGAACTTAAGAATGGGTAATCATTAGGTGCACCTCTAATTATGCATTCTAGCATTTCCATTCATCCCAACATCATGTTACCATCCTCAACTTAGCGTGGAATAGAACCGAACTTAAGAATGGGTAATCATTAGGTGCACCTCCAATTATGAATTCTAGCGTTTCCATTCATTCCAACCTCATGTTACCATACTCAACCTCATATGGCCATTTCATTAACCTCATTAAACACATGCAATCATACCATTCATTTTCTTTTCTTCACATTAACATTGCCTTACCTTTCATTCTTTAAAATAAACAATCATATAATATAATACTTAGTCACATCAATCATGCAATTCTAAATCATAAAGCATCTTTGATCATACATAGAGTTCATAAAAACGGATAACAATGGAGAGCTCATAAATACATATTTACCTTTCTAAAACATTTACAACATAGATATACTTTTGGAAAAAGAAACTTTATAGTTTACTATAAAATTATGTGTAAAGAAGGTACTCCATCGAACTCAATGTCTAGAACATTCATTGGATGTATGGTTGAGGGTCATGGTGCCATGACGATGGTGTTACTGGTGGATGGCATTGTGCTCGGCATATGTGTGAGTGCTCATGTATTTAGTGGTTCAACACATGGCATGTTGTGAGTGGGTGTGAGGGAAAAGTAAGAAAAATTGCCTATGGCAGTGGAGTGGCACACGGCATGGAAAGGCTAGGTTGTGGTGGCTAAATGAGTGACTTGTAGTGAGTGCAAGGGTGCGACACAAATCTTGGGAGGCAAAGTGTATGTGCCGACTTCTAGGGTTCTATAAATAGGGTTTTGTGGGGAGTAAGTCCAAGTGGGATGAGCTGCTAGTGTTATGATTTAGTGGGGAATCTGAATAGGCTTGGGGTCTTGGACATCCTAAGGTGTTCGACTTGATGCAGCCCGAAATCTACAAGGATGAATACAAATGGATTTGGTAGATTTTGATGAAAACAAATGAAACAAAACAAAGATAGATAGCTTGCCAAGTCAGGTCGCCATGTTAGCATACCACATCGTAAAGTGTTGAGAAACTTAATGGGTAAATATTTGGAAGAATAGTTCGATGATATACTAATTTACAGCAAAAGCCAAGATCAATATTTGGAGCACTCAATCAATGTATTCAAGGTCCTCCAAGAGAATCAACTGTTTGTGAACCTTAAGAAGTACACATTCATGATTAACTGAGTTGTTTTCTTAGGATATGTTGTGAGTACATATGGGATGCATATGGATGAAGACAAGGTGAAGGCTATTCTTGAGTGGCCTATACCCAAGATCAATGGCTTTGGCTCTTTTTATAGGATGTTCATCTGCAATTTTAGCACCATCATTGCTCCAATGATAGAAGTGGTGAAAAAGGAGTTCCATTGGACAAAAATGGCTGCAATAAGTTTTGACTTACTCAAGTCCAAGCTAGTTGAGGCTTCAATGTTAATCCTCCCCAACTTTTCCAAGCCTTTTCAAGTAGAATGTGGTGCTTTAGATGCTAGCATTGGAGCTGTGTTAATGCAAGAGAAGAGGACAATGGAGTATTTTAATGAGAAACTCAATGATGCAAGGTAGAAGTACTCAACTTATAACAATGAGTTATATGCCATTGTGCAAGCACTTCGACATTGGGAGCAGTATTTGTTTGGAGTCAAATTCATCCTCTACTCCTACCATAAGGCTTTGAGATTTTTAAAGGGGCAAAATAAGTTAAATTCAAGGCATCCAGGATGGGTTTCATACTTGGATAAGTTCCACTTTGTCTTCCAACACAAACCTGTAAGTTCTAACAAAGTGACTGATGCATTGAGCCACACTTTGCTCAGTACACTTTCTTTTGAAGTCACTGGTTTTGAGTTATTACCAAATCATTATGCCTTTGATGTTTTCTTTTCACAAATCTTGCAAGAGTTGAATAATGAAAAGAATAAGTGATCAATGGCTACCTCTTCAAAGGAAACCAGCTTTGCATTCCCGAATGATTATTGAGGATGTTTGTTATTGAGGAGTTGCAAGTTGGAGCCTTAGAAAGATACTTTGGAAGAGATAAAATAGAAGCTCTTATGAAGCAACAATAATTTTTGCCAGCTATGAAGAATGATGTAACTAGATATAACCAAAGATGTCTAGTTTGTCAAACAGTAAAGGAGGAGTTCGAAACACTGGTTTATACCAGCCAATGCCAACCACAAATGCCCCTTGGTAAGATCTCTCAATGGTTTATACCAACCAATACCAATCCAAACTACTGGTGTATTTTTGTTGTTGTACATCGCTTATCAAAGATAGCACACTCCATTCCTTGCGAGAATTCTATGAATGCTTCAAATATTGCTACCTTGTTTTTTAGAGAGGTGGTACGTCTGCATAGAGTCCCTAAGACCATCACTTCAGACCGAGATCTCAAATTTGTGATCACTTTGGAAGCTTATGGGAAACAAGCTGCAATTCTCAAGTGCATACCATCCCCGAATGGATGGCCAAACTAAAGTGGTAAATAAATCACTTGGAACCTTCTTGAGAAGTTTAGTTGGAGAAAATTCAAAAAGGTGGGAGTTCCATATTTCACAAGCTGAGTTGGCATACATTAACTCCATCAACCGATCTACAAAGAAGTCTCCATTTGAAGTTTTATATGGAAAAAACCTATTCATATACTAGAACTTGTGCCTTTGCAAAGCCAAAACAAGGTTAGTATGGAGGCAGAAGAATTTGCATAATATCTTAAGTTCATTCACGAGCAAGTTAGAAATCGGTTGAAGCAATCCAAAGAAAACTACAAGTCGAAACTAATTTACAAAGGAGAAAATTGGAATTAAATGAAGGAGATTTGGTCATGGTCTACTGAAGAAATGAAAGGTTTCCCACTAGAACCTACAACAAACTCAAACAAAGAAAGATTGGTCCTTGTAGATTTTGAATAAGTCGGGGCCTCGTGCATATAAAGTTGAACTACCAAAAGGGCTTTCAGTTAGTTCTACCTTCAATTGATGCCACCTTTACCCTTACTATGGTGAGGAAGAAAAGGCCGTAATAAGTTAAGAAGGTTTCCAAAATATATAGCACACCAAATCCCCTCCTTGAGTCTATTGAAATTTTTCATGTTGGTTCCATCACTACTCTCCATGGAACCTATACTCAGTATTTGGTACATTGGCAATGGAAGCCAAATTCTAAGGATGCTTGAATTTCAAGTGAGGCGCTCAAGAAGATTATCAAACAACTATGGGAAGAATTGACTTTCAACTTGAGGGCAGGTTCTCTTGAGTAAGAGGGGAATAATGTAGTAGCACATATGTTGATGTGGCACAGTGACATGGTGACCTGACCTGGTAGCTGAGGTGGCATATGGCATGTGTGCTGAACAGAATCTATAGTAGGTAGTTATTTATTTTAAATTTTGAATTTAACCATTTATGTGTCTTGTATGGTGTGTTAGACATAGGAAATAGTTAAGCACTTAATATTTATAGCTGTTTAAAGTTGTTTAAAGTAATTACTAATACATTGGAAAGTTGTATATGGCCTTAAATAATGTCTCCTACCATTAACCATATACTTTCTATTTAAACACAAGGAAATGGTCAAAATAAATAGATAATTTTGAGTTTAAAACTCTCTTGCAAATTTTACATTTGAACTTGAGTTCATCTCCTTCTTCCATCAACTGTTTGACAGTGTTGAGTGACATCCCAGGTTATCTATCTTAGTTTTCCTTCATTTGTTTTCTCATCAAAATCCACCAAATCCATTTGTATTCATCCTTGTAGCTTTCGAGCTGCATCAGCTCAGCCCTAATGGGCTTGGGCTCAGTTCTTGAGCTAAATCAAAATTTTACTTTCTAAAAATAGAAAAATCATAGTTCTAGTGTGACCCTACCTTTCCTAATTTCGAACTTGAAGGTTCAAGGTGTTACTATCTCTCATTCTTATAAAAATTCCATCCTCGAAATTTGTTTATATCTTTATCGAAGAGTGAAGAGTATTTGCTCATTAGGGGTGAAAAAAAATACGAAACGATTGAACTGGCCCGTACCGGGGTTCGGTCCGGTTTGTAAGCGGTCCGGTGTGGTATCGGTTTTCATATTTTAAAAACTAGTTTAAACCGAATCGGACTGGTATATATAGTTATAATTTCTTATATTATATTATATATATTATACGCTAAATTATTAATTAATATAACATGAAATTCTAATATTATTATTCAAGTCTATTAATCTTATAATATAAAATTAATACAACATGTGATACAACATAAAATTAATTTTATAATTTTTAAAATAACATTTGATATAATATATAAATTTTAATCTTAAACATATATGTTGATGTCATGTTTCGCAGCCCGAGAAGTACCAAGACAACCAAGCTCATGTCACCTGCAACTAAGAGGGAGGAAAGGCTCCGGTGACGTCCGGGGTTACTCCGATGCCAAAGTCAGTAAATAATCCTCTAGTGACAAGAAAAGCTCATAAGATTAGATAGAATAGTAAAAGGGTTTCATGAGAGTGAGAGGCCTCCCATAGAAGAGTTGGTTGTTATTTATACCTGATTCGGGATCCACAGCTGAGGAAGATTGCGGCATGTCAATTAGTACCCAAGTCAGACTTGTTACCACTCATTCCTTACTGCAACAGTGTGTCAGTCTGCGGCTTTGGCGGCTGAGGGAGATCGTGGCGTGTCAAGCCGTGCTTGGTCAAACCTGCTGCCACCTTTCTGCTAGGGTTGGGTGTCAGGTAGTGGCCGAGCCATCCTGCGTACTCTGGTGCCTTGAGTCTGATGAGGCCATGATGGGTCATGTCCAGTCGTTAGCATAGAGTAGGGCGTCCTGCACATTGCCATACGGTAGGACTCGATAGGTTGCCGAGTCCCGAGACACTCTCATTGGCCTACTCCGAGCTCAGTGCCGAAAGGCCTTCCCGGGTAGGTTTGCAGTTAGAGGCTCGGCACGCAGTCCTGCATGGTAGGGCTCAGTAGATTGCTGAGTTCTGAGACGCTCTCCTTGGCGTATCTGGGCTCGACGCCTAAAGGCCTTCCCAGGTAGGTTTGCAGTTATGGGCTCGGCACGCGGTCCTCTGGCTCGGGCTCTTAGCTCACGCCAGGGTCTCGTCTAAGGGCCTGGGGTTCCGTAACTTGACCTCCTTGAGCTTGGGCCTTTCTGGGATGGGCCCCTCCCTCACAGTATCTTGCAAATTCCTATCACGGGCATGTGGTGGGAATTACACCTTTAATTATGGTGCCGCCCGTTTGGCTTCCGTCGCTTCAAGTTCTTGAGGTCATCCTCCCATTTGATGGGCGCCTCTCTTCCTCTCCCAAGGTCTTCCCATCTCCCGACGATAGATTGGACATGCCGACCGCCCTTTCCTTCGTGTCCTCGGACCTCATTGGTCCATGCTCCCAACTCTCCTGACACGATGGCTGCCATTCCTGCCGTTGCTTGAGATGCCATGTGCCTTGTTGCGCTTGCTGACGTTGCCGCTGTTAGGGTCACTTCATTTCCTGCACGCTCTCCATCCTTCCTCCACTATATAAAGCTCACTTCCCTTTCTTCTTCACCCATTTCCTCCTTCGTCCGTCCATCATGTTCCTGTCATTTCTCCCATTCTCTCTCCAGCCATCACGTTTTTATCCACTTTCTTTCTCCGGCTACCGTTGATGGGCACCAAGATGGACCTAGTCTTAAAAATCCTTTGCAAGTTCCAGATGGGCCAATTACAAGATCAAGAGCAAAGAAGATCAAGGAGGCAATGCAAGGATTGGTTACAATCTAGTTGGGAAGAAGCTAGCAAGACTGCAACACTCAAGATGGGCTTCAGAGAAGGAGATTCAGTTTTAATCCACTTGATACAAGCTATGGAAGACATGAGCTAGAGTTATTGTTTGGACCTTATCTAATTTATTAAAAAGGCTTATTTTATTAGTTATAGGAATTAGTCTTGAATAATAGGATTTGAGGATGTTTGACCCACATATGTTTTATGAACTAGGGTTTCAAGAGAAGTTTTTAAGGGTGGTTTAGGGATTGTTTTAATTTGTAGCTAGGGTTTCTTTTGGGAAGGCCTTGTATTTCGCCCAAGGGTATTTTGGAAAAGAATTTTATGTTAACCTAGGGTTTTTGGGAGATTGAGATATGTAAGTTACTATAGTCACGACACTATTCACTCAGGGATATTTCTGGAAGGTGGAGATTTATTTTGGCTAGGGTTTTAATTAGGTTTTGGTTTAAATACTCTTTGTAGCCTCATTTTAATTAGTTTATGAAATTTGATGAATTTATTCATTGTGAGTTTAGTTTATCAAAGACAAATCACAACCTTTGTGGCGTTCCTCCTTGTAATCTGGGTTCTTGAGACAAGTTCTTCAATGGATCTAGATTTTAATATAATCTATATTCTTGAAACTAGTTCTCAACGGGTCTAGATTCTCCATCCATTGACTTGATTTTGACTTTCTTGGGTGAGTTTTCAAATTGATTGTGGGTTCAAGGAATTCTATTCCCATGAGTTCATATCAACCGTGTTCCAAGCCATCGCGTTTGCCACCCCTTCTTTTTCCTTCCTCATTGCGACCCATTTTCCCCCTTCTTCCATCCACCGTGTTCCTACCACTGTTATGGAACCCAAGGCCAATCTTGTTCCTCCATTTTTCACGGGGAACGTTGGGTTTCCTCCATCAACAACCTCAGGGTGTTCTGCTCCAAGTACAAAATTCCTCCTTCCATTGTTCTGGAGATTCCTTGGGGGAGCGAGCATGCATAGAATCCTATCGGCGTAGCAACGAAGGTGGGTCTTTTCCAATTAATGTTCGCTAATGGTCTCCGGCTCCCATTTTGCCGGCCGGCTCGTGAGGTTCTAAGTTATCTTTGGCTGGCTCCAATGCAGCTCCATCCTAATGCGTGGCGGCTCCTAATATCTAGTTGTATCAACTTCCAGATGGTACTTAGTAAGAACCCCGAGGAATACCCCGATCTGACGGCTCGAGAGGTCTTGTACGTATACCGCCTCAACTACCAGCCAGGAAGCAACTGCAGTTTCCAACCCGGTCTCTGGGTTGAAAGATCGCCTAGCTCAAGCGTGTTGGGATTCCCCCTTCTATGAAGAGCCTGGAACTCACCCTCAATTAGAGGGAAGAGGCTCGCTTGGAGTTGGTGACAGCTTGGGTGCAGGCCCATCCTGATGAGTCGCAGACCGATCTGGTCCTCTCATTTGAGAACATCCGCAATTACCTGTCCGTGCCCGTTCGCTCATATTCCATCTGGAGAAATTTCTTGAGTGGTATCCCCTCTCCATGGGCATGGAAGTTTGCCTCAAGTTCCTCCAATCGTCGAGCAAAAAATCGAAGGTATGTCACGATTCACCGCAAGAGAGGCAAAGCGGTGAGGCTGGGGATTCTTCTTCTTCTCGTAATCGTGCCGGGGAGTCTGGAAGCCATGTCGAGGCCTCCCAAGGGCAACAACCCTCGTGCCTAGGGATTCTGGTTCCTCCGTCGTGGGGAACCACGTCATTTTTGGGCAATTTGCATTCATCCGCCGAGCCTTCTACTACTACGTGTCCCCAGCTTGCTCCTTCTGCATCCCTCCTCGACCCCCTGCTACCTTCGGAGGAAGAACTAGACACGTGTGACCTGCAGGCACACTTTTTTAGCACCTTTGTGTGCCCCCACCTAGTAGATCCAACACATTCGAGCTGTTCACAGCCTTTGAAGATGCTCTAGGGGCAGTGGCTTGTGACGCTCTCGAGCCGTTCACAGATGTCAATTGCCTGGAAAGGGAGCAGAGTCCCGAAGCCGAACTTCGGGAAGAGGAGCGAAGTCCCTCCGGGGCTGCGAGCGAAGAGGAAGAAAGAAAAGGGGAGGAAAAAGAAGCGAGACATCCCAATTTCTACGTTTAAGACGATGTCGAAAAGGAAGAAGAGGATCAAGAAGATGAGGGGGAACGAGAAATGGGGGTCGAACATGGGGACATCCCCCCCTCCGAGGTCAAAAATCGAGAGGGGATCTCCGGGTCCACCTCCCCCCTCGCTGATACCGCCCCCTTCCTTCCGAGGGGCCAAGTATGGTCGATCTGGCTCCCTGGATCCTCCTGTCATTGAGTTAAGTGACGATAATGATTTAGAGCCTCCATCTCCCATTGTCCCTGGCTCGTGCACCAAGAGTTGGGGGTCCCTCCCGACCCTTTCCTGGTAGCTTGTAGTTGCCGGCCCCTCCTCTTCTAGTGGGGATGTTGGAGACCGGGCTCCGTCTTTGAGCCTAGACCAAGCTAGGGCTGCTGCCACTGAGCGAAAGGCACAGATGCTACATCCTCTTTTCACCCATGTAAGATTTCCTTCCCCCACTTACTTCGCCAAATCTTTTTTTTTTTTTTTTTTAACTTTTGCCTTGACGTTTCTCAACATCCCCTTTGCTGCAGGTCGCAGTCTGGTGGCCGTGAAGATTGGGGAGGAGCTGGGGGAGCTGGAGGAGGCCAACCGAGAACTCAAGACATTGAGCCGCTTTGGGTACTACAAGATTAAGCACGCAGCCCGGAGGATCAAGGGCTTTAAGATCGAGCGCAAAAAGTTGATCAATGAGGTGGTGCTCCTGAAGGAGCATAACCAAGAGTTGGAGTTCATCGCCCCGAGGCATCGATAGAGGAAGAAGGTCCTCGAAGGTCTGTTGCATGATACTGAGGAAGATATTCGGCAGTGGTCGTCCCAAAATCAACGCACTGAAGAGGCTATTGCGGCTGAACGAAACCTCTTTGCTCGGGAGGTGGAACTGGAGTCGGCTGAGAGGGGTCGAGGCTCGGCCACTGGACAACACTCCAAGCTGTTGTCCGAGCACTTCAAACTTACCCAAGAAGCTCAGCATCTATGGGAGCAACTGTGAAGGGCTAAGGAATGCATTGGTGAGCTCTCTCACATGGGGATCCAGAAGAATCTTGATCTCCTTGCTTGTGACATGGAGGTTTCAGGCTTGAGGTCTCAACTGGACGAAGTCATGCAACGTGTGGGGGAGATCCAGTCCCAGATCGTGAATACCAATGCTATTCGGGATGCTGTCTGGTTATAAGGTTACGGGGAAGGTCTTGAACGAACACGAACACCTGCTTCGGAACCCTGGGTTGGACTTACGCGCTCTAGACTTGACTTCCCTTCCCTCGAACATCGAGGCACAAGCTTACATTAAGAACTTCGGGAAGCCGCGGTTTCCTCCCTACCCCGCCAGTGTTCCCCCACCTCCTCATCCTCAGTAATGGGCCTAGGTTGTCTTTGTTGCTTTTCTCTGCCCCTTTCTTTTCTATGTAGGACTTATGTACAACATCCTTTATGCTTCTCCTTTTGTAAAAGTTGTATCTCATTAATGAAATGAAATGGAGTTGTATCTTCTTTTGTAACGTGCTTCTTCTAATTGTTTGTGCCTGTCATTTTCCTTACCGTTCTTTAGTTGCAAAGTGTTGAGTGTGAGGACCCAAGTCCTTACCCGGCAGAGGGTCAAGGGATCCATCCTCTTACGAGTGGAAGGACTCCACTTAGTTGGGTGGGGGTTCGGTACCCAGTCTGGGGACTTGGACCTTACCTCGCAGTGAGTCAAGGGACCCGTCTTCTTGCGAGTATAAAGACTCGGCTTAGTTGGAAGGGGGTCGGTACCTAGTCCGGGGACTTGGGACCTTACCCCGCGGTGAGTCAAGGGACCTGTCTTCTTGCGAGTGTAAAGACTTAGCTTTGTTGGACGGGGGGTCGGTATCCAGTCCGGGGACTTGGGACCTTACTCCGCAACGAGTCAATGGACCCGTCTTCTTGCAAGTGTAAGGACTCAGCTTAGTTGGACGGGGGGTCAGTACCCAGTCCGAGGACTTGGGACCTTACCTCGCAGCTAGTTGAGGGACCTGTCTTCTTGCGAATGTAAGGACTTGGCTAAGTTGGACGGGGGGTAGGTACCCAGAATGGAGACTTGGGACCTTACTCGGCTTAGTTGGATGGGGGGTAGGTACCCAGTCTGGAGATTTGGGATCTTATCCCGCAGCAAGTCTAGGGGCCCGTCTTCTTGCGAGTGTGAGGACTCGGCTTAGTTGGAAGGGAGGTCAGTGCCAGGTCCCAGGACTTGGGACCTTGCCCCATAGCGAGAGTAAGGAATCGTTTAATTTTTAAACAATAAGAGATTTGAGGTGAACACCCAGGCATTCTCATTCATTCATAGTTGTTCGTTCCAAGTGTTGCCTTATACTTCTACACATATTACTTCTTCAAGTGTTCGGCATTTTAGGGGTGGGATAGTTCGTGTCCCTGGCTGTTTTTGAGGTGATAGGAGCCTGGTCGATTGCTTGCAGTTACTACGTACGGGTCTTCCCATCGACGTCCCAGCTTTCCTACCTTGAAGGAGTGCGGCCTGACTCGTTTGTTGAAGTATTGTTCTGCCATTCACTTGTTACTTGTTGTTCACACTGCTGCTTCTTCTCTTCCCTCCTCTGGGACATCCAAGCTCTCGGCTAGCCTTTCATTGTTGGTGTCCGAGTTGAAGTGTTGGACACGAAATGTGGGCATTCTAACTTCCACGAGAATTACCGCTTTGCTGCCATAGGTGAGGGCGAAGGGTGTCTCCTCGGTAGGGGTTCAGACAGTGGTCTAGTCTGCCCATAATACGCTTGGGAGCTTTTCAGTCCATGCTTCTTTGAGAGCCCCGATCTTTTTCTTGAGGGTGGAGAGAAGGGTTTTATTGGTTGCTTCAGCCTGTCCGTTGGCTTGAGCGTGTCCTGGCGAGGAGTATTTCACTTTAATTTTGAGCTCTGTGCACCATTCCCGATAATGTGTGCAGTTGAACTGTCTTCCGTTGTCTGATATAAAGCTTTGAGGTATGCCGAATCGGCAGACTACTGACTTCCACAGGAATTTCATGATGGTTTAGGAGGTGATGCTTGTGAGCCTCCGCATCGACCCATTTTGTGAAGTAGTCGACTACAACAATGACAAACTTGGCTCCTCCCCTTGCCACCAGGAACGGGCCTATTAGGTCCAGACCCCATTGGGCGAAGGGCCACGGGGTAGTAATTGATGTTAGCTCCCCGCCGGGCAATGCGGAATTGGCCAGTGCTCCTGGCACTTCTGGCATTTCTTGGCAAAGTCTTCTACATCTTTGAGGAAACGGGGCCAGTAGTATCCAACCCGGTTTACTCTTGCTACCAACGCCCTTCATCCCAAGTGGCTCCCACAAATTCCTTCGTGAATCTCTGCTAGCACATATTGGGCTTTGTCCGATGAGAGGCACTTGAGAAGCGGCTCAAAGAAACCTCTTTTCTATAGAACTCATTCCAGCAGGGTGAAGCGAGCCGCCCTGTTCCTGACCTTTAATGCTTCTTCCAGGTTACTGGGTAGTTGCCCTTCCTGCAGAAATTTCTGGATGTCTGTTGCCCATCCAGGAGGTGCTGGGATCGTAACAGACACTTCCTTCTCAATGGATGGGGCATCTACCATTCTAACCACAGTGTGGTCTGGGAGGGGGGTTCTTACTTCCCTGACGCAGCCCTCGCCAGACAGTCTACCTTCTGATTTTCTCCTCTTGGTACCTGTTGAATGCAGAAGTGCAGAAGCGGTTACACTCATTGCAAACCAGTTGGAGATACTTCTTCAGCCTTTCTCCTTTCGGGGCGAACTGCCCCAGTACTTGGCTAACTACCAATTGGGAATCATCTCTCATTTCTATTTCTTCAGCTCCTAGTAACTGTGTGACTGACATTCCGACCAAGAGCGCTTCATACTCAGCTTCATTGTTGGTCGCTTTGAAGGCTAGCTTGACTGCATAGTTGAGCTCCTCTCCCTGTTGGTGATAATGTGCACTCCCGCTCCCCCACTAGCCCGGCAGGACGAGCCATCTACATAGACCTACCAGGGCTTTCCTTAGGGTGCACTCGGGACTTCCTCCGGGAAGCTAGTGAACTCGGCAACAAAATCTGCCAACAATTGTTCTTTGATCGTGACACGGGATAGGTACTCCTTATCTAATTCGCTGAGCTCGATCACCCATTTGGCCAGCAGTCTCAAGGTGTCTGGCTTCTGCAGCACTTTCTTGAGCAGGAGATCGATGAGCACTTTCATTAGGTGGGCTTGGAAATACGGCCTTAATCTTTTGGCTACGATGATTAGGACAAATACCAACATTTCTGTCTGGGGTACCTTGCCTCAGCTCCGCGAAGGCCCAACACATGTAGTAGACAAGTCGCTGCCTTTCTTTCATTTCTCGGACAAGTACGGCTGATACGACATGAGGGCACATTGATAGGTACAAAGTCAGGGTCTCCCCAGGTCTTTTCTGGCTTAGCAGTGGGGGTGACTCAGGTACAACTTCAAATTGGCGAAGGTTTTTCGCATGTCTCATCCCACTCCTGGGCCTTCCTTAGGACTTTGAAGAAGGGTAGGCACTGGTCGGTTGATCAAACAATGAAGCGGTTCAAGACTGCTACTCGTCCGGCCAACCTCTAGACTTCATGGAGGTTGCAGGGGGAAGACATTCCTATCACTACTTCCACCTTTTCGGTGTTCACCTCAATCCCTCTATTGGAGACCATGAACCTAAGGAACTTACCTGCCTGCACTCCGAACGCGCACTTCAACGGATTGAGCTTCATCTCATATTGCCTGAGGACGGAGAATGCTTCCCAAAGATCTGCCAAATGCTTTCCAGGCTCTTTGCTCTTCACCAATAGGTCGTCTACATATACTTCCATATTTCGGTTGACTGAACATTCGGTTGACTAGCTGTTGGTAGGTGGCCCCCGCATTCTTGAGGCTGAACGACATTGCTTTGTAGTAGTATAGGCCTCGATCAGTTAAGAATGTCGGCTTCTCTTTGTCATCCGGGTTCATCTTGATCTGATTGTGTTGTGAAATACTATGCAAAGTACACACACCAACGATGACAAATAAAGTAAAAGCAACACAATCAAGAACACGACACAGTATTTACATGGTTCGGCAAATTGCCTACGTCCACGGGAGCTGCAGAGGATTTTTATTTCTTGAGGAATCACAATATAATAGTGTAGGACGGATACTGTTCACTCAGCTACAGTGCAAGACAAAACAAAAATACTATTTATATGTTATACGGCGGAAATCCTAATTCAGCAGAATTAATGATGTTCGCTCGAGTGGCGTGTCGACCCCGCGTCGAGCGAACCTGTTTCCCGCAATTGCTCGAGCCGTGAGTCGAGCGGCTCCTCAAGCGAAGCTCTCTGACTTCCCTCCGCTCGAGCCGTGAGTCGAGCGGTCATCGAGCGAACCTCTCTGACTTGCAATTGCTCGAGCGGTCTGTCGAGCTTCCTTCGAGCGAAGCTCTCTGTCTTGTATTCGCTCGAGCGGCTAGATGCTTCGCTCGAGCGACGTGAACCAGACTCCACATACTCAACAATTCTCCCACTTGGAGACTGGTACACCCACATTGTCGCCCTCTGCCTCAAACATGATATCCTCCACCTCTGCAACTCACAGCTCCCGTCTTCAAGCTAGAAAACGCCCTGAAGTCAAGCCCAACTTCAGTCTTCCATATACATCGCCCTTAGGGCGACTCACAACTCCCACTGCACTAGGAGTATCCGGTTTCGAACCGATCTTGGCAACCTTAGCCAACTTTCCCAGGCTTTCATGAGGAACGGCAAAGCTGACTCCCTTTGGTTTCCTCACATGTTTCGCGCGATCAAGCCTGCCTTTTTGTACTCTTGTATTTCCCTGCACATCACTGGATCTTGATGTCAAATACAAAGAATTAGATCTCTTACCATGCGCTAAGACCAGCGCACCCTTAGTGATCTTCCAAGCCCCTCCAGAGAACGCTACTGCAAAATCGCTGTCATCAAGCTGTCCCACAGAGATCAGGTTTTTCTTCAGACTTGGAACATGTCTGACTTGCTGTAAAGTCCACACGCTCCTGTTTGGAAGTGTGATGTGCACATCACCCACTCCCACTACATCTAGTGCCTCTCCATCAGCGGTATACATCTTCCCAAAATCACCAGCAACATAATTCTGCATGATTTCTCGATGTGAAGTGCTATGGAATGAAGACCCTGAATCCAACACCCAATCATCAATCGGACTGTGCACTGCAAGAAGTAAAGTATCATGAATTTCTTCTGCCACTACATTCACAGCATCATCATCAGAACTTTCTTGATTCTTGCAGTTTCTCTTGATGTGGCCCGACTTGCCACAACTCCAGCATGTGATCTGCTGCCCAGATCTCATCTTGCTATTTCCCCTGCTCTTGGAGATTGATCTTCCATGTCCTCTACCTCTATTGTCAACAATCAGGGCAGATCCTGAACCCGAAGACTCACCCATGTCTCTCCTACGTACCTCTTCAGCAAGCACCATGTCACGTATGTCATCGTAGTTTAGTTTTGCCTTGCCGGCTGAACTACTCACAGCCATCCTCATGGCCTCCCAACTCTTTGGCAACGATGCCAACAGAATCAACGCTCTGATCTCATCATCAAACTCAATCTCTACAGAAGATAGTTGATTTGTGATCGTATTGAATTCATTCAAGTGTTGGGCTACAGACATACCTTCAGACATCTTCAGATTGAACAATTTCTTCATCAAGTGCACCTTATTGTTCGCAGATGGCTTTTCATACATACCTGACAAAGTCGCCATGAGATCCATCGTGGTTCTCTCCTTACTGACATTGTGTGCCACTGTTCTTGACAAAGTCAGCCGAACAAGACTTAGAACCTGTCGATCTAACAGGGTCCACTCAGCATCAGCCATGCTCTCCGGCTTCTTTCCCAACAGTGGAAGGTGGAGCCTCTTCCCATAAAGATAGTCCTCAATCTGCATCTTCTAGTACCCAAAATCAGTGCCGTCAAACTTCTCGATCCCGGGTGCGTTCACTTTATCTCCAGCCATCATTCTCTTTCAGATCCAACCTTGACTCTGATACCAGTTGTTGTGAAATACTATGCAAAGTACACACACCAACGATGACAAATAAAGTAAAAGCAACACAATCAAGAACACGACACAGTATTTACGTGGTTCGGCAAATTGCCTACGTCCACGGGAGCTGCAGAGGATTTTTATTTCTTAAGGAATCACAATACAATAGTGTAGGACGGCTACTGTTCACTCAGGTACAATGCAAGACAAAACAAAAATACTATTTATATGTTGTACGGCGGACACCCTAATTCAGCAGAATTAACGATGTTCGCTCGAGCGGAGTGTCGAGCCCGTGTCGAGCGAACCTGTTTCCCGCAATTGCTCGAGCCGTGAGTCGAGCGGCTCCTCAAGCGAAGCTCTCTGACTTCCCTCCGCTCGAGCCGTGAGTCGAGCGGTCATCGAGCGAACCTCTCTGACTTGCAATTGCTCGAGCGGTCTGTCGAGCTTCCTTCGAGCGAAGCTCTCTGTCTTGTATTCGCTCGAGCGGCGTGAACCAGACTCCACATACTCAACAGGTTGTACCTGGAGTAGAAGTCCATAAAGCTAAGGAAGGGATGTCCTGCCATCGAGCAGACGATCAGGTTGATGCGTAGTAAGGGGAAGTTGACACACATCTGCCACTTCCCGTTGGCCTTCTTCACCAAAACTACATTAGATAGCCATTCTAGGTAATGGACCTCCCGGATGAATCATGCTGCAAGGAGGCACTCTACCTCCTCGGCTATAGCCCCATACTTCTAAGCGCTGGAGCTCAGCCGTTTATGCTTGACTTTTCGAGTGCTGGATTGACGTAAAATCGGTACTCGATGATGGAGTTGTCGATCCGAGGCATATCCTCATGGCTCTAGGCAAACTCGTCTTGGTGTTCGATAAGGAGAGATATTAGTGTCACTCTTATTCCCAGGTCCAACTTAGTCCCTACCCCAACCTTTTGTTCCGATCTCTGCTAATCGATTGGAACCAGCTCCATAGGCTCGTTGGATTCTGCCTACCAAAGGGCCTATTCATCGCGGAGTTCTTCATCCCATTAGGTCAGGGCCGGAGGTGAACCCGGCTTGTGCGCTTCTCTCGTCGACGGTTGTAATTTCTTTGACCTCGTGCCTCAACTCTCAGTAGTAGCATTCTCAGGCTAGGACCTACTCACGGTGAACTTTGTCCACCCCCAAGTCGGTGGGGAAATTCATTTTGAGGTGGTAAGTGGACATCACTGCCCTCAAGCTATTCAAGGTGGGGTGCCCCAGTATGGCATTGTAGGAGGATAGGGCTCTGATGACTAAGAAGTCGGTCATGGTGGCTGCGATCCTGGGCGCCTTCCCTTATAGGATTGAAAGAGTGATGGCTCCCATTAGAATTGGGCGTAGTCGATCTGGACTGATTCCCATCCTGAAAAAGGCTTCCAAGAACAAGATGTCGGCCGAACTGCCATTGTCAACTAGGATCTGCCAAGTTTTAAAATTTGCAACTTGCATCGTCACCACCAATGGGTCGTCGTGTGGGTCGAGGATGTCTTCTTCATCCCTTTCGTCGAAGGTTATTGTGGTGCCTCCAGTGTGCTATAGGGGCCTACTTGCGGCCCTTTCAGCGGTGAACACTTCCTCATAGCTTGCCCTTGGCATATCCTCCGATGTGCTGATCTCCCCAAGTGGTCTGTTCTCCATTGGGGGGCTCCTCCACATCTCATCCCTTGCTTCCTGCCTTCTCTGGCTCGCACCCCGCTGGGAACCCAGGGGCCTCCCTCCGCGTCAATCCATCTGGTCCTCCGACCGGCGAGTTCGGTTACGCCGGTCTTCCTTCTTTATTCTCTTCAACGCATAGCAGACTCGGGTGCTATGTTGGTTGTTCATGTGATACTCACAATATAGGTGGTTTTCCACATCTCAGGGTTGTTCCCTTCGGGGGCTCGGGCGTTGATTCCCTTCCACAGCCAAGTATGTGTGGGCGTGGCTCCCCCGAGGGCTGAGCCAGTGCTTCCCCCTTTCTCTTCGTATCTGGTGCTCCTTTCTTTCCTCCTCCGCGGTCACGACCTCCTGGTTGCCCTGATGCATTCAGATCCGCTTACTCCACCTTAGAGTGTCGTGGGGGCAGTCAGGGCCTCGATCGTATCTTCAGCGTTGATGAACCCATTTGCTCGGTCCATGAACTCCCTCAGTGTAGTAGGGGTCTTTCGTGCTATTTTTGTCATGAACGAATTTCGAAGCCAGATCCCCCCCAAGTGGGCCGCCAATGTGATCTTCTTGTCTTGGTCATTGGGGGTCATAAGCTCCCGATTGAACCGCGAGAGATACGACTTTAGATTTTCACCGTCTTGTTGTTTGACAGTAAAGAGGTAAGCTACTAGACGTCTCCTTTTACCACTTGCCAGGAACTGCATCATGAAGAGGCGGGCAAGCTCCTCAAAGCTATCTACCTTTATTGACAACAGCAACCCAAACCAGGTTCAGGCGACCCCTTTCAGTGTTAGTGGGAAGGCTCTCGATAGGCGATTTCTCGTAGGAAACCATGTAGGGTCATGTGGGCTTTGAATGCCTCCAGGTGTTCCAGTGGGTCTTTGGACCCATCGTACATCTCCATCTGGGGGGACCTTGAACTTGGGGGGAAGTCGCACTGACATGACTCTCACACTATAGGAGAGGTCGGTACTGACGAGCAACTAGTCTACAGTGGATGGCGTGTCTATTTTCATAGCCATTTCTGCGCATTTGTCCTCAAGCTCTTGGATTTGGAGGTACATCTTGCATCTCTCCTCTTCTGCCGCGACTTCCATAGGGACCCTCGATAGTCAACATGTTCATTGCCACTCAATTCTCCTCCCCCCACTAGCTCCTCGTTGGTGCGCCTAAGGGCCGCATTCTCCTAGTGGATCGTCCCAGTTTCCTCCATCAGTTTTCTTATTGTCTCTTCCATGCTCTAGAGTCTTGCTTCCATCATTCCCTCCTTGTGGTCTCCCATTCGTGAAGTTTGGGACCGCATTGCTACTGGCATGCGAAGTACACGCTTTTATGGAAAAACAAATCCCACATACAGTGCCACTGTTGATGTCATGTTTCGTAGCCCGAGTAGTACTGCGACGACCAAGCTCACACCACCTGCAACTAAGAGGGAGGAAAGGCTCCGATGACGTCCAGGGTCACTCTGATGCCAAAGTCAATAAATAATCCTCTAATGACGAGAAAAACTCAGAAGATTAAAAAGAATAGTAAAAGGATTTCAAGAGAGAGAGAGGCCTCCCGTAGAAGAGGTGGTTGTTATTCATACCTGATTCGGGATCCACAACCGAGGGAGATCATGGCTTGTTAGGTTGTACCTGAGTCAAACCTACTACCACTCATTCTTTGCTGCAACAGTGGATCAATCCACAGCTTTGGCAGCCTAGGGTAATCGTGGCATGTCAGGCCGTGCTTGGTCAGACCTACTGCCACCTTTCTGCCTGGGTTGGGTGTCAGGTAGTGGCCAAGCCATCTTGCATACTATAGTGGCATGCCGTAGCGAGCTGAGCCTTCTGACACATGCATTGAATGTGACATGCCTTGAGTTTGACGAGGCCTTGATGTGGCACGTCCAATCATTAGCGTAGAGTAGGGCATCCTGCACGGTGCCATAAGGTAGGACTCAGTAGGTTGCCAAGTCTCGAGACACTCTCGTTGGCCTACTCCGAGCTCGGTGCCAAAAGGCCTTCTCGGGTAGGTTTGCGATTATGGGCTCCGCACGCGGTCCTGCACGGTAAGGCTCAGTAGGTTGCCGAGTTCCGAGACGCTTTCCTTGGCATATCCAGGCTCGGCGCTGAAGGCCTTCCAGAGTAGGTTTGCGGTTATGGGCTTGGCACGCGGTCCTCTGGCTCGAGCTTTTAGCCCACGTCAGGGTCTTGTCTAAAGGCTTGGGGTTTTGTAACTTGACCTCCTTGGGCCTGGGCCTCTCTGGGATGGGCCCTTCCCTCACAATATACATTAATATTAAATTATTAATATAAACTTACTTTTGATATATAATATATATATATATATTTGGCATAATAAATTATAATATATATTCCTTTTGTAAATACACTTTTACGCATTTGATCAGATATATTCGTATAAAAAATCTAAAATTTATATAGACTCTAGTTAAATTCAATACTATATTAGTATACTTGTACTATAATATAAATAGATTAATAGTTTAGTATATGTAAACTTCATATTATTACTAATATAGATAATCCGTAAAACCAAAAAAAAATCGGACTGGACTAGACTGAAACCAGAAAATCGGACGTTCTGATTTCAGTAGTGAATTGGCCCGGTATCGATACTTAAATTCTCAAAACCGGTGTATACTAGTTCTGTTCTAAAAAATGTACAAAACCAGACATAATGGGACCAATTACACCCATACTCCTCATGACCTCCTCTCACTCCCAAGTGGTCCCACATTCCAAATTCTTGTTCCAGTATATACTATCTATTGGCATCATTTTGTTGTGCAATACATGTTCTCTCCATTCCAAAATGGGAACTGCTACAGCTACACAGGGATCCCACAAACTGATGTGGCACGCCAGTTTTTTTTATTTTTTTTTATTTTTAAAGTTCAGCCGCTGCATTACAATTTACTGCAACCATCCTATCTGCAGCTCCCTCACGCAACATCTCGCACGTCCCGCATTTTCTTTCCCACACACAGCTCACTCCATCACACACGACAACTCTCTTTGCTTGGTATGTCTCTCTTTCTCTCAATCCTTCTCTGGTTTCCGTTCTTTCATTCTTTTTTTTTTTTCCTCATGTAACTCCAACTTCACTCATCTCTTATTCTCCTTCTTTTTTTTTTTTCTTCTTCATGTATCTATCGCCGGTTCATTCCTCTTATTCTTCTTCCTTTCTTTTTTTTTTTTTTTTTTTTTCATGTATCGCCATCCTCATTCCTCCTCTTCTTTTTCTTTTTTTTTTCCCCAAGTATTTATCACCAGCTTCATTTTTTTTTTAGGTACCATTCCCAGCAGCGTCCTTGAGTTTGAGAAAGTAAGTTCCAGGTTCCCGTTTCTTCATTCCTCTTCTTTGAATTCCAGTTTTTTTGAAGTATTTCTTTCATTTTTACACATTCAAAGTGAGATAAAAATGATATTTTTACACATTTTTAAGGGATAAAATGTATATTTTCGTAATGGCAGTAACTTTGGGAATAAAATGTCATTTAAGTGATAAAAATGACATCTATGAGATAAAATGACATTGTTACACATTCTCAGATTTTACACATTCAGCATACAAATTTTACACATTTGATTATATAATTTTGGTTTTGTATAGAATTGTTTTATATATATATATATATATATTTATTATTCTTATAGTTATAATCAAGATGGAACCGTGTCGATTAATATTTTCCGAGGAAGAACACAACAGTGAGGGTCCTAACACTCCACGAGGTTAGAAGTTAATTATTAAATTTTTAATGGTATTGTTTTATAGACTTTTAAATATCGATTATTTTATGGCATGCTTAACGGATTTTAAATTAATCATGTTTTGCTTAATGTAGACCAACAAGAGCAAACTGGATCTCAGTATACCAAGAATCAAAAGGTTGAAGAACCGAAGGTTGATATGATATTTGAGACTCAATCAGATGTTATTGAATACTACACAAAATATGCCAAACAAGAGGGATTTGGAGTGTCGAAAAGAACATCGACTACTGGAGATTATGGGGAGGTAAAATATTTCACCATAGCATGCAGTCGCCATCATAAGCCAATAAGCAAGTCATCAAAAGTTGATCAGCCAAAACTGATAGGAGGGACAGGTTGCAAGGCTAAGATTAATGTAAAGCAAATAGCAGATGGAAGGTATCAGTTATCCAATGTTGTCATCGAACATAATCATGCAGTAAGCCCGAGTATGTCAAGACATATTGCTTGCCATAAAAAATTGTCAAGTTGGTCAAAAAAAATAATTGAAATGATGGATAAAGCCGGAATCCGTCCGGCTAAAAATTACAAAGCTATACTTGTTGAAGGGGGTGGATATGAGAATCTCACTTTTGGAGAGAAAAAGAGCAGGAATCATATCAACAAAATTCGTAATGAGTTGCTTGGGAAGGAGATGCAGAGCCATTTCACAAGTATTTGGTGCGGCAGCAAGAGAAAAATAATGGTTTTTTCTATGCAATGGATCTAGATGAAGAAGGGAGGTTGAGAAATGTGTTTTGGGCGGATGCCCGAAGTAGGGCAGCATATGAATCATTTGGAGATGTCATAACATTTGACACAACGTATTTGACAAATAAATATAAAATGCCATTTGCCCCTTTTGTGGGAGTCAACCACCATGGCCAATCGATACTTTTTGGATGTGTCTTATATCAAACGAGGACACAGATACATTTGTGTGGTTATTCGACTTGTGGTTGAGGTGTATGTCAGGACGGGCTCCTAATGCGATTATAACCGACCAAGATAGGGCAATGAAAGCGGCAATAGCAATTGTTTTTCCAAGAGCCAAGCATAGATTTTGTTTATGGCACATTTTATTCAAATTGCCTCATAAGCTAGGATCTTATTCATAATATGACAACTTTAAAGGTCCTTTATTAAATTGTATATATGAGTCTTTGAGTTGTCAAGAATTTGAAGAAAGATGGCACAACCTTGTTGTGGCGCCCCCAATCCCCCTTATAAAAATACACAGGGATCGAGACGCCAGGATGGTGACAACACGGTCACACATCCCAACGAAGTGCCAGTGTGTGTAAATGCAACAGTGTTCAAATAAAATAACGCAGCGGATAGTCAACTAAGTACCAGAATTTAATTACAATCAAACATCAGTAAAGATTTAAATAGCAGTTATACAGTCATCCCTGAAAATATTTTACATTAGTTCTAAATGTACAAACGAGTGATCCTAGATCACTCCTCAGGCGGAGCCGTCTCCTCCGGCTCGCCCTCCTCCTCCTCAGCATCAAAATCTGCGACACCACAAAATGGTCTCGCAGGTAAGTATAACCCAAACAACAATATAATACAAAATGTATTAAATGCAACTAACATGCATGCACATGAAAACATGCATTTTCCACAAAACATTATTTTCCCCGAAAATGATAAATTTCCAACACACACCAAAATCCCATTTTGGTCCAAATTATCCGTAAATCATTTTTCCAGAAAATGATTTACCCAAAAATCAACTCGCACTATTTTCCCAGAAAATAGTGCATTAATACTAAATGCACCATGCATTATTTCCATATGCACCATGGTCTCCCCTATGGACCATCCGCACGTCCTGGCTTCGCAGCGGTGCTCAGTTCCGCGCCCAGCGCGTACGTGGCCAAGCACTCACACTACGCAACGAGCGATGCCCAGTTCCGCGCCCAGCGCGTACGTGGCCAGACATCCTCTAGTCCCCGCCAGCAGAAGGACCACGGAGTCGGCACGAGACCATCTCGTCCGATCCCATTGTCGCCCGGCGACAACCCAGGGGACGTTACTCAGTATATTCCGCTCCCGAGTAACCAGAGGAGCTCCACCGAGTTAATGCCCCATCTCGGCTTGGGGTCGTGATACACACGCACCAAAAATATCATCACATAAAATCATAGCTTTTCAAATCACATGAACATGAATGCAATACACGAAAACCCAGTTTTCTTTTACAAACATGATCATGCATGAAATAATGAAATGCACATGTACCAACACAATATCCAAACCAACAAATCCAACCAACCCATCAACAACAAATATCCAATCAACCAAATCAACCAAACAACTCCAATCACAAATCCATCCGACCCCCGAACTCCTCGGACTCAGTCCGGCATGCCAAAAACACAGTGAAATGGGTTAGTGCAAAAATACATTTAAATTACGAAAGTTCTTTGGAGAAATACTTACAATGCAATATAATAATTTTTCGAGGATCGCGAAGTTGAAAAAAGCGACGTTTGAGCAACACCACAGTGTAAAATACACTGTGGCCGTGGGTCACAATTACCAACTTTCCAACGAGGACAAACGAAGACCCAAGATTGATAGGGTAGGGCCTAGGGAGGTCGGTGAAGCTAGTGGTGGTGGTGGTTTGCCGTGGGTGGCGGCGCAAGGGGCGGTTTTAGGCCCGAAAAGTGCAAATCGGAGATGGACTTGGTGGGGCTTCACCGGTGACGGATCGGAGCTGGGGTTGGGTCCAATGGGTTGCCAAGAGGCCGGGGATGAAGTGGTAGGAAGATGGTGGCCGGAGGTGGCGCGACGGCGGCGCAATGGAGGAAAATGTGCCGCGGCGTCGTGGGTTTCGTGGGCTTCGTGGAGGCTAACGGCGGCACGAACGGCGGTGATATTGGTGGGGTAGGACGGCCGGCGGCTGGGGAAGCGGTGGAGCCGGGCGGTGTCGACCACCGCCGGCGGACGGCGGCGCAGCTGGTGGACAAGGGAAACGGGCGGAGGAGAGGGGAGGAGAGAGAGAGATCGCGCGGGAGAATGAAGCCAGCAGGAGAAAAAAAAGAAAAGAAAAAAAAGAAAAGAAGAAAAGAAAAAGAAAAGGAAAAGAAAAATAGAGGGAAAAGAAATGAGGTCCAATCCTCATAACTTGGGTCACAAAAATGATCCAACGGAAACGATTTTTAAAACCACAAGTTAAATAAAATAATTTAAACGTAATGGTAAAGTTAAATTGAAATAATTAAATTCCACGGTAATTAATTTAAATATTACAAGCAATTTAAATGCATAACAATAAATAAATATTAAGAAAGCATATAAAAATAATTTCCACCAAATAAAAATCATAGAAATAAACTCATTCAAAATCCAACCAATTTAAAATAAGAGAATAAATTTTAATTACATAAAAATAATTCCTTCAGTAAAAATACACTAAAATACGGGGTGTTACACTTGTTCAGAGCAATGGTTTAACAGATAGTGCTTGGTTGAGTAACTTGTATGAGGAGCGACATCAATGGGTACCTGCATATGTGAGAGGTACGTTTTGGGCTGGAATGTCCACAATCCAGCGTAGCGAAAGTATGAACGCATTTTTTGATGGTTATGTGAATGCAACCAGACCATTGAAGAAGTTTGTTGGGGACTATGATAATGCTTTGGCTAGGATGGTCGAGAATGAGAATATAGCTGATTTTGGTTCATTCCAACGAAAGATCCCTTGCATTACGGTCCATGCAATTGAGAAGCAACTTCAAGAATTATACACGAATGCCAAGTTCAAAGAGGTACAAATAGAGCTTAGGGGGACTATAAATTGTTTGTCTTCCCAAAAAAAAATGATGGCACAATATCGACGTATGAAGTTGTTGACCACTTGAGCATTTATGATGATTTTGTAAAAGAGGTGAAATACTGTGTATATTTCAATGATGATGAATGTGAAGTGATGTGCACTTGTAGACTATTTGAGTTCAGAGGAATTTTATGTAGACATGCACTCATTGTCCTCACCATGTGGAAGAAAGTCGTGGAGTTGCCATCCAAGTATATTCTTGATCGTTGGAGAAAGGATTTAAAAAGAAAGTACACGATGATACAGAGTAGTTATGATGACCTCAGCAATAATCAAGTTGCACAAATGTTTAATGATTTGTGTAACGATCATTGTGAAATTGCTTTAATTGCTTCAAAGGATCATGAGACCTACATAAAGTGGAAGAATCATATGCGCAAGTTTAAAGAGGTAGAGTTGAGTCAAAATAGTACAACGAGTGAGTATGCTGTGTGTCAGGATGGTCCAAGTGAAACAAAACAACAAAATCAAGAGATTCGTAGTCCTGCTGGTATTAAAAGTAAGGGTAGGCCTCTGTCCAAACGACGAGTCTCTACATTGGAGACAAAACTGAAAAATAAAAGAAAAAGTCAAAAAAGATCCAAGATAGATGAGGTATATAAAATTGTGCAATTAGATTGTCATGTCCAAGTCCTTCATTTAACACTCCACTAATAGTTTTTTTTTTTTTTTGTGATCCGCAGGTGAAGGACATACATGCTGGAGTAGGGAGTCAAAATAGTATACTTACCCAACCATGAGTACTCTGTAATATTGGAATTTTAATATGATTAGGTGGTTGGATGGTAATTTTGGGATTTGAATCTAACTTTGGAGTTTAAATGTATATTTTGGTAATGGCAATGGAGACAACTTATTTTGGTATTTAAATACTGATTCAACACACATAATACGACTTCCATAGTACAAAATCTCTTTTCTATTTAAGCATTACGAATTCTTGTACAACTTGCGCAGCTACAATTATGTCTTACATACTTTGTCAACAACTGCTAACATTACAACTCAAAGTACTTGACAATTGCTAACATTACAACTCAAACAACTACCATCCTTAATAAAACCTGTACAAACATTATGGGGCACCAACAGAGCATGTAACATCATCAGCATAATGTGATTCTAAGTTTGCAAATGAACACCCCACAGTGCCAGTTTGTCTTCTCTTTGCAACGTTCACTTTTTTCAATCTTAGTTGGTCAGCACAAATTCACACATCAAACACAAATAAAAGCCCTGCATACAAAAGCAAAAGAAGCACAAATTCAAACATAAAACACAAATAAAAGCCCTGTTGGCCAATCCCATCATCACCATGAAAAAGTCATTCAGATTGGCTTTGGATGCCATAAATATTTCCGATCACTCCAACAATGCCGACTACTATGGCCAATGTTAACACCAAAGCTCAAACCACCCACTTGCGGACCTAACCTTAATGCTATAAGAGACGGAAATATAAACCCCAAGGACACTGCCGTAGTTGCCCCTGTAAACTTGAAAGCAGTCCAAATGTTGGGAATCATAGTGGATCCAAAATAAATAAGTACCAATAAAATTGTTGTCAACCCTAAAGACCTCTTCCTACTTTCTAAGAGTGGAGCAGATCCCTCAAACAACAAAGTATCCGTAGGGAAATGAACAACTGGGAAAACAAGAACTAAATGAAGAATGTATCCAACCCGGACGATATAGTTCAGTGCTGAACTGAAACGAATCCCAAGGTCCTTATCAAAATTGGTCAGTACATCAGATTCAGTACCCTGCCCAAATAATAGATACCCTGATACGGTAGTAAAAGCGTAGACCACAATGCAAACTGCAGTCGTGATCCTCCCCACCCGGTTCATCTTCTGGGGAGACCGCACTTCAAGCTCATTATATATAGGCTGGACATTGAAATGACAAACATAAGCATTTGTCATAATGGGAATCACCACAAGCAAGTCCAGAATAGCCTTCTTGGACCCAAAATCCGGACCCATCCTTGGAGCCTGAATTTGCCCTTCGACAAGCTTGATAAGCGCAATAACACAAGCAACCACAACAAACACAACGGCAAGAGCCACTGAAGCTGCCAAAGTCAAGCTCAGTGAATCAATCCTCTCTAAAACACAAAGCGGTGCAAGAAACACCACAACCACAACTAATATCACCAGCTTCCTCTGATCCCACACCCCATTCCCCAACCACTGATCGAAGACCCCAACATGATGAAGTGACCCCGACATGCAGGGGATGGGCAGCGGGGGAAGAGAGTGGAGTTGGGGATGGGCAGCGGGGGTGGGCAGCGAGGGAAGTGGAGTTGGTGATGGGCAGCGGGGGAAGTGGAGTTGGGGATGGGCAGTGGGGATGGGCAGCAGGAGAAGAGAGTGAGAGTGGGTACCCGACGATCCGGGGGGGGGGGTGTGTTGTGGGCGACGGTGGTACTGGGTTGACGCCAGAATCTCGTCAGCGGCGGCACTGGGTTGAGATGGCGACGGCGACCTTCAAGAAGCAATCGAACGAAAACTTGACGACGGCGACCTTCAAGGAGCAACCGAACGCTCAAAGATGGCGAGGAGAGTGGGTTGAGATGGCGGCGGCACTAGGTTGAGATGGCGACGGTGAGGAGAGTGGCTTCGTAAGGGTAAGGGGGAGCAGGGTAGCAGTTCCCAGTTCCCAGGAAGGAAATAAAGGGGGGGGGGAAGCAGGGGAGAAGGAATGAAGTAAATGGTTGGGTCGCGTGGGGTTTTGTAAGGGTAAGGGGCACGTGTCACACTATCAGTGTCTTTGTGGGATTTATTTGTAGCTCTAGTGTTTTCCTTCCAAAATATTTATAAGTGTCTCTTCATATGTGAGATCCTCTTGGACTTTGAGGGGCACGTACTCCAATACATGTGAAGGATCATAGATGTACTTTCATAGCATAGACATGTGGAATACATCTTGTATTGGAGACATTTGTTGTGGCAATAGTTCCAACTCTTTCCTGTTTCTCAAATGATTCAATATATCTCGAGCTCAACTTGTATTTCTTTCCAAATCTCATTACCCATTTCATTGGGGTTATTCAAAAGAATACTTTGTCTCTTGATTTAAAATGTAGCTCCCCGCATCTATGGTCTAAATATCTCTTTTTTCTTTCCTACATTGTAACAATCTCTTTTGGATGACCGCTATCATATCATAATTGTAATCCCACAACATCTAAAATTTTCGTGTCTCTTCTGTTGTTGTCATAAAAGTTTGTATTTATCAATATTTTATGGCATAAATATATAAAAAGATAAAAACAGTAGCGCGATATATGTAACAATTTAAATTTAAATTTATTCATTGATATAGATATGTAGGTAAAAATTTATGTAGAAAGCCGGTCGAGTACTCTAGTTTGTCTAAACTTGTGTAAAAAGTTATGAGTGGTTTAATTGTTACTAGGGCTGTACTAAAAACTGAAAAACCGACCTAGACCGACTCAGACTGGTCGCCGGAGCTCAGAACCGGCCGAAACCGGTGGAGAACCGGTCGGCGTACGGCAGCAAATAGAGAAAAGCGATATCGGCCAATTCGGCGTCGGTTCGAACCAGATTAAAACCGCTGAACAGGTCGACTAAATAAACTATTTTTTTTTATATATATTTTGAATTTAAAAACGACGCCGTTCTACTTAAGTTTAAGTGGAGCGGTGTTGTTTTAAGCCTTAGTTGTGTTTTAAACACAACTTATACGACGCCGTTTGGTAGGCGTCGTTTAATTCATAACGATTTAAAAAAAATTAAGTAGAACGACGCCGTTTCGTTTAAACCAAATGGGGTTGTTTTAAAATAGCTTCATCTTCTTCCTCGCGTCTTCTTCCTCGCGTTCTTACCAGCTCTCATCCCCTCTCTCTCTCTCACTCCTCTGCAACAGTCTCTCTCTTTACTCTCAGAGGAAGCTCGGTTCGGGAATCGACTGTGAACCGACAGAGAAATGAAGCAACGGTTTCGGTCGGTATTTCTCCTCCCCGTCGATCAGTTTTGGCCGGTTTTCTCTCGCAAATTACCAATTGGTCGGCGTCGGTTTGCCCAAAAACCGAACCGAAGGGGTTGGTTTTCACCCCTAATTATTACGACTAAAAGATTTTTATATATAATTTACCTGACCAATTAATTTAAATAATGTAACTCGTTAATAATATATATATAATTTCAATAATGACATTTATTTCATCTAACAAATAATAAATCAACTAAACAATTCATGAATAATAAATTCAAATTCGTTAAAAAGATAATTTATGAATATATGAAATTGATAAACCAACTCAACTCGATTACAGCTCAAGTAGTCTCTCTAAAAGAACTTCCAACGAAGCTACAACACTACGAAATTGATCTCATCGTTATATGAAAAATCCAAATAGCACTCATTTAATGGGACCGGTCGAAGAACTGCAAGCTCACTAATTTGTGAGATGATGTTTAAAACTGTCACTAACAATGATAATGGCAGAAAATCCGAGTCCTTGAGGATCCTGCGCCATCACTACACGAAGTTGATAGCTCAAGCCAACGGTCAATAGGTTCTTTGACCAAGAGCAGTGTCACCATCATACATGTGGAAACATGTAGTTTTCAACTAACGATTAAGACCGAACTAGCTCGACATTAAGGTTGCCGTGCACCATTAAAGGGGCTAGAAAATGTAGACATTCCAATGAAAAATCAACCATGACTAGCTAATGAATGGGCATGCATCATGTCCTTTGCATTAATGACTAGAAGGTTGAAAGTTGGAGTAAGTAGTCTAGTCCCGATGAATTTGATAAAATGGATATGATAAAGTTAACGCATGCCTTGTATATTACTCTAGCTAGCTGTCACAATCCCGACTGGCATGTGATCAACTAAAGACCGCACATGAGAAGATGCGACAGAAAATTCAAATAGTACTCATTTGATGGGACAGGACGGAGAATACCAAGCGGACTAATTTGTGCGATGAAGTTTGTAATAAGGCAGCCTTGCATGAAAGCTGTCACTCACTAATGATAATGATAGAAAATCTGACTCTTTGAGGATCCATCCGTCCCTACAACACATCGTAACTTTTGAAGCTGAAAAGCGTATAATTAAATTATAATAAATATTTTAAATACAAATAAATTATATAAAAATAATTTGATACAATTTACTAATTATAAAATTATTTTTTAAAATAATAAAATAAATCGAATAAATCACATAAAAATTAAGTCAATTTTCTAAAATTATTTTTATATAATTTCTTTATAATTATAACAGCCATCTTAAATTATAGACTCTTTTAGTGCGTATACTACACGAAGTGGATATATTCAAGCCGACGGCCGACGGCCAATAAATTCAACATCATACATGTGAAACATGCAGTTTCAACTAGCAAGACTCTTTAAGGCTGCCGTGCACCATTTAAGGGGTTAAAAAATGTAGATATTCTACTCAAAATCAACCACAACTTTTATTTAATGGGCATGTCTTTTGCATTGACCGTGAATTTGACAAAATGGATATCATAAAATTAATGCCTTGTATATTATTCAAGCAGGTTGTCACATAACTTCCATTAGCATGTGATCAACAACCTTATCATTATCTAATTAAGGGGCTAGAAAATGTAGTTATTTCAATAATAAATTAACCACAACTTTTAGATGTGTTTGAATAGTGAGATGATATAAGATAATTTTAAGACGAGATACAAGTCGTCGTGACTAGAGTAGGATTCCTTTTTATAGACATGTTTTAAAATATTCAACTATTTTTTAAATTAAACATTTTTTTTTATTTTTAAAAATAAAAAAATATATATAAATCTTAAAAAAAAACTTTATTAACCATTAAGTGAAAAAATTTAAATAATTAAAGCCAGATTTGGACACCACCAAAATTCTTAAAACTTCTCAAAAAATTTCATAATTTCATTATTTATGAAATATCATTCAAATACAAAATATTTTTTCTTTTTCTTTATCAATCTTTTATTGCTTTTTTTAACTTAAAAAAATGATGACATCTTAAATATATAAACATAAATGCTAAAGCCACACATGGGGATCCCGATAGTGGTTTTTTTTATAATGATTAAGGAAATGTTTTTTAATGATGTTGTTAATTTTTTTTAAATATTTAAAAGTATTAAAAAGTACATGAAATAAAAAGCAAAAAAAAAAATGCATTGTCGGGACCCGAATCAATTAGGATCCCCATGTGTGGCTGTAGAGCCACTCATATATAAAAGAAAAAAATATATTCATCATCTAAATTCTCATCATCCAGTCATAATGTTGCATTAGATAATAAATTTATAAATAAAATATAATAAATAGTCTCAAATCATCTAATACCAGATCATTAACTTTCTGCAGTCTTGATTTTAGACGCTTGGTTGTAGAGTACAAGCCTGATTGGACTTTGGAAAAATGTTTTTCAGATTTCCTTCCAAGATATGAACAATATTATCACAATTGACGTTGAATGGAACATATATATACATTTCTCTTCATTATAAGGCAGATACAATATAACATATATCAAGCCATGTTTATAAGATATTTTTCTTTCTTTTTGAGTGATTTTCTTTGTTGACAATATTCTTCTCTATATGTTGTTATATTAGATTATTAGATTATGCAAAATTATGTCTAGTTTTCTACCTTTTTCTCTTTCTTTCTTTTTATTATTATTTTTTTTCCTTTGATTCCTCAAAGAAATTGCATTTAATAGCTAATTTGATGGTTTTTTTTAATATTCAGTATGCTAATTTGATTCCTCATTTGTTTTCATAACTGCTCACAACTTATCTCATCTAATCATTACAATTTTTTCAAATCTCAAAAGAAAAATAATATTAAAAAAATATATTCTAATAATATTTTATTTAACTTTTAACTTTAATATCATCTCATCTTATCTGTGAAAATAAACGAGACTAAAACAGATAATGATATCCATAACTACTAAAGTTTAGAAATTTTCGCTGAGTTCAAATTTGTCCGTTAAAATCCATAAAAATGACACATGATATGACGTAATTTTTACCAAATTTTAAAGATTTTGATTATTAATTGAGGTGTTAATTAATAATTTAATAATTTATTATATATATTAAAGCAGGTCAAAGTTGAAATGTAATGTCTCTGAGTTGGAGATCGAACCGTTTGCCCATCGTAGCTCCTTAATTTTTTTATTTCCAATCTATTTAGAAACGTGAGGAGCAATTTGTAGCGTTTCTAAAATGTGAATGATTGACGTTGATATCTGCATAATTTTTCTAAAACACAGCACGAATTGGCGGTCTTTCGACGTTAATTTTACCACACAAGTCAATGATGACAACAACGTGCAAACCACCCTCTCCCTCCCTCCCTCTCTGGTTGCAATCTTTTTAAACATCAGTCTTACTTGTCAATCCTCAATTTGAGTGCCTAAACCGACGTACACTTCACATGGCTGCCCCAACAAGTTTCCTGATCATGCTTTATTTTGTGTGCGGCTTTAGCATTGCCTTGGCAGCAGCTCCCAACATTACCACGGATCAATCTGCTCTTCTTGCCTTGAAAGCTCATATTTCTTTTGATCCCCAAAATCATTTGACAAAAAACTGGTCTACTAATACTTCTGTTTGCAATTGGGTAGGTGTCATCTGTGGTTCTAGACATTACCGAGTCAGCGTCTTAAACCTTTCTTTCATGGGCCTTATAGGTACCATTCCTCTGCATATCGGCAACCTTTCATTTCTTGTGAGCCTAAGCATCCAAAACAATAGTTTTCATGGCTCAATCCCAATTGAATTGTCTCATCTTACTCGGTTAAAATTCTTTGACTTTGGATACAATGAATTCAATGGAGCAATTCCATCACAAATGGGATTGCTAACAAAACTTAGAAAATTGTATCTTAACGATAACAATTTCATAGGTACTATTCCACCATCTCTGTCTAACATATCTTCATTGCAAGTTATTTCTGTTGGATTCAATCAGCTTTCGGGCTCCATACCTTCATCTATCTTCAAGATATCTTCCTTGCAAGAAATTTATCTTGGAGTGAACAAGCTTTCAGGACCGATATCCTTCATTTTCTTCAACATATCTTCACTACAAATCATTGAACTTGGCGAGAATATGCTATATGGTGGACTATCTACATATATGTTTGATCATCTTCCCAATCTACAGTATCTTTCTATTTCTCAGAATCAATTCTCAGGTGAACTCCCAAAAATAGGGAATTTAACTATGCTTACAGAGCTATACCTTGATGACAACAACTTTGAAGGTATGTTTAGTCGGCTATCAGCCTCCAATATATAATAGTTATCCTTTTTGTTCAAATACAAACAGTAGTAAATTCTATATTTATTGACTAATAAATTTACAGGAAGACTATCCCCAGAAATAGGGAATTTAACTATGCTTACAGTGCTATACCTTGATGAAAACAACTTTGAAGGTATGTTTATTCGGCTATCAACCTCCAATATATAGTACTTATCCTTTTTGTTCAAATACAAACAATAACAAATTCTATATTTATTGACTAATAAATTTACAGGAAGACTACCCCCAGAAATAGGAAATTTAACTATGCTTACAGAGCTATACCTTTCCAGCAACAAGTTTGAAGGTATATATATTCGTAGTCTTATTTGAATCAATTTACATAGATAAGGCTATTGATTTAGTAGACATGTTTTCTGATCGTACTTTTAAGGTCTACTTATATAGTCTTATGAGTCAATTACATCGATATCATTACTGATTTAGGCTGCATTTGGATGTTGAGCTGGACTCAACTGAGTTGAGTTCTTTATGAATAATAGTGAAGGGAGTTATGTGTGGCTCATCTAAACTGAGTTTAAAGTGTGTTTGGATATTAAGAGAAATTTAGTACTTTTTATGGAAAATTGAAAAAGGTTGTAGGTCCAACGTATAAAAATGTTTTAAGTTGAAAAAAGTTGTCGGTCCCACGTGTAAGAAGGTTTTGAGTTGAAATGAGTTTAGTAATTTGAGAGTTGAATATTTGGATGTTAGATTCAACTTAAAATTAGACTAAGTTCAGTTGAGCGTAGCTAAGTTTGAAAACCAAATACAGCCTTAGTATACACGTTCTATGATCATCTCTGATTGAACAATTCATTTCAATTTGAAGTACAAAATACTTTAATTTGTTCAAAATATATTGCAACTAGAAGATTTCAACAAGTCTAGTAACAAAATCGCACGAGGACCCAGAAACATTCATTAATTATTTGTGACACCTACATGGTATAATTTGAACTGGGAGAGGAACCCTGAATTCAACCTGTAATGTGCATGCCCCATGCATGATATTTTTGAGGTCATGGTTATTTTCTTAATGCTAATGAGTATTCTAGGTAGCTTCATTATATCTTCTTTATCATCTTGAATAGAAATACCAATGACTATTCATATTGTGACAGGTTTAATACCAAATCAAATTGGTAATCTGCAAAATCTAGAGGTTTTTGATATTGAAATCAATGGATTTTTTGGCACAATTCCATTTGGGATCTTCAATATCTCAACAATAAGATGGATTGGAATGACATCAAATAACCTATCAGGCCATCTTCCATCAAATATGGGTCTCTTCCTTCCAAATCTTCAACGACTTTTTCTTGGGATAAATAAATTGAGCGGAACAATTCCCAACTCTATCTCTAATGCTTCAAAGCTCGAAATCGTAGAATTATCTTGGAACTCATTCTCGGGCTTAATTCCAAAAACGCTTGGAAATTTAATATTCCTCAAGATGCTCAACCTAGAATTTAATGATTTGACAGTTGAATCTCCAGAATTGAGTATTTTCTCCGATTTGTCGAGTTGTATAAATCTCGTTGATTTACTTTTGAGCAAAAATCACTTGAATGGCTTCCTTCCCAAGTCCATTGGAAACCTCTCTCTTTCTCTTCAAACACTTTACCTATATGATTGCAAACTTAAGGGTAGCATTCCAACAGAGATCGGGAATTTAAGTGGTTTGACTATGTTGACCTTATCCAGTAACGAATTGAGAGGACTTATTCCAACCACAATAGGAAGTTTGCGCATGCTTCAAGGTTTGGGCCTTGATGGTAATAGACTAAAAGGAACCATCCCACCAGAACTATGTTACCTAAGCAGATTGTTTGAATTATTTTTAGTTGGTAATGATCTATCTGGACACATTCCTAGATGCATAGATAATATGACTTCGCTAAGAGCTCTCTACTTAGGCTTCAATCAATTAACTTCTGTGATTCCATTGAGCTTGTGGAGGCTTACACATCTCTCGAAGGTTGACTTCTCATCCAATTCTTTAAGTGGCTCTCTTTCATCTGAGATTGCGAAAATGAAGGTCTTGAGGATATTGAATTTGTCAAGAAATCAACTATCAGGTGATATCCCCAAAACAATTGGTGCTCTCAAAGATTTGACTAATCTCTCCTTGGCACTAAATCGACTAGAAGGCTCAATTCCTATATCTTTTGGTGAATTGGTAAGCTTGGAGTTCTTGGATCTTTCCAATAACAATTTATCTGGAGAGATTCCCAAGTCCTTAGAAGGACTACATTACCTCTATTATCTAAATCTCTCATTCAATAAACTACAAGGAGAAATTCCCACAAAAGGACCATTTCTAAACTTCTCAACTGCATCATTTATGTCAAACAATGCACTTTGTGGTGCAGCTCGATTGAAAGTTCCCCCATGTGAAGAAGGTAATCCTCGCAAAAGGAAGACAACATGGCCACATATGCTAAGGTATGTGTTGCCAGCAATTGGGTTTATAATGCTTGCACTAACCCTTGCATTTTCTTGGAAAAGATGGAAAAAGAGGAATCTAAAATCTCCTGCTCAAGCAGACATGTACCCTCTAGTTACATGGAGAAGAATTTCTCACCAACAACTTGTACAAGCAACGAATGGATTCAACTCTAATAATTTACTTGGTGAAGGAAGTTTTGGGTCAGTATACCAAGGAACACTTTCAGATGGGATGAATATTGCAATCAAAATTATGAACTTGCAAGTGAAAGGGGCATTCAAAAGTTTTGATGCAGAGTGTGAGGTGCTACGGAATATTCGTCACCGAAATCTTGTCAAAATCATCACCATTTGTACCAATATTGACTTCAAAGCCCTTGTATTGGAATACATGCCTAACGGAAACTTAGATAAATGGTTGCACTCCCAAGATCACTATCTGAATATCTTACAAAGGCTAAATATAATGATTGATATCGCTTCAGCATTAGAATACCTTCATCATGGTTATTCAGCAGCAATTATTCATTGTGATCTAAAACCTAGCAATGTCTTATTAGATGAAGAAATGGTTGCACATGTTGCCGATTTTGGCATGGCCAAACTCTTAGATGATAGGGAGTCGCTAATGCAGACCATGACTCTTGCTACTTTCGGGTACATGGCACCAGGTAAATTTTCAAACTTTTCCATTTCAAATTGCATGTTCATCCTTCTACTCATTCACTTGCAATTAAATATCTTTTGAGTTCAGAGCAAAAAATATATGTATATATATTTTGAGTTTGATCTACAAGTCATTTTTATCATATTTGTTTGTTCACTATTAAAATAAGAAAGTATATATGATGAGTTAGAATGTTATCCACAGAGTATGGACTAGAAGGCGTTGTTTCTACAAGAGGTGATGTGTATAGTTATGGCATTCTACTAATGGAAACTTTCACAAGAAAGAAGCCTACGGATGACATGTTTATTGGAGAAATGACCTTGAAACATTGGGTAGATGAATCACTTGTCACTTCAATACTCGATATTATTGATGTCAATTTGTTGAGAAATGAAAAAAAACATGCTGCCATGGAGGACTGCATATCTTCAGTTATGAGATTGGCTTTGGATTGTTGTGCAGAGTCACCTCCACAAAGAATTGACATAAAAAATGTTTCAACGACACTCAATAAGGTCAAATTAAAGTTTGTACTAGATAGTAGAAGAAGCTAAGTTGAGTGTGAAGCTTGCTTACAACTCCCTCATGTTTGTGACTCATATGTTTAGGATTTAGGCGTTATGCTTCATTGTTTTTTGAAAAATTACAATTTACACCTTAAACTATTAGTTCTTTTGCAATATTATCTAGGAACTATCTAAGTTGCCATTTTGTCCCCAAACTACAATTTTTTTCTGTCAATTAATATCATGAATGTATCGTGTCATCTATTTCTAGTATATCTAGGTGCTAGAAAAATTAGATCAGAATACACAAAGGAAGTGATATTACCTCATTGGCAAATCGCAGATATAGAGAGGTTGTCCAAAAACTTCTCCATCGTAGTTGTTCGCTTGAAATCATCATCGTCAATGGTGGAACATGTCACGTGGTAAAACCAGAACAACACTCATATTCCACCACTTAAATGTCAAGATTAGAGAGATGCACATATTTCAGAGAGAGATTCTATTTGTGCCAATCATCTAAAGGGAGGGGGGCTATTTATCTCCCCTCCATTTACACTAGGCAACCAAGTCTTAAAAATGGGACAAACACAAAAATTCTAATTTTTCCTCTATCA
This sequence comes from Juglans microcarpa x Juglans regia, assembly GCF_004785595.1. Classification (NCBI taxonomy): domain Eukaryota; kingdom Viridiplantae; phylum Streptophyta; class Magnoliopsida; order Fagales; family Juglandaceae; genus Juglans; species Juglans microcarpa x Juglans regia. The sequence goes on from NC_054603.1 coordinate 13,099,452, forward strand.
ATGGAGGTCTCACACAGCCTTAAGCCTTAGATCTTCCCTATACAGATGTTTGGCACTGGGGTTAGGTCCAAAACAGTCAAGTCATTTATCCTTCCATAAAGCTAGTTTAAACATAAATTAACCTCATACATACATGGCTAGCCTAAGTGATGGAGATACATTTGTGCACAATAAAGCTATTGTAAAGATAATTTTGGCTTCATTATCACCAACTTGAAATGTCGACCTCTCATTAATAAGCTTCATGAAGTTTCTAGCTAGTTAGTTTGTTGCAAATGAAAAGCCAACCGGCAAATGAACCTTTCTATTACAATAATGTAAATTATGTTCCTAGCAATAGTTGACGGGCAATAGATGCGATATTTTGGATCAAACTAGATAAAAATTCGTACTCATCTAAAACATAAATAAAGTTGACACTTAGGCCTAGTTTGGACACATAATATTTCAAAATATCCATAAAAATTAGTAAAATTGTTTATGAATAATAACAAAATAGTTTAAGTTAAGATGTTTTATTGAGTTTTGAGAAAAGAGAGAAAAAAAAATTGAACAAAAATATTATTGTAATATAGTTTTTTAATATTATTATTGTTTTGAGATTTGAAAAATCAGTATTTATTTTTGTATTTTATTTAGAAGTTTGTAAAAATTATAATGATTAAGCATTGATTAGATGAAAAAAGTTAAAAACTTGCGATTGAAAAGTATTTTGTGTTTGAGTGATGTTTGAGAAGGAATATATGAAAATATTGGAGAATACATGTGTTCCCAAACTAGCTCTAAGCATAGTCTTATTAGCGAGGGATTTTTCCCAATGCCACTCTTACACATTTATATAGTCTTTGGTAAACTAGTTTTGATCATTTTTTTTTTGTTACTGAGTTTGTTAAATATGAAAAAGGCTTGATTTATAAAAAAATCTAATAAAAAAATAAAATTTTTTATAATGAAATAGTTTATATAATAAGTTATATTATAAAATATTTTGTATTATAAAATAGATATGAAGTATCACATTAAACCAAATAAATAAATTTGTTTATAGATCTAATACTCCTGGTATTCACTACAAGAAAATTGCTTATTTGCAGCCAGTTAATTTCAGCGAAATGACTATTTACATATAAAATGAGTCTGTTTTGGTCACAAATAGTCTTTTCGCCGCAAACAAATGGCCACAAATACCCGTTTTTCTTGTAGTGATTATACCCTCCATTTTGTAGTTGTGTCTCTTTCATGTAGCAGTCTTAGTATTCTAGCTTTTCTGGTCTTTTTCTACTTTAAGGAGAATAGAAAATGGTTTCTCCTTTCATTTGGTTGGGCTTTATTACACCTATTTGGGCTTCAAGAATCTCGCATTGGGCTGTGGTCATTATTTGGCTGGCCATCCTCACCTACTTTTAAACCAGATAAAAAGGATAATGAGACCGAATAACAAATATTGCTTCTTAGTTCCAAGAAATCTATAAGCAAAGCAAAGCAAAGCAAACACTTACGAGTTACATAAAAAATAATCCAGGAAACATTGCGGCGTTGCTTCACAAAACAGGCATTCATGTAGAAGCAATTTTGGCAATGAGATTCATTTTAAATCGCAACTAATTAGAGGTACCCATTTTCTGTTTTGCATCTATCTGTTCCATTTCTTTTCTATTTATTTGGATAAATTACAAAAAAAAAAAATTGATATTTACAGTCATAGAGTGCAAAACTGTCCTGAATTTTTTTTTCTTAAAAAGTGAGTAAATATGAGATCTAAGTGAAAAAAATTAAGTTTTTAATAGTCATTGTTTTTCAAAATAAGTGTAAGGCACAACACATAACTATATCTAACATTACTCAAATTACAAAGTTGATTCATCTATGTACTTGGTCTGTGTGAACATACTACCGTTGGTGTGCGAGATCGTTGATTGAGAATTGTATCCCTAGTTACTGCTGTTTTATGGGTATGTTTGGCCGTAGTGACATCATCGAATCAATGCCAATAAACCTTGTTTAAAGATGCTCATAATGTAGTACGATCAAGAGTTTCTACAGATCTTTTGATTAGATATAGTCTCTTCAAATTATATATAAAAGAGTCCATTGCTTTTAAATTATAATTAGTGTTTGAATGGATAGATTATAAAATAATTTTGGTACAAGTGATACTTTAACATAGTATTAGAGCGGAAGTGCTTAATTCCAACCCATATTTCAAAGTTGAGGCATCAGGGGTTTAAATTAAGCTTGGAACAAAAATTCCCCACAATTAAACCCCCTTTTTTTTTGGTAGAGATGGCTTACAAAAATTTCCATTTCCATGTTAAGTAGATTCATTAAACGAATTGAAACTGGTAAAAACAGAGCTGAACAAATTTACCCAAAAAACACACTCACGTAGTACATTGTTTTTTATGTAATAACTTTCAAATTATCATATATGATGAAATAAACCAAAAGAAGAAAACGAGAAGAGCAATTTGCGTTTACCGATTGAGAAAATGGCATGGCGATGACAGTTAGCATTTTTAATAATAGTTAAGCTAGATATTTTTTGGACTACCTGTGTCAGACTTACCCATTTGCTGGCGGAGATAGGATAGATAATGCCCATAACTAACAATTTCAGTACCTCTTGTTTCACCACCTCCTTCGTGATGGGATTCAACCTCTGTTGTGCATCACGAGTTAGTCTCACATCTTCTTCCAAAAAAAATGTTGTGGGTGCATATTGAAGGATCAATGCTCTTGATGTCTGCAATAGTCCAGCCTATTGCTCCTCGATGCTGTCTAAACACTTCCAATAATTTGGTTTCCTGCTTTGAAGTGAGTTTAGAGGAAATGACTATAGAAACTTGCCCTCAACTGGGCCCAGAAAAATATACTTCAAGTCCTTGGGTAGTGGCTTCAACTCCAGTGTGGGGACTTCTTCTTCTAATGATTTCATGACTTCCGGTAAATCAAAAGCTTCAATGGCTGGTCTACGCCAACTGCTCATGTAACTCATTAACTGAGGAGACTTGTCTGTTTCTGCCAACTGCTCCTCTGAATTTGTCAACTCTAATGACGAAGGAATTGTCTCAACAAGAGTCTTAGATTGCTCTTGTGAGTCATCCTCAAATACACTCTCATAATCAAATGCTGATAACAACTTTGAAATATCAAAATCATATAACATATCAACTGCATGTACGTCTGAATTATCGCATCCACTAGGCATCTTGCAGGCGTTGATCACATTCATTTCCAATGTCGTGTTGCCGAATGTGAGCTTCAATACTCCACTTCGAAAATTGATCAATGCATTGGAGGTAGTAAGAAACGGGCGTCCAAGGTTGATAGGTGCATGGTAAATAGTGGAGGTAGGTTGCTGCATATCAAGTATTACAAAATCCACTAGGCAATAAAATTTGTCTACTTGGACCAACACATCTTCAACAATACCCCTCGACATCTTGACTGATCTATCAGCCAACTGTAGCATGATGGAGGTCTTTTTTAGCTCCCCCAGTTCTAGCTGCTCATATACCGAGAACGGTAGTAAGTTCACACTACTCCCCAAATCAAGTAGAGTTCTCCCAATACGTGACTCACCGATCATAATGGAAATGTTGGGAGAGCTGGGATAGCCAAACTTCTAAGGATTCTCGTTCATTATCAATGAACTAACTTGCTTTGTTAGGAAAACTTTCTTTTTTACATTCAACTTCCTTTTCACTGTACATAAGTCTTTTAAAAATTGTGGCACCCCCAACCCCCATGTAAGGAAACACAGGAATCGAGATGCCAGGATGGAGACAACACAGTCACGCATCCCAACGAAGTGCCAGTGTGTGTGTACATGCAATGGTGTACAAAAAAAAAATAACGCAGCAGATAATCAACTAAGTACCATAATTCATTTACAATCAAAACATCAGAAAAGTTTAAATAGTAGTTATACAGTCATCCATAATTAAAATACAATACAATAAAATCAAATAACCAAGCAAGTGATCCCAGATCACTCCTCGGGCGGAGCCGTCTCCTCACGCTCGCCCTCATCCTCCTCATCTGTAGCAAAATCTGCATTACCACAAAATGGTACCGCATGTAAGTATAACCCAAAATAACCACGTAATAAAAATGCATTAAATGCAACTAACATGCATGCACATGAAGAAATATGCATTTTCCTCAAAACCTCATTTTCTCCAAAAATGATTATTTTCAACACACGCCAAAATCCCATTTGGCTCAAAATATCCGTAAAACATTTTCCCAGAAAATGATTTACACAGAAATCCAACGCACACTATTTTTCCAGAAAATGGTTCATTAATACCATATGCACCATGGTCTCCCCTAGGGACCATTCGCACGTCCTGGCTTCGTAGCGGTGCTCAGTTCCGCACCCGGCGCGTACATGGCCAAGCATCCACACTGCGCAACGAGCGATGCCCAGTTCTGCATCTAGCGCGTACGTGGCCAGACATCCTCTAGTCCCCGCCAGCATTGGGTGGATGAATCACTACTCACTTCAATACTCGATATTGTTGATGCCAATTTGTTGAGAAATGACTTAAGAACGTGCTGCCATGGTGGACTACATATCTTCAGTTATGAGATTGGCTTTGGATTGTTGTGCAGAGTCACCTACACAAAGAATTGACATAAAAAATATTTCAGCGAAACTCAATAAGGTCAAATTAAAGTTTGTACTAGATAGTAGAAGAGGCTAAGTTGAGTGTCAGGTTCACTTACAACTCCCTCATGTTTGTGCCTCTTATGTTTGGGATTTAGGTGTTGTGCTTTATTGTTTTTAGAAAAAATTACAATTTACACCTTAAACTATTAGTTCTTTTGCAATATTATTGTGGAACCGTCCAAGTTGTCATTTTATCCCCAAACTACAACTTTTATGTCAATTAATGTTATGAATGTATCGTGTCATCTATCTCTTGTATATCTAGGTGCTAGAAAAACTTGCCCAGAATACACGATGGAAGCGATATTACCTCATGAGGACGCTAGCTACGTAGTCCCTAGCTGTCCCCTCTTAATAAAGTAAGGTGTATTGATATATATATATAATTATGTCTTTATCAATACTGGACCTTATATGTTTGATTGTGATAGTAATAACCAACCATGGCCAACTAAATGTCTAAGCCCCTTCACTCTCATGTATATATATATATATATCCATGAGTGTGTGTGTGTGTGTGGATAGGTATGAGATATACACAAGATATATATAGACTTACAAATGAACAATATCACCCAAAACAAAAAACCAAATACCAAGAGAGTTTGGTAAGTAGAATACACTTGACTTAGAGTGATTATCTAATAATACACTTCAAAGCGTCTCTTGAGAGTGGCTGCTATTCATGCATGCAAACATATTGAAAGTTAGTTTATGCCTATATCCTCTCTCAATGAAATGACTTGATATGCCTATATCCGCTCTCTCTCTCTCTCTCTCTCTCTATCACATACACACACACTATATATAATATAACATATTCACCTATGCATTTTCCATGCACCTCCAATATCCCTTCTTAATTAGCACCCAAAAAAAAAAGAAAAAAAAACTATTATATAATGTTATTGGTTTTAGTGGGTTTGATCACATTTAACAATTACTGATCCCCAGTCAAGTCTAGCTCCTTTCCCTTTCAAATTATGGTTCAAACAAATAAAAAAATATATTAGAACTAAAGCATTATGGATGGTACGTATGTGCTCATAAGGCAGAATATGGAAATGGAAAATTTTAGGTATTAGTTGATCAATCAGTGATAGTTGATTCTGTTTATAAGCTAGTAGTACTGCTTCATATATATATGTGGATATATATATATATAATAAGTTGAGCAAAAAATACGTAATGAATGGACTATATATATATATATATATATATATATATATATATATTATAATGCATAAGTTTAGTACTATGTAAATAATGTAGTACCAATGTGATTAACTGAACATACCAGAGATCCCATCATCATCATGATCTCCGTTACATTAATACAATATTGTTTGACAATTAGCTCCAATATGGAAGATAAGATATAATATATATATATATATATATATATATATCATTATAACTTAGATGATACCGCTCCCAATTTTTTTTCCTTTAATAAATTTTAACTTTAAACAAGATTTTTATTTGTTTGATGTATTATATTTTAGTTGATAAATTTAACTCTTTGCTATATATTATTTAGTTTTCATTTAATTAGTAGTTACAAAATTGGCCGGGTGGTGGCTTTATAGACTAAATATTAGAAGTAATAACACAAATATGTTGGGATAAAAGATTCATATAGTTGAGCTTCATTCTTAAAAGTAATAACACAAATAGCCTAGTACAACTTCATTTTGCAAATAAAAGTATATGTTTATAGATCACATACAAAGATAAATGTTTGGTTGATCACAAACAGAAATTACAAATAGTTGTCATACAAACTGAAATACATACCTACTTATATATACACCCTTAATATAAATTTATATAGTTTGCTGTGATAAATTAATTAATTGATCAGCTTTTTATATTGTAAGATAAATTAATCTCTATATGCAAAAAGAACTTGATCGAATTCCCCAAGGGAAATAATATTTGCCTCAATATTTAGTACAGAAAAGCTAAAGCTTAAAGCTTACAAGATGGCTGGTTTTTGTCCCTTGTTTTTCAACAGTTTTTCATACAAAGAAATAACTTTGGTTGAGCAAAAGATGCAAATGAAAAATGGGAATGAAATGGACTGGTTGAAGAAGCAAAACAGAGTGCAGTGCAGAATTTT